>NC_135237.1:366784696-367087878 GCF_051348905.1 Ranitomeya variabilis
AGTTTTTTGTGCACTGGTATTGCACCTGTGTTTCTGCCTTAATTTGTTGGGTCCGCTGCACCTTGATAGTGCATTTGTTTTGAGGCCTGGGCAGGTAAGCATCTCTGCCTTCCTTTCAGTGATTTTTGTATAAATTTTGAAGTTTTTAGTCCTTTTTGTGTCAGTGAGTTTTTTAGTGTTAGGACTGGCAAAATGTAAGGACCCGTGATGTGGGTTGCCAGCTTAAGTATTGTGGACCTAATATAACCAATACCTTGCATATTTTGATATTTTTTGCACTTCACCTATTTTTCAGGGTGCAGTGGGCCCATATGGCTCTGTATTTGTAGCCTCTGTTCACACAGGATGCATTTGGGAGGCACTGGGCAGCCCGCCTGATCTAAAAGTATGGGCGTTGGTAATACGCTGTAAGCCAGTTGCTCTGCATCATTTGTGTGTGAACAGTGCTATATGCAGATTGGAATTTTTTGTGCACTGGCATTGCACCTGTGTTTCTGCCTTAATTAGTTGGGTCCGCTGCACCTGGATAGTGCATTTGTTTTGAGGCCTGGGCAGGTAAGCATCTCTGCCTTCCTTTCAGTGATTTTTGAAGTATTTCTCATCCCTGGAACTGGCCAGAGGATATTAGCAGGTGCCCATTGCTGAACACGATCTTCTGAAGTCAGCATTCCTACTGCCCATGGGATTATTTGAATTCAATCGGATGCCTTCGGCCTGACTAACGCTCCTGGGACATTCCAGAGATTGATAGATGCTTGGGGGATCTGAACTCTGAAGATACACTCATCTATCTGGACGATATCATTGTCTATGTAGCCACCTTTGAAGAACAACTGTGGCAGTTGGAGCAAGTGTTGAGTCGACTACAAAAGCACGGCCTGAAAGTGAAGCCCCAAAAATGTCACCTTTTCTGTAAGCAAATCGACACATCGTATCCGCTGAAGAAGTGAGACCAGCATGTGAGAAGATAGCGGCGGTACAGGATTGTCCCACCCCGAAGACAGTGAAGGACGTTCGGGCCTTTCTGGGGCTTACTGGGTACTACCAAAGGTTTGTGAAGAATTTTAATTGCATCACTAATCCACTGCTGGAACTATTAAAGGGAGTGCCGTCTGGTGCATAGAATCGGACCATTCGGTGGGGAAATAGCCAGGAAAAAGCCTTCTGAGTCTTGAAGATGACCTTGACTGAGGCCTCAATACTTGCCTATGCAGACTTCTCCCAGCCCTTAATTCTTCACACCGATGGAAGTCTACATGGTTTAGGGGCCATGCTATCGCAAATGCAGGAAGGGAAGGAACGAGTAATTGCCTACTTGAGCCAATCACTCCTCGAATCGGAACAGAACCAGGACAATTACAGTTCCTTCAAGTTAGAGTTGCTGGCATTAGTGTGGGCAATGAATGAAAAGTTCAACGAATACTTGTCAAGATCCAAAGTTTTGGGGCGCACTGATAATAATCCCCTGGACCACCAGGAAAATGCAAAACTGTGAGCCTTGGAGCAAAGATGGGTTTCCCGCATGGCGAAGAATCAATACAAGATCGCATATCGGGCAGGAGTCAAGAACACGCATGCTAATGCTCTGTCAAGAGTGACCCATGAGTGACCCTGACGCGACCGAGACAAACAGTTGGAGGCAGAAGAGACTCTTGGTTTTCGGGACCTCACCAGGTTGTTGGCGGCGACGCAGAGATAGATCGGAGAGGCTTCTGGAGAACAGGTGCTGAGACGACCTCGGGATGACTGGGTATAACTCCAACAAGAAGATAGGGAACTTGCCCAATTAAGACAGCAGGTTGATTTGAAGCAACTCCCCAGCTGGAGTAAAAGAGACGCTGTGTCTCCGGGGACTCTGCAGTTTCTCAAGCAGTGGGAGAGGCTCCAATTAGAGGATGGATTGCTGTATAGAAGAGTGCAGTTGGTACGGGAGTTTGGATCACCTGGCAAGTGGTGCTCCCAGAGAAGTTGATCCATGCAGTGGCTATGGAGGCCCATAAGTGAGGGGCTCACTTTGGCCCGGAGAAGACATTCCAGTGGTTACAGAAGCTGGTATATTAACCCCAATTGAAGACTGCAGTAGAGGAGGACTGTCAATGATATTGGATCTGTGAACTGGCTAAACCACCAGAGCAGAGAGCCGCCACACAGACCATCGTGATTTCTGCCTCCTTAAAGTTATTGATGATCGACTACTTGACCATTGGTCTCACTCATCTTGGGTATGAACATTGTCTGGTGATGACCGACCACTTTACCAAGTTCGTTGTGTTGACTCCGACTCGGGATCAGAGTGCTGAGTCAGCTGCGCAGGCTATCTGCCGAGACTTCATCCGGGTATTCGGTTGTCCGAAGAGGATCCTTCCAATCAAGGCACTTGTTTTCAAGGTCAAGTAAAAGAGGAGTTACATCATCTGTTCCAGATTGAAAAGTTAAAAACGACACCCTATCATACTCAGGGGAATGGAGCCTGAACGCTTTAACCGGACGCTAATTCAGCTGTAAAGAACATTGGAAAAAGATCAGAAAGTACGATGGCCTGAGTACGTGGCTGAATTGTTCTGGGTGTACAACAACCGAGTGCACAGTACAATAGGATACACTCCGTATACCCTGCTGTTCGGGCAAAAAGGACGGGATATTACAGAGCTGGAATTGGATCCAGAAGAAGACTACCCGCGGATGGGAGAGACTTCCTTGGTCCAAGAATATCGACATCGGCTGCAGACTCTTCACCGGCTGGTGCAGACTAAGTTCCGGGAACTTGAACATCATGAAGTGATGCCCATTCGGGGAACAGCTCTCAAGACCGGCGACCGAGTGTTGGTCCGAGACAATCAGCCTCGTGGCAAGTTAGAACATCGATGGAAAAAACTCTGTATTGGGTGAAACGCTGAGTTGGATCCAATGGGCCAGTATATGAAGTTCAACCCGAAGAAGAAGAAGGGGCTCCTACCCGAATAGTCCACCATAGCATGTTGCATCCTTGCCTGTCATGAGATTCTGAAGAAGAGGAGAGATTGCCAGGCGCCCCTGAAACGCTCACTCCCACGGTCCCTGACTGTGATGAGGAAGAACCACTTGCCACCTTCTCAGACTTGGATAGTCCGCCATCCGACAGATCAAGTGAAGTGAGTAGTAGAGCATAGATATGTTTCATCAAAGTCAATTTGACAGGTGGACACGCCCCTATCAAAGTGTATCAAAGTGTGTAATCCCTCCCTGTCAGCCAGCTGTCCTCCTTGTCTGGCCCTCCCTTTTTGATATAGTTTACTTTGTTAATACAGTGAATATTATCCCCGTAATTGTTTTATATTAGAGGTTTATATCTCATTTATATGTGTTTTATAATGGGCACATTATGTATGTGGCCATATTACAACACCCGCAAGTATGGAGCGCGGTGTTTTATACGTATATAAAAAGCAAAGACCCAGTATTGTTATTCTCATTTATATGTGATTTATAATGCGCACATTATGTATGTGGGCATATTACAACACCCGCAAGTATGACTGTGAATATTATCACAGTGAGTGTTTTTTATATTAGATCTTTCGTTTACTGGTTTGGGATTATTGAGTCTGATACTATATTTAATAGATTATCCCTGTCTATTCTGAATGAGTCTGTGTACAGGATGCAGGGATACAGTCAGAAAAAAAAAAATGTGTGAGTCTCCTCTATTCCTTAAATAAACACAAAACAGATGTGTGTCTGCATGACATACATTCAAGACAGAGTTTCTGAGTTTAACAAGATATAGTATCACTGATTTTACAAGTGTTTTATAAAAAAAAGCAAAAGACACGGTATTGTAAAAATGTAAAAGATTTTTATTGTAAACACACTTCTTACAAAATAAATAGTATCGCTTGAATATACAGCAACAAACTTCTTACAAAATAATATTTGTTACAAGTCATTTATCCACTATAAGATGTGCTTCATTATCACTGAACACATTCTAATTGCAGAAACGACAAGCAGGGACTGGCTCCTACATAATCACATAAGCAGATGTGATCGTAGTGCTTGGGATATGTCCGCATAGCCTGTTCACACACACACAAAATGCATTGACATACATCAGCATCCACATGGTTCATCAATCAGTACAGCAAAATGCATTTGCTTCCCACCGATGTTTTTTTTTGGGGGGGTCCCAACAGCTGTTTCTCTGGTATCCCAGATAACTGAGCAAACACAGAATGGTTTAAAATCTTTTATTGTGTGAAGTAAAGCAAAACAGAGCTAATTGCTAGCAGCTGTCAGTGCTGCCACCCTTGAACGTCTTCTAACTAGGACGTGGACAATTATTTAGATCATTGAAAGCAAGAGCATTTTTGATTAAATTGATAATTCGTTCTAATCGTAGATAAATTTGAAAATGTTGTTGAAATAAAATCTGTTACTCACTGTATTTGATACAGTGTTTATTATCCCAGTAATTGTTTTATATTAGATTAATGTGCTGATCATTTATCAGTTTTTCATGCGTATCACAGAAAGATTTAGCTTGATCTGTGCGAGTTTGTTGGCATATTAGAAAAAGTACATTTGTATTAATTTTATTAGATTGTGGAAGAATTTTATTGACATTTTCATAAACCTATAGACCCAATAATATTTATTTGACCAGCAGATAATTAATTAAAATCGCATATAGTTCAGCGATAATGTCAGGTGTTGGACAGACATTTATCAGTTTTTCATACGTATCACAGAAAGATTTTAGCTTGATCTGTGCGAGTTTGCGGACATATGTATATTCTGTGTTTATGCATCATTATTTCATACTGTGATTCTCATTTTATGAGCTTTATAACACAGCAGACGGATTTACGGACATATTATGTATAATTATTAGTTAATTGGGCAGGCATTTATCAGTTTTTCATACGTATCACAGAAAGATTTTAGTTTGATCTGATTTAAGATCATATAGTTCAGCGATAATGTCATGTGTTGGACAGTCATTTATCAGTTTTTCATACGTATCACAGAAAGATTTAGCTTGATCTGTGCGAGTTTGTTGGCATATTAGAAAAAGTACATTTGTATTAATTTTATTAGATTGTGGAAGAATTTTATTGACATTTTCATAAACCTATAGCCCCAATAATATTTATTTGACCAGCAGATAATTAATTAAAATCGCATATAGTTCAGCGATAATGTCAGGTGTTGGACAGACATTTATCAGTTTTTCATACGTATCACAGAAAGATTTTAGCTTGATCTGTGCGAGTTTGCGGACATATGTATATTCTGTGTTTATGCATCATTATTTCATACTGTGATTCTCATTTTATGAGCTTTATAACACAGCAGACTGATTTACGGACATATTATGTATAATTATTAGTTATTTGGGCAGGCATTTATCAGTTTTTCATACGTATCACAGAAAGATTTTAGTTTGATCTGATTTAAAATCATATAGTTCAGCGATAATGTCATGTGTTGGACAGTCATTTATCAGTTTTTCATACGTATCACAGAAAGATTTAGCTTGATCTGTGCGAGTTTGTTGGCATATTAGAAAAAGTACATTTGTATTAATTTTATTAGATTGTGGAAGAATTTTATTGACATTTTCATAAACCTATAGCCCCAATAATATTTATTTGACCAGCAGATAATTAAAATCGCATATAGTTCAGTGATAATTGTTACAGTATTTTATTTTCCTGATGCTACTCTTGTTCGTGTATTATCGGCATCTTCTTCAGTTGTGATTCTTACCTTTTCTATATAAATATGGGTAAATGAATTGTCCAGTGCCAGCATAATTTTTCAGCGTGTCCAGGGGTTGTGTTTAACTATCCTTTTAGAGTGTCTAGTAGTTTTATATTCTTTGCCTGATATATTTCTACACAAAGCTTCAAAACTATTTTGTAATTTATAATGTATCACAGTAGTTTCATATGAAGTTACATCTTAGGCTCTGTTCAGACTATTGTAATATCTGTAGCTTAAAATAGAGCCAAATAGCTACTTTCAAATCCGGACATACACCATTGATTTTAATGGGGTCTAAGGGGATTCTATCAAGGTTTTCCACATAATAGTTATGGAAAGAATAATGCTACAGAATTGACCGCTCCAGTTATAAAACAAAAATGATGAAAATTATCCTTGATGATAATGTGAAAAAGGCTTATGCAGCGGGTTTATGGATCTCTACAATAAACACCATGTGTAGAAATTTGGTTCTAGAACTTGTTGGATTAGTGAATATAATAACGCTTGGCATATTTTATAACATACAGCTAATGATTCTTGCTTTTAACTTGTATGTAACTGGTTAATGTTACTAATACCCTCTAACATGGGGTCACGGTTCTGCATTTTCTGAAGAGTTGAGCTTCATCTCCATCTTTCTTTAATTCTACATTATTTTATCACATATTAATTTCACAGCTGTCTGTGCTGGCTATTTACACACGCCCTTCTTGAATTCAATGTTTGTAGATTTTTCTGTCATGGAAAAAAACAAAAAACAAAAACAAAACGTGTACAAAGTTAAAACATAATAAAATAAAGAATAATGACCTAGCTGGTTGTTTGGATGATATTGTAAAATCATTTATTGCTTCTACTACTTGGCAATTGTTACACTCTGCTATTTTTATTTATTTATTTATTTATTTATTTTTCCTTGGATTTTGTTAGTCATTACAATTATTTTTGCTCCCAAGATCGGGTTTTAGAGTCACCAAGTAACATAAACGTGCAGACTCCTGAATGTTACAATTACAAAACATTCAAAGTTTGTTTCTCCACTTTTTGCAGATAATAAATCTTAATTTCTTTATAATTTGACTTTTAGTTATAGTTTGTTTCAGCTCTTTGTCGTTCTATGTATACCGTAAATTTTGCTTCCTTTCAGCGAATAATATAAGACAAATTATTTTTATACAAAGACATCTAACTTATGTATACTTTTAAAGCTTTGTTACACTTCTATCCAGTCTACACCATGGTGTGTAACATAAATACACGTGGTCTTGTAGTATGGTTTTTGGTTTCTCTGAACTGCCGCAAACAAAACATATAAGGTAGTACGGCACAAGGTGTGAGCGTACCCGCAGCTCACTGAGCATTACCGCTGCACTCATGGCCACTTCTCTTTGCAGCTTCTGAATGTACACTATTCTCACCCATGGAGAGTTTTCCTTTAAAAATATGAATATTATTGAATATAATGTTTTACATATGTTACAGTATTTTATTTTCCATGCAAAAAGCCATCTTTGTGCTGATGGAGGCATCAACATTTTGCCATTATAAGTTTATGGTTCTGTAAAGAGAGAGGAGAATTGCAGCTCGTGTGTGTTGTGTGTGTTTGTGATTCTTGTGTTGTGTGTCCACATGTATTTATGTTACACAGCATGGTGTAGACTGGATAGAAGTGTAACAAAGCTTTAAAAGTATACATAAGTTAGATGTCTTTGTATAAAAATAATTTGTCTTATATTATTCGCTGAAAGGAAGCAAAATTTACGGTATACATAGAACGACAAAGAGCTGAAACAAACTATAACTAAAAGTCAAATTATAAAGAAATTAAGATTTATTATCTGCAAAAAGTGGAGAAACAAACTTTGAATGTTTTGTAATTGTAACATTCAGGAGTCTGCACGTTTATGTTACTTGGTGACTCTAAAACCCGATCTTGGGAGCAAAAATAATTGTAATGACTAACAAAATCCAAGGAAAAATAAATAAATAAATAAATAAATAAATAAATAAATAAAAATAGCAGAGTGTAACAATTGCCAAGTAGTAGAAGCAATAAATGATTTTACAATATCATCCAAACAACCAGCTAGGTCATTATTCTTTATTTTATTATGTTTTAACTTTGTACACGTTTTGTTTTTGTTTTTTTTGTTTTTCCATGACAGAAAAATCTACAAACATTGAATTCAAGAAGGGCGTGTGTAAATAGCCAGCACAGACAGCTGTGAAATTAATATGTGATAAAATAATGTAGAATTAAAGAAAGATGGAGATGAAGCTCAACTCTTCAGAAAATGCAGAACCGTGACCCCATGTTAGAGGGTATTAGTAACATTAACCAGTTACATACAAGTTAAAAGCAAGAATCATTAGCTGTATGTTATAAAATATGCCAAGCGTTATTATATTCACTAATCCAACAAGTTCTAGAACCAAATTTCTACACATGGTGTTTATTGTAGAGATCCATAAACCCGCTGCATAAGCCTTTTTCACATTATCATCAAGGATAATTTTCATCATTTTTGTTTTATAACTGGAGCGGTCAATTCTGTAGCATTATTCTTTCCATAACTATTATGTGGAAAACCTTGATAGAATCCCCTTAGACCCCATTAAAATCAATGGTGTATGTCCGGATTTGAAAGTAGCTATTTGGCTCTATTTTAAGCTACAGATATTACAATAGTCTGAACAGAGCCTAAGATGTAACTTCATATGAAACTACTGTGATACATTATAAATTACAAAATAGTTTTGAAGCTTTGTGTAGAAATATATCAGGCAAAGAATATAAAACTAGTAGACACTCTAAAAGGATAGTTAAACACAACCCCTGGACACGCTGAAAAATTATGCTGGCACTGGACAATTCATTTACCCATATTTATATAGAAAAGGTAAGAATCACAACTGAAGAAGATGCCGATAATACACGAACAAGAGTAGCATCAGGAAAATAAAATACTGTAACAATTATCACTGAACTATATGCGATTTTAATTAATTATCTGCTGGTCAAATAAATATTATTGGGGCTATAGGTTTATGAAAATGTCAATAAAATTCTTCCACAATCTAATAAAATTAATACAAATGTACTTTTTCTAATATGCCAACAAACTCGCACAGATCAAGCTAAATCTTTCTGTGATACGTATGAAAAACTGATAAATGACTGTCCAACACATGACATTATCGCTGAACTATATGATTTTAAATCAGATCAAACTAAAATCTTTCTGTGATACGTATGAAAAACTGATAAATGCCTGCCCAATTAACTAATAATTATACATAATATGTCCGTAAATCAGTCTGCTGTGTTATAAAGCTCATAAAATGAGAATCACAGTATGAAATAATGATGCATAAACACAGAATATACATATGTCCGCAAACTCGCACAGATCAAGCTAAAATCTTTCTGTGATACGTATGAAAAACTGATAAATGTCTGTCCAACACCTGACATTATCGCTGAACTATATGCGATTTTAATTAATTATCTGCTGGTCAAATAAATATTATTGGGGCTATAGGTTTATGAAAATGTCAATAAAATTCTTCCACAATCTAATAAAATTAATACAGATGTACTTTTTCTAATATGCCAACAAACTCGCACAGATCAAGCTAAATCTTTCTGTGATACGTATGAAAAACTGATAAATGACTGTCCAACACATGACATTATCGCTGAACTATATGATTTTAAATCAGATCAAACTAAAATCTTTCTGTGATACGTATGAAAAACTGATAAATGCCTGCCCAATTAACTAATAATTATACATAATATGTCCGTAAATCAGTCTGCTGTGTTATAAAGCTCATAAAATGAGAATCACAGTATGAAATAATGATGCATAAACACAGAATATACATATGTCCGCAAACTCGCACAGATCAAGCTAAAATCTTTCTGTGATACGTATGAAAAACTGATAAATGTCTGTCCAACACCTGACATTATCGCTGAACTATATGCGATTTTAATTAATTATCTGCTGGTCAAATAAATATTATTGGGTCTATAGGTTTATGAAAATGTCAATAAAATTCTTCCACAATCTAATAAAATTAATACAAATGTACTTTTTCTAATATGCCAACAAACTCGCACAGATCAAGCTAAATCTTTCTGTGATACGCATGAAAAACTGATAAATGATCAGCACATTAATCTAATATAAAACAATTACTGGGATAATAAACACTGTATCAAATACAGTGATAATATTAAACTATATCAAAAGGGAGGGGTACATATGAAAAACTGATAAATGCCTGCCCAATTAACTAATAATTATACATAATATGTCCGTAAATCAGTCTGCTGTGTTATAAAGCTCATAAAATGAGAATCACAGTATGAAATAATGATGCATAAACACAGAATATACATATGTCCGCAAACTCTCACAGATCAAGCTAAAATCTTTCTGTGATACGTATGAAAAACTGATAAATGTCTGTCCAACACCTGACATTATCGCTGAACTATATGCGATTTTAATTAATTATCTGCTGGTCAAATAAATATTATTGGGTCTATAGGTTTATGAAAATGTCAATAAAATTCTTCCACAATCTAATAAAATTAATACAAATGTACTTTTTCTAATATGCCAACAAACTCGCACAGATCAAGCTAAATCTTTCTGTGATACGCATGAAAAACTGATAAATGATCAGCACATTAATCTAATATAAAACAATTACTGGGATAATAAACACTGTATCAAATACAGTGAGTAACAGATTTTATTTCAACAACATTTTCAAATTTAACTACGATTAGAACGAATTATCAATTTAATCAAAAATGCTCTTGCTTTCAATGATCTAAATAATTGTCCACGTCCTAGTTAGAAGACGTTCAAGGGTGGCAGCACTGACAGCTGCTAGCAATTAGCTCTGTTTTGCTTTACTTCACACAATAAAAGATTTTAAACCATTCTGTGTTTGCTCAGTTATCTGGGATACCAGAGAAACAGCTTTTGGGGCCCCACCAAAAAAAACATCGGTGGGAAGCAAATGCATTTTGCTGTACTGATTGATGAACCATGTGGATGCTGATGTATGTCAATGCATTTTGTGTGTGTGTGAACAGGCTATGCGGACATATCCCAAGCACTAGGATCACATCTGCTTATGTGATTATGTAGGAGCCAGTCCCTGCTTGTCATTTCTGCAATTAGAATGTGTTCAGTGATAATGAAGCACATCTTATAGTGGATAAATGACTTGTAACAACATATTATTTTGTAAGAAGTTTGTTGCTGTATATTCAAGCGATACTATTTATTTTGTAAGAAGTGTGTTTACAATAAAAATCTTTTACATTTTTACAATACCGTGTCTTTTGCTTTTTTTTATAAAACACTTGTAAAATCAGTGATACTATATCTTGTTAAACTCAGAAACTCTGTCTTGAATGTATGTCATGCAGACACACATCTGTTTTGTGTTTATTTAAGGAATAGAGGAGACTCACACATTTTTTTTTTTTCTGACTGTATCCCTGCATCCTGTACACAGACTCATTCAGAATAGACAGGGATAATCTATCAAATATAGTATCAGACTCAATAATCCCAAACCAGTAAACGAAAAATCTAATATAAAAAACACTCACTGTGATAATAATCACAGTCATACTTGCGGGTGTTGTAATATGCCCACATACATAATGTGCGCATTATAAATCACATATAAATGAGAATAACAATACTGGGTCTTTGCTTTTTATATACGTATAAAACACCGCGCTCCATACTTGCGGGTGTTGTAATATGGCCACATACATAATGTGCCCATTATAAAACACATATAAATGAGATATAAACCTCTAATATAAAACAATTACGGGGATAATATTCACTGTATTAACAAATTAAACTATATCAAAAAGGGAGGGCCAGACAAGGAGGACAGCTGGCTGACAGGGAGGGGTTACACACTTTGATACACTTTGATAGGGGCGTGTCCACCTGTCAAATTGAGTTTGACGAAACATATCTATGCTCTACTACTGAAGTGCATAGGCCTGAAACTCCAGAGATGGCTGTTTCATTGGACCTGGACCTGCTCCCATCTTCTACCCCTCAACCTGACTCTACTCCTCAATCTGAGTCTACCACTCAACCTGAACTACGCCGTACTGACAGCTGGAATACCTCCCACTCGTTATGAACAAGACCAGTTTATTTGGCAGTGAATTGTTCGAGAAATGGAAGGGTATGAGCGTCTGATGAAGGAACTCTCGCCCATGGAATGGCGAACTAAAGGAGAGAGGGAGTGTAAGAAGGAAGACTGGACTGCGGGTACCTGCATTGAGCCAGGTCTGGAACTGTTGTGTCACAATGTGACCGAAGCGGTATGACACGACCTAACCGTAGGTCTGTCACCAACAGCACAACAAACAAGGGAACACCGGGGACACAATTACAATGGTGGGCCCTGCGATAGGGAACGGTGAGATGACCACCTCCTGCACTCTCCGAAAGATGTGCCCTGATCTCCCTGACATCCCTATACAGATTTTTTCAACCTGTCGCCGAGCAGGATACCTTAGCCCTCGCTTGCCCCGCACCTATCCCTAAGAAGGGAATTGGCAAGTGAAGACATTGGTCCCACCGCTGCACTAAAATAACACAAAGGGAAGGTATGACAGACAAGGTAAAGGAAAAACAACACTTAGCTCACTGCTGCAAAGCACAGCACAGCAGGAAAGAAACACCAGACTCAGTTGACGAACAACTGCTCCCAGCAAGCTCCTTTTCCCAGCTTGGTCACTGCAGAATGAACTCTAACACCGACAGTCAGCTGATGCATCAGGTGACCTCTTGAAGGATGGTGGGAGTGGTCGCCACCCACATCAGCTGACCCAGCAGCAACGTAATTACACCAGCAGACCACAAGGGGAAACTGCATTAACCCCCGATGATTCATATTAAGAAAGATGTAAAAATGAACCCACATAGAAAAATATGAAATATATATAGTTCTTTATTGAAGAATACATCAGACAGAATAAGTCATAAAAACATTAATACCAAAGTTAGCCATGTGAGGGCGCTGACAGCACACTAAGCAGCAAAATTGTATAGATAGAATGGCAGACCAGACTACGGAAAAGTCAAACAATAAAGGAATAGTTGGTAAAGTGCATAAGTGCTTACAAAATAAATACTTGTATAAGTGACACTCACACTAGTGAGAAGTGTAGGGATAAAGAAAAATAGTGCAATAAAAAACGTGTATTAGTCTGGTTATACCTGTCAGGGTGCTGGCGCCTGGTCCCTACGTACGTTTCGGTGTTTGTAGCCTTCTTCCGGGGGAGTCTACAAACGCCAAAACGTACGTACGAAGTTGGATCAGCCTGTAACTTCATTTTCCACTTTGATTTTGAACATTATTCCAACTCCAGACCTCCGTGGGATATTAGTTGTGAATTTTGTTGATAATTTTTAGGTTTTATTGTTCTCAACACATTCCACTATGTAATGAATAAAGATTTCATTCAGTGATATCAAGGATGTGGGATTTTATTATTCCCTTTATTTTTTTGAGCAGTGTAATTCAAAATAATGCCACTAAATTTTTTGGTTATAGTGGGAGGTCCAATATGGGATGATGTCCATATGGTTTAAATGACAGTAATATCCATGTGACCTAAAATGTTTATAGACAGGCAATTTTCTTTATGAGACAACTCTTAAATGCTGCCGGGTGAGATACACATAGAATAGTAAATAATAATTTCAAATCTTACCTCTTCATATGCATGGTTACGACTTGGTCTTTCAGTGGGGAAAGACAAATTAGAGAAATCTACCAAGTAAGTGAATCCTCCAGATAGATCATTAAAATCATCATCAGTTTCAATCATCTTAATAAAAAGGAAAATGGAGGGAAATGAAAAGATATTTAGGCAACCCTATATGTGAACTATGTAATGAATCATGCTAAAGTAAGCAGATTGTACTGTACTCAGAATTTCTCTTTATTCCATTCATGCCCAGAAACACTATTTATCTGCAGATATACAGTTAATCTAGATGTAGGTAGCGTTGAAATCCTGCCTGACTTACTTAATCAGTGGCTACAGGGAGAAAATTTATATCCACCCTGTAGCCACTGACATTAAGTTATCGAATGGTGCAAACAGTGGTTACAGTCACCGCAAATAGAGATACTGCCTTTTTCTTTCCACCCTTATACAGCTCTTCTATCTACACATTTTTCTATACTGTACTTTTTTCTCCCATTTAACATCATCTATCACCTGAATTTCTTATCCTCTCTGTGGTGAAGGCATGTCTACACTCAAGTCTCCATCTCACAACACAAAGTGTTTATAGATTTTAATGGTGGTCACAGGCCATGTGAAAAAGCCTATAAAATACGGTAAGGTATTTTTCATATTTTTTATGTTGAGTAAGTAGTTGTAAAACATAAGCTTCTGGTTAATCATTTACACAATGAACTCATGCAACAGTTTAAAATGATTGTGTGTGTTTGTGTCCTCATACTTTTTATGAAAATGTAAAAGTCATTCAGTATTTTAAATAGGTACTTACCCTTACTACAAGATTATAGTCTTTAAATCCAGCCCAGGTGAAATATTCTATAACCCAGGAGGGGTAGGTGAAAATCTCATCCTTAAATGAAACAGATATGGCATCTAGGTATGTGTCAAAGTCCCAAGAATCCTTTAAGATTTTTGTCCCTGAAGGTGGTTGAGCAATTCCGTCTCTATAAAAGGAAAAATGACTTGAGGTTTCTATTGATCAAATATGTCCAGGGTTACTATGTGATTCAGGATTGCTCACAACAATAACAACTATGGCTATTCTTTAATGGGGTTGTCTCACAAATAGTGTTGAGCATTCCGATACCGCAAGTATCGGGTATCGGCCGATATTTGCTGTATCGGAATTCCGATACCGAGATCCGATACTTTTGTGGTATCGGGAATCGGAATCGGAAGTTCCCAGTGTATGGTTCCCAGGGTCTGAAGGAGAGGAAACTCATCCCTCAGGTCCTAAATTCCTAGAAGGTGATGTCCAGGGGCCTCCGGAGAGGTGAGTATATCAATATTTTTTATTTTAATTCTTTATTTTACACATTAATATGGATCCTCTCCTTCAGACCCTGGGAACCATCAGGGATACCTTCCGATACTTGAGTCCCATTGACTTGTATTGGTATCGGGTATCGGTATCGGATCAGATCCGATACTTTGCCGGTATCGGCTGATACTTTCTGATACCGATACTTTCAAGTATCGGATGGTATCGCTCAACACTACTCACAAACAAAGTACATTTTATTCACTAGATTTTGGAATAAAAATTATTTCCACAATTGGATGTGGTAAAAAAATGTTTCCTGTGCTGAGACAATCTTCTAATTGTGTCAATGCTGTGCAACGGCTGTGTCTGAGTGAACTGGAACATGGTCTGATCATACCACATCTCCTGGGCAAAGGGGGAAGCAAAAGAGTATACAGAGAATACATCAAGGGATCAAAGCTGATTCTGTCTGTGAGGTAAAACTGTCACAGTTCCACCCTTCAGTATGTCTGGGATGATGATAATGACAGCTCAGCCATCCAATCTGGTACAGGCACGTGCTGAAGCTGTCAGTGCTTTGATTGACAGCTCAGTCGTAAAGTCTGCTGATGAGATGTGCTGAGCTGTCAGTGTGTTGATTGACAGCTCGACTGTCCAATCTGAGACTGGGAGGCACTTGCTGTCTCCGGGTGTTCATTGTCCCAGGTGAGTGCCAGGCTACTTAACTGGGTGGTCAGTCTCAGACCTCTGCCAGATGTGTATTCAGCTACTGTGTGGTTTGTTTCTCTGTGCCTTGCATTCTGTTTGTAGATCTTTTGCTGCCTGACCTTTCATCTTGTTCTGACCATCCGTCTGTTTAACCCCTTTTGTTCTGATTCGCTATCTCCTGGTATTTTGACATTGGTACGTTACCTGACTATGCCTTTGCTCTCTTCTTTCTGTTTATGACTTACCTTCTTTGGCTTCTGACCTTGGACTCCTTGACTATCCTGCCTTACGGCTTGGCAGTGAGAAGTTACTCAGCATCACATTACGTCAGGCCAATACGTTTGCCTTCTTTGCCAATATGGAGCCTGTTCACATGCTCTGTGACGATGCTGTTAATTTGACGCAAATGACTTAAAATCTGGCTAAGGAATGGAATGCCAGTGTCTGGAGTATATGTCACAAGGTAAGTTCAGAAACGTGCTTTGGGTTGTGCTCCGCACCTGCTCAGCTGATCACTCAGGGTAACATAAATTTCTTGTCTCTAATACCTTTTGTACACTGGCTACGATCTGCATCTCATTAACATCTTCAGATCACATGTTTTGTGTGACATATACATATGGACTGCACAAACAATTGCGTTTTTAATTTGTTCCTGTTTAACATCCTATCTTGCACTGTTCATTCCCTCATTGATTGATTTATATCTTGGCACAAATCATTTTTTCATCTTGCCCCATATACGTTTTGTGACTTTTCCAGCATGTATATTAATCCACACTGGTGGTGCACACTATTGATTTCACTATTTTATAATATAGCTGGACTTGTTATCTGCACTACCTGGGCAACCTGTCTTGCCATGATTACTCTGTATTTAATCCAGTGTACCATATGCTGCTATTTACTTACCTGTTGCACCTTGAATCTTTCTTTACAATTTATTATTGTGCATTTTAAGTCCTGTTATTATTATATGTAAATGCGGGCACTCTCTTTGTAGTAATGCCACCATTCACCAAATGTGTTCTAATAAAGGTGTTTTATCCTTTTCTATTTAAGTTTTGCTATAATTTTTGATTACATATTAGTTTTTTTCCTCTCTTGGTATACTACATAGTGCAAAGCGTCAGTGTACAGGTAACACACTGACTCACCAGTGACATTATACACAGGAGCTCTACATATATTACTAGATGGTGGCCCAATTCTAACGCATTGGGTATTCTAGAATATGTATTTAGTTTATTTATGAAGATTTAGAAATACTGCAATGAATACACAGGATTTTCAAGGTAAAATATATACATTATCATTACATTTTATTGTTCATAGAACTTAATACAACTGAACGAAATTATTAAACAGATCATCAAAATACATAAACCATTACATGACTATCTAACTGTATTTAAATAAATCATCAGACAAAAGAAATACATCGACACAATGTTAGGAGTCGAGTTCCAGCCGCTGCACAGGGGGAATCTCGAGCCATGTCTGCTGCAGTCTCCCATTCTTCATCGACCGCAGTAGAGCCTGCTCAGCAGAGATGTCGGTCCCAGTGTCTCGCTTAGTCTGATACTGTGCAAAGGGTTACTGCTGCCTTTCCAGGCTCTGCTGTTGTAGCCTGCACTGGTCAGCGGCGAGCAGGCTTTTCTGGGACTAAGTCCTGCCTTGCACACACTGAGCATGCCCAAGGTAAGACCTCTCATTGGAGGTCAGGGGTCACATGCTCAGGTACTGCAGCAGCTATCATTGGTCCTCTAGGAAGGTCCTGAAGTTGCCCATTGGTTCCCTAGGAAGGTCCTGAAGCTGCTGCAGCTATAAAAGGTTTGCATGGCCGCACGGCCATGCGCTAGTATCACCTCATGTCATGAGCTTGTTATTTGTGGTCGAGCTTGTATGTGTGTATTCAGGGACCTGGCTGAAATAAGCCCCTAGAATACCAGCACCTCAGATGAGGAGTTTGCATGTATGTGTTCAGGGACCCGGCTGAAATAAGCCCCTAGAATACCGGCACCTCCGTGAGGAGTGTTTGTGTGCTTTTCTGGGTGCGTGAGCACTGACTGCCATCAGCTCAGCAGTTAGCTGTGTTCCCCTGTGACGCTAACAGGGTACAGCATCTTATTTCTAGCAACTCTGTGGAGTTACCAGAGTTTGCTTATACTGCCATATAGCGCCGCCATTTGCCAGCAGCAGGTTCCTCTCCTGCACGGTGGACCCTGGGTTGCGAACACACCTATTTATACATATATATACACTCGGTGCGTTCTGCCAACCTTAACAGAATACTAGTGCCAGGGTCTGGCTAGTAAATGGCTGACAAACAGCAATCCTTGCGGTACATCCAGCAGCTGGAGGATAGGTTGGAGGTTCTCGAGCGCACAATCTGAGCTGTGAATGTTACCGCAGTTGCTGTTCAGGCTGCTAGCGTGGCTGCAGCAACCTTGTCCACGGCTACCCTTGTTCCGACTCTATCTCGCCTCCCGCTGCCAGAAAAAATTTCTGGTGATAGTAAATCTTGTAGGGGTTTCGTGAGCCAGTGCTCTATACACCTTGAGCTCCTGGCCGCACGTTTCCCCACAGAGTGGGCAAAGATGGGATTTATTGTGTCTCTCCTGTCGGCCAGGGTGTTGGAGTGGGCTACGCCACTGTGGGAGCATGGCGATCATGTGGTGCAGAGTGCTCCGCTGTTCCTGAGCTCTCTGAAACAGGTCTTTTTAGGGCCTCAAGTCACCCATGATACAGCGCTCCAACTGTTGGCATTGACTCAGGGCTCGTCTTTGGTCAGCCATTTTGCCGTCCACCTCCGCACCCTAGCATCTGAGCTGGAGTGGTCGGATAAATCCCTTATCCCTATATTTTGTAGGGGGCTGGCTGACCATGTGAAGGACGCTCTGGCCTCAAGGGAGGTTCCCGCCACACTGAAGGAGTTAATAGCTGTGCCTACCCGTATTGACCTCCGTTTTCATGAGCGGAGGTTAGAGCGGGCCCAGTGTAGGCAGAGGTTTCGGCTGGCTCCCACCTTCGCCAAACCTTTGGAATCTCCGGCCCAGGTTCCTGAGTCACATGAGGCCATGGGAGTGTCGCGATCAGGATCTAAGTCCCGGACCGCTCGTGCACTCAAAGTCTGCCATGTTTGCCAGCAGTCAGGACATCTTGCCACCAGATGTTCACAGTTGTCGAGGAAACGTCAGCGTCTAGTGGTAGTAGGTGGAGGTACACTAGACACGGCGACGTTTGCCTCCAAATTGTCCTTTAAGGGAACAATTACAATAGGCTCATTCACTCACTCGGTAGAGCTCTGCGTGGATTCTGGGGCGGAGGGCACTTTTATGTCTTCTGCCTTCTCCCAACGTCACGCAATACCCCTGGTAATGCTAGCTCCAGCAGTAACTGTACAAGTGGTGAATGGGTCGACACTACCCTCACAGATAACACACCAGACCATCCCTTTCACTCTGTCCTTGTCACCATCTCATCAGGAGATTATATCTCTGCTCATCATTCCTGAGGGAATTGATGAGATCCTGTTAGGGATGCCCCGGCTACGGTTTCACTCTCCTCATATCGAGTGGTCCACAGGCAGAATTTTAGGATGGGGTGAATCTTGTGGGGGTAGATGTCAGAGGGAAAGCGTTCAGGTTGTTACAACTGAGGAACCCCAAAATTTATCCTCTCTCCCCAAGCAATATTGGCCCTATGCAGACATGTTCTCCAAAAGGGCTGTGGAGACCCTTCCGCCTCACCGCCCCTGTGACTGTCCTATTGACCTCTTGCCTGGTGCTGAGCCTCCCCGGGGTCAAGTCTATCCGTTGTCTCTCCCGGAGACGGAGGCAATGTCACAGTATATCCGAGAGAATCTGGCAAGAGGATTCATTAGGAAGTCAGTGTCACCTGCAGGGGCTGGGTTCTTCTTCTTCATACAGAAGAAGAGTGGAGAACTGCGTCCATGCATAGATTACAGGGGTCTTAACGCCATCACCGTTAAGAATAAGTACTCACTACCCCTGATATCTGAGCTTTTTGATAGGCTACGGGGAGCAAGGGTATTTACTAAATTAGATATGCGGGGTGCTTACAACCTGATTCGAATCCGTGAGGGGGACGAATGGAAGACAGCTTTTAACACCAGGGATGGGCACTATGAATATCTGGTGATGCCCTTCGGGCTCTGTAATGCCCCAGCCGTTTTCCAAGACTTTGTAAATGACATCTTCTGGGATATTCTTTCCACCTCGGTTGTAGTTTATCTGGATGATATTCTCATCTACTCTACAGATATAGACTCCCACCGGAGAGATGTTTGCAAGGTCTTCGACCTCCTACGGGCTAACTCACTCTATGCCAAGTTGAAGAAGTGTGTATTTGAGCAGGAGTCCTTGCCTTTCCTTGGCTATATTATCTCTGCCCAGGGATTGGCTATGGATCCTGCCAAGCTGCAGGCTGTGATGGACTGGCAGGAACCCAATTCTCTCAAAGCGGTGCAGCGCTTTATGGGGTTCATTAATTACTATCGCCAGTTCATTCTCCACTTCTCAACTTTGGTAGCTCCTTTGGTTGCCCTCACCAAGAAGGAAGCAAATCCCAAGTTGTGGTTGGAGGAGGTCTCCAAGGCCTTTCTCTCCATTAAGTCACACTTTGCTAGCACTCCCATCCTACATCGCCCCGATGTAGATAAGCCATTTATTATGGAGGTGGATGCCTCATCCGTTGGTGCTGGAGCAGTCCTCTTCCAAAAGGATGCAGTCCTCTTCCATTAGGATGCTCAAGGTCAGAAGCATCCTTGCTTCTTCTTCTCTAAGACCTTTTCACCAGCGGAGAGGAATTATTCCATTGGGGACAGGGAGTTGCTAGCTATGAAGTTGGCTTTCTCAGAGTGGAGACATCTTCTAGAGGGAGCTCGTTTTCCCTTCCAGGTGTTCACAGACTACAAGAACTTGGTGTATTTACAGACAGCCCAGCAGTTAAATTCTCGTCAGGCTAGATGGTCTCTGTTCTTCTCCCGGTTCCATTTCACCCTCCATTTTCTTTCCTGGGTGAAGAACGTTCGTGCCGACGCTCTGTAGTGTCATCAGAGGAGGAGGAGCCTCAGCTTATTGTCCCTTCAGAGAGCCTGAGAACTGTGGCTCCGGTTTCGCTAGAGTCTGTGCCCCCAGGCAAGACTTTCATTCCATCTAATTTGTGACCGGAGGTTCTCTCTTGGGCTCACTCATCCAGGGTGGGTGGACATTTTGGGATCAAGAGGACATCTGAGCTCTTGGCGAGGACGTACTGATAGCCACTTATGGCCCGTGACGTCGGGGACTATATTCGGGCGTGTGTCTCCTGCGCCAAGAATCGGTCTCCTCAGCAATGGCCTGCTGGGCAACTTTACCCCCTGTTGGTGGCAGACTGGCCCTGGGAGATGGTCGGGATGGACTTCGTGGTAGGCTTACCCAAGTCTCGTAGCTGTACAGTTATCTGGGTAGTCACTGACTATTTTTCTAAGATGGTGCACTTGGTTCCGTTTCTACGGTTACCTTCTGTACGGGCTTTAGCGGCGTTGTTCGTCAAACATGTTTTCCATCTACATGGCATGCCTGACAAAATTGTCAGTGACCGTGGTCCTCAGTTTGCATCTCGGTTCTGGAGAGAACTCTGTTGTTTACTCAGCATTGAGCTGACTCTCTCTTCTGCATACCATCCCGAGATGAATGGGTTGGTAGAGAGGGCCAACCAGACTCTGGTCACATACTTACGACATTTTTTCTCCTCCAGGCAGGATGACTGAGCATCTTTGCTACCTTGGGCGGAATTTGCTTTGAACAATGCCGTAGCCGACTCTACCAGGCAGACTCCTTTTCTCCTTAATTACGGCCAGCATCCGCGTGTTCCTGTGCCCATGCCCGTGTCATCCACCGATTCTAGGGTGGCAGACAGGGCGGTGGAGGCACGTGACATTTGGGACCGCACACAGGATGCCATCTGGGTCTCCAAGGAGAGAATGAGGGTTTCTGCTGATGCACCCCGGTGCCCCCCTCCGACCTTTGCTCCTGGCGACTTAGTGTGGCTCTCCGCCCATAACATCAGGCTGCGAGTTGAGTCCACTAAGTTTGTGCCTCACTACATAGGCCCTTTCAAGGTTCTGAAACAGGTCAACCCTGTGGTCTACCGTTTGGCTATTCCTCCGCGCCTTGGTATCACCGACACCTTTCACGTTTCTCTCTTAAAGCCTGTCTATTTGTCCCGGTTTTCTGAATCATCTGCCGGGACATCGGGTTCATCCACGGATGAGTTTGAGGCGAATGCTATCATGGGGTGCAAGGTGGTATGTGGCGAGAAATATTATCTGGTGGACTGGAAGGGTCACGGCCCAGAGGACAGAACCTGGGAACCTGTGGAGCACATTCGCGCTCCGCTCCTCATTGCAGCCTTTGAGCGTAGAAAGCCTAAGGAGGGGGGGCCCTAGGAGAGGGGGTAATGTTAGGAGTCGAGTTCCCGCCACTGCACAGGGGGAATCTTGAGCCATGTCTGCTGTGGTATCCCATTCTACATCGACCACAGTGGAGCCTGCTCAGCGGAGACGTCGGTCCCAGCGTCTCGCTCAGTCTGATACTGTGCAAAGGGTTACTGCTGCCTTTCCAGGCTCTGCTGTTGTAGCCTGCACTGGTCAGCGGCGAGCAGATTTTTCTGGGACTACGTCCTGCCTTGCACACACTGAGCATGCCCAAGGTAAGACCTCTCATTGGAGGTCAGGGGTCACATGCTCAGGTACTGCAGCAGCTATCATTGGTCCTCTAGGAAGGTCCTGAAGTTGCTCAGGTACTGTAGCATCTTCCATTGGTTCCTTAGGAAGATCCTGAAGCTGCTGCAGCTATAAAAGGTTTGCATGGCCGCATGGCCATGCGCTAGTATCACCTCATGTCATGAGCTTGTTATTTGTGGTTGAGCCTGTATGTGTGTATTCAGGGACCCGGCTGAAATAAGCCCCTAGAATACCGGCACCTTCGGTGAGGAGTTTGCATGTATGTGTTCAGGGACCCGGCTGAAATAAGCCCCTAGAATACCAACACCTCCGGTGAGGAGTGTTTGTGTGCTTTTCTGGGTGCGTGAGCACTGACTGCCATCAGCTCAGCAGTTAGCTGTGTTCCCCTGTGACGCTAACAGGGCACAGCATCTTATTTCTAGCGGCTCTGTGGAATTAACAGAGTTTGCTTATACCGCCATATAGCGCCGCCATTTGCCAGCAGCAGGTTCCTCTCCTGCACGGTGGACCCCGGGTTGCGAATGCACCTATTTATACATATATATACTCGGTGCGTTCCGCCAACCCTAACACACTATAATATATTTGTGCGTGGCACTGTGACTGACAGAACTTGTTCAGTAAACGTGAGTGAACTATGTGGCACTGTGACTGACACAACATGGTCAGTAAGAGTGACTGAGCTACTTTGCACTGTGACTGACAGAATTTATTAAGTAAACGTGACTGAACTACATGGCACTGTGACTGACAGAACTTATTCAGTAAACGTGACTGAACTACGTGGCACTGTGACTGACAGAACTTGTTCAGTAAACATGAGTGAACTATGTGGCACTGTGACTGACTTCAAAGTATCCACCTTTTGCTTTGATGACTGCTTTACACACTCTTGGCATTCTCTTGATGAGCCTCAAGAGGTAGTCACTGGGAGTGGGAATGGTCTTCCAACAATCTTGAAGGAGTTCCCAGAGATGCTTAGCACTTGTTGGCCCTTTTGCCTTCACTCTGCGGTCCAGCTCACCCCAAACCATCTCGATTGGGTTCAGGTCTAGTGACTGTGGAGGCCAGGTCATCTGGCGTAGCACTCCATCACTCTCCTTCTTGGTCAAATAGCCCTTACACAGCCTGGAGGTGTGTTTGGGGTCATTGTCCTGTTGAAAAATAAATGATGGTCCAACTAAACACAAATGGTCCAACTAAACACAAACCGGATGGAATAGCATGTCCCTGAAAGATGCTGTGGTAGCCATGCTGGTTCAGTATACCTTCAATTTTGAATAAATCCCCAACCAGCAAAGCACCCCCACAACATCACACCTCCTCCTCCATGCTTCACGGTGGGAACTAGGCATGTAGAGTCCATCCGTTGACCTTTTCTGCGTCGCACAAAGAGACGGTGGTTGGAACCAAAGATCTCAAATTTGGACTCATCAGACCACAGCACAGATTTCCACTGGTCTAATGTCCATTCCTTGTGTTCTTTAGCCCAAACAAGTCTCTTCTGCTTGTTGCCTGTCCTTAGCAATGGTTTCCTAGCAGCTATTTTACCATGAAGGCCTGCTCCACAAAGTCTCCTCTTAACAGTTGTTGTAGAGATGTGTCTGCTGCTAGAACTCTGTGTGGCATTGACCTGGCCTCTAATCTGAGCTGCTGTTATCCTGCGATTTCTGAGGCTGGTGACTCAGATAAACTTATCCTCAGAAGCAGAGGTGACTCTTGGTCTTCCTATCCTGGGGCGGTCCTCATGTGAGCCAGTTTCTTTGTAGCGCTTGATGGTTTTTGCCACTGCACTTGGGGACACTTTCAAAGTTTTCCCAATTTTTCGGCTGACTGACCTTCATTTCTTAAAGTAATGATGGCCACTCGTTTTTCTTTACTTAGCTGCTTTTTTCTTGCCATAATACAAATTCTAACAGTCTATTCAGTAGGACTATCAGCTGTGTATCCACCAGACTTCTGCACAACACAACTGATGGTCCTAACACCATTTATAAGGCAAGAAATCCCACTTATTAAACTTGACAGGGCACACTTGTGAAGTGAAAACCATTTCTGGTGTCTACCTCTTGAAGCTCATCAAGAGAATGCCAATAGTGTGCAAAGCAGTCATCAATGCAAAAGGTGGCTACTTTGAAGAACCTAGAATATAAGACATAATTGCAGTTGTTTCACACTCTTTTGTTAAGTATATAATCCCACATGTGTTAATTCATAGTTTTGATGCCTTCAGTGTGAATGTACAATTTTCATAGTCATGAAAATACAGAAAAATCTTGAAATGAGAAGGTGTGTCCAAACTTTTGGTCTGTACTGTATATACATTGATATATACTGTTCTTCTAACTATTTAAACATTTCAATGATAGAAATTTAGCACTGTATGCACTTAATATACGTCACTTTCTTGGTGTAAGTTTACAGCACAATAGCGCTTTATCAACTCATATATATTGATGACACCACACTGCATCGTTTGGTAGATTACAAGTAATATGCACCCTCCTTTTTCCCAAATTATGCACTTTTCACATAATAAGTTAAATCAATTATACATTCTATTGAAGGCACGTGTGCGCTCTGCATTGGACTCCTTTTCAGACCATTCTTCGTGTTCCTCCCTTCTCTTCTCAGCACTCCACCGCCACTCCATCCCTGTAACCATCTGCATTCGCCACCAGGTATATTGTTTCCTTGGGCTATACTGCCCCAATACAGACAGCATTCACATACAAGTGTGGTAGGTTCCTACTTCCTACTTCCGTTTTTCAACAACGCCATTGCCACTATTGCTCCATTTCTTCCTTTTGTCTCTTTTACCCACACACTCAAATTTAGTACCAACAACTCTGTGGGTCCACCATCTACTGGTACGTCTATTGCTACTTATCTAGGATTCATATTTTCCTCACTTGAGCTCTGGTTTAGAATTCTTGTGATAGCCAGTTTTGTTCTATTTAGCCCTAGGTTACTTCATTTGACCATTGATTCTCGCTGTATATACTTTTGTTTTTCATGCACATACGCACTTGTTTACTTTTGTCATCATTTTTACTGTTATTATTTAACTTTGACCTTGTAGTGACTGACGAAGGTCCGGATTTAGTACAGAAACGTTTCTGTTACTATGTGTGGATACCATTAAATCACCTGTCTGATTACGTTAAGTTGAGTACCGAGTTTTGTGCCCATAATAGGCAATCGCCATCCGCCCTCACCTATTAACTAGTTAAATGCTGCTGTCAAACTCTGACAGCGACATTTAACAAGCGCTTCCGGCCATCAGGCAGGAAATGCGCGCACCACTCACCCTCATCACATGATCGGGGGTCAGTGGTGCGTCGGCATGACAACCACAGGTCTCCTGGAGACCTCTATGGTTGTTGTTACCAGATTGCTGTGAGCACCACCCTGTGGTCAGCGTTCATAGCAATGCTGTAATTCTGCTACATAGGGGCGATCTGAGCATCGCTTCTATGTAGCAGAGCCGATCAGGCCCATGGAAGCTATTGAAGCATGGCAAAAGTAAAAAAAATGTTTTTAAAAATATGAAAAAAATAAAAAAATATAAAAGTTTAAATCACTCCTCTTTCGCCCCATTCAAAATAAAATAAAGACAAAATCAAACCTACACATATTTGGTATCGCCGAGTTCAGAATCGCCTGATCTATCAACAAAAAAAAAGAATTAACCTGATCACTAAATGGCTTAGCGAGAAAAAAATTCAAAAACGCCAGAATTACATTTTTTTTGGTCACCGTGACATTGCATTAAAATGCAAAAATGGGTGATTAAAAGAACGTATCTGCACCGAAATGGCATCATTAAAAACGACAGCTCGGCATGCAAAAAATAAGCCTCACCCAACCCCAGATCACGAAAAATGGTGACACTACGGGTCTCGGAAAATTGCACAATTTTTTTTTTTTTAGCAAAGGTTGGAATTTTTTTTACCACTTAGATAAAAAATAACCTAGACATGTTTGCTGTCTATGAACTCGTAATAACCTGGAGAATCATATTGACAGGTCACTTTTAGCATTTAGTGAACCTAGCAAAAAAGCCAAACAAAAAATAAGTGTGGGGTTGCACTTCTTTTGCAATTTGACCGCACTTGGAATTTTTTTCCTGTTTTCTAGTACATGACATGGTAAAACCAATGATGTTCAAAAGTAAAACTCATCCCCCAAAAAATAAGCCCTCACATCGCCATATTGACAGAAAAATAAAAAGCTCTGGGGAGTAGGGTGCGAAAAACGCAAAACTGAAAAAAGCTCTGGGGGTTAAGGGGTTAAGGGTAGGTTAATTTTAACATCGAGAGAATATCAAAAATAAAATCCAGAAAGTCACATTTTATAAATTATATACCGTATTTTTCAGATTGAAATTAAGGAGAGAGAGCGCACATAGGGCGATAAAAGTGATAATTTAGATGACAATACACAGAATATGAGAAGAAGCAGTGGTTGCTGCAGACTCCCGTGGATACCAATGTGACAAAGAGGGAAGGAAAAGACCGGGTTTCTCAATGTATCCACGCTGACCACACACGATGGAAATGTTCTTGAAAGCTTTATTGTGCTGATGCGTTTCGTGGCAATCTGCCACTTCCTCAGGGCAAAAGTATTTTTCAGATTATAAGACGCACTTTTATTCCCCCAAAATTTGGGGGAAAGTGGGTGGTGCGTCTTATAATCCGAATCTGTGTGGTGTGCTGTAGAGTAGGGGGGCAGCTCTGGAGTGGTGTCAGGGGGCTGGAGAGGGCTGGCTGCAGGCTGCAGAGACAGCAGGAGGTCCTGTGCTTCCGCTCATTAGCCTCTTGTAATATTCACTGCACCAGCTGTCCATCACTTCAGTGCTGAAGCCGTGTGGAGTTGCTTGACAGGGGAGCGGTGCATGTTGCTTGTGCCTGCACACCCCCCATCATAAATATGCCCCAGGCTACTCTATATGCCCCCCTGCTGGCACACACATGGCTCCCCCTCTCTCTATATGCCCCCCTGCTTGCACACACATGGCCCTCCAGTCACTACATGCCCCCCTGCAGGCACGCACATGATAAAATAACAAACACTTAACTCGCTTTCTGATGATGGCTCTGTGCTACCAGTTCTCCCGTGGCTCTTCCTGTGTCTGTGCTGACATCCGATCATGTGATCGACAATTCGACACAGCACAGTGATGTCATCATTGTGTGCCCAGGTCACATGATCTGATGCCTAGGAAACAGGAAGCGCAACCAAGGACCTGGGAGCACGGAGCCATCATCAGAAGGTAAGTTAAGTGTTGTTATTTTATCATGTGCGTGCCTGCAGTGGGGCATGTAGTGACTGGGGGGACCATGTGTATGCCAGAAGGGGGGCATATATAGTGAGGGGGGCCATGTGTGCTCCAGCAGGGGGGCTTATAGTGACGGGAGGAGCTATATCCAGGATGAGATGGGGGGCAGTGTGCCAGCAGCACAGGGGGGGCAGGTGTGCCAGCAGCACAGGGGGGCAGGTGTGCCAGCTGCACAGGAAGGCAGTGTGCCAGCAGCACAGGGGGAATGTGTGCCAGCAGCACAGGGGGGCAGTGTGCCAGCAGCACAGGGGGAGTGTGCCAGCAGCACAGGGGGGCAGTGTGCCAGCCGCACAGTGGGTCCAGGTGTGCCATCAGCACAGGGGGGCAGGTGTGCCAGCAGCACAAGGGGGCAGTGTGCCAGCAGCACAGGGGGCAGTGTGCCAGCAGCACAGGGAGGCAGTGTGCCAGCAGCACAGGGGGCGGTGTGCCAGCAGCACAGGGAGGCATTGTGCCAGCAGCACAGGGAGGCATTGTGCCAGCAGCACAGGGGGGCAGGTGTGCCAGCTGCACAGGAAGGCAGTGTGCCAGCAGCACAGGGGGGAATGTGTGCCAGCAGCACAGGGGGGCAGTGTGCCAGCAGCACAGGGTGGAGTGTTGTTATGGACCTGGTGGTTAGGAGCACCCGGAATGGCCTGATGAGTATTTACAAAATCGGGACTAGCTCTCGGTAAGTGGGAACTCTGCTGACCGCAACCCTACTCCTATCACACACACACTAGAAATAGCCGTGGAGCGTACCTAACTCTCCCTAGACACCTCTTCACAGCCTAAGAGCTAACTACACCTAAAGATAGAAATAGAAGCCTTACCTTGCCTCAGAGAAATTCCCCAAAGGTAAAGGCAGACCCCCACATATATTGACTTTGAGTTAAGAGGAAAGTCACAAACACAGGAATGAAACAGGTTTTAGCAAAGGAGGCCAGATTTCACTAAATAGTCAGAGGATAGAAAAGGGAACTATGCGGTCAGCACAAAAAGAATACAAAAACCATGCAGAGTAAGCAAAAAGACTCCCCACACCGACTCACGGTGTGGAGGTGCCACTCTGCACCCCAGAGCTTCCAGCTAGCAAGGGAATATCATGATAGCAAGCTGGACTAGAAATTAGCAGTAACAACAAATGATCTAGCAAAGACTTAGCTTCTGCTGGAGTAGACAGGTCCTCAGAGAAGTCCAAGAGAGATCTGAACCAATACTGACACATTGACAGCTAGCATGAAGTAACGATCTGAGTGGAGTTAAATAGGGAAGCAGCATAGCAATAAACGAGAGCAGCTGATAAAGCCAACCTCAGTGACCAGCAGTTCCGCTCGAAGCCACTAGAGGGAGTCCAAGAGCAGAACCAACCAAAGTACCATTCATGACCACAGGAGGGAGTCCGAGAACGGAATTCACAACAGTACCCCCCCCTTGAGGAGGGGTCACCGAACCCTCACCAGGGCCCCCAGGCCGATCAGGACGAGCCAAATGAAAGGCACGAACTAAATCGGCAGCATGGACATCGGAGGCAACAACCCAGGAATTATCCTCCTGACCATAGCCCTTCCACTTAACCAGGTACTGAAGCTTCCATCTCGAAATACGAGAATCCAAAAATTTTTCCACCACATACTCCAACTCCCCCTCAACCAACACCGGAGCAGGAGGATCAAAGGAGGGAACCATAGGTGCCATGTACCTCCGCAACAACAACCTATGGAACACATTATGGATGGCAAAAGAAGCTGGAAGGACCAAACGAAATGACACAGGGTTGAGAATTTCAGAAATCTTATAAGGACCAATGAAACGAGGCTTAAACTTAGGAGAAGAAACCTTCATAGGAACATAACGAGAAGACAACCAAACCAAATCCCCAACACGAAGTCGGGGACCAACACAACGACGGCGGTTAGCGAAACGTTGAGCCTTCTCCTGGGACAACGTCAGATTGTCCACTATGTGAGTCCAAGTTTGCTGCAACCTGTCCACCACAGAATCCACACCAGGACAGTCAGAAGGCTCAACCTGCCCCGAAGAAAAACGAGGATGAAAACCAGAATTGCAAAAAAAAGGCGAAACCAAAGTAGCCGAACTAGCCCGATTATTAAGGGCGAACTCAGCCAATGGCAAGAAGGTCACCCAATCATCCCGATCAGCAGAAACAAAGCATCTCAGATAGGTTTCCAAAGTCTGGTTGGTTCGTTCGGTTTGGCCATTTGTTTGAGGATGGAAAGCCGAAGAAAAAGACAAATCAATGCCCATCTTAGCACAAAAGGACCGCCAAAACCTAGAGACAAACTGGGAACCTCTGTCCGACACAATGTTCTCCGGAATGCCATGCAAACGAACCACATGTTGAAAAAATAATGGCACCAAATCAGAGGAAGAAGGTAATTTAGGCAAGGGTACCAAATGGACCATCTTAGAAAAGCGATCACAAACCACCCAGATGACAGACATCCTTTGAGAGACAGGAAGATCTGAAATAAAATCCATGGAAACATGCGTCCAAGGCCTTTTCGGGACTGGCAAGGGCAAAAGCAACCCACTGGCACGAGAACAGCAGGGCTTAGCCCGAGCACAAGTCCCACAGGACTGCACAAAAGAACGCACATCCCGTGACAAGGAAGGCCACCAAAAGGACCTAGCCACCAAATCTCTGGTACCAAAAATCCCAGGATGACCAGCCAACACCGAGCAATGAACCTCAGAAATAACTCTGCTAGTCCATCTATCAGGGACAAACAATTTCTCCGCTGGACAACGGTCAGGTCTATCAGCCTGAAACTCCTGCAGCACCCGCCGCAAATTAGGGGAGATGGCAGACAGAATTACCCCCTCTTTGAGAATACAAGCCGCCTCAGGGACTCCCGGAGAATCAGGCACAAAACTCCTAGAAAGGGCATCCGCCTTCACATTCTTAGAACCTGGAAGGTATGAGACCACAAAATCAAAACGGGAGAAAAACAGCGACCATCGAGCCTGTCTAGGATTCAACCGCTTGGCAGACTCGAGATAAGTCAGATTTTTGTGATCCGTCAAGACCACCACGCGGTGCTTGGCTCCCTCAAGCCAATGTCGCCACTCCTCGAATGCCCACTTCATAGCTAGCAGCTCCCGATTGCCAACATCATAATTACGCTCAGCAGGCGAAAACTTTCTAGAAAAGAAGGCACATGGCTTCATCACAGAGCCATCAGAACTTCTTTGAGACAAAACAGCCCCTGCTCCAATCTCGGAAGCATCAACCTCGACCTGAAAAGGGAGCGAAACATCTGGCTGACGCAACACAGGGGCCGAAGAAAAACGACGTTTCAGCTCCTGAAAAGCCTCAACGGCCGCAGAGGACCAATTCACCACATCAGCATCTTTCTTTGTCAAATCAGTCAAAGGTTTAACCACACTAGAAAAATTAGCGATGAAGCGACGGTAAAAATTAGCAAGGCCCAGGAATTTCTGGAGGCTCTTCACAGATGTAGGTTGAGTCCAATCATAAATGGCCTGAACTTTAACAGGATCCATCTCGATAGTAGAAGGGGAAAAAATGAAGCCCAAAAAGGAAACCTTCTGAACTCCGAAGAGACATTTAGACCCCTTCACAAACAAGGAATTAGCACGAAGGACCTGGAATACCATTCTGACCTGTTTCACATGAGACTCCCAATCATCCGAAAAGACCAAAATATCATCCAAATATACAATCATGAATCTATCCAGATACTTTCGGAAGATGTCATGCATAAAGGACTGAAACACAGATGGAGCATTTGAAAGCCCGAATGGCATTACCAGGTACTCAAAATGACCCTCGGGCGTATTAAATGCTGTTTTCCATTCATTGCCCTGTTTAATACGCACAAGGTTATACGCCCCTCGAAGATCTATCTTGGTGAACCAACTAGCCCCCTTAATCCGAGCAAACAAATCAGACAGCAGAGGCAAAGGGTACTGAAATTTGACCGTGATTTTATTGAGAAGGCGGTAATCTATACAGGGTCTCAGAGACCCATCCTTCTTGGCCACAAAAAAGAACCCTGCTCCCAACGGTGATGAAGATGGGCGAATATGCCCTTTCTCCAAGGACTCTTTTATACAACTCCGCATAGCGGCGTGCTCTGGCACAGATAAATTAAAAAGTCGGCCCTTAGGAAACTTATTACCAGGAATCAAATTTATAGCACAATCACAATCCCTATGAGGGGGTAGGACACTGGATTTGGGCTCATCAAATACATCCTGGTAATCCGACAGAAACTCAGGGACTTCAGAAGGAGTGGAAGCAGAAATTGACACCAACGGAACATCGCCATGTACCCCTTGACAACCCCAACTAGACACAGACATTGATTTCCAATCCAATACTGGATTATGAACCTGTAGCCATGGCAAACCCAACACGACCACATCATGCAAATTATGCAACACCAAAAAGCGAATATCTTCCTGATGTGCAGGAGCCATGCACATGGTCAACTGTGTCCAGTACTGCGGTTTATTCTTGGCCAATGGCGTGGCATCAATTCCCCTTAATGGAATAGGATACTGCAAAGGCTCCAAGAAAAAACCACAGCGCCTGGCAAACTCCAAGTCCATCAAATTCAGGGCAGCGCCTAAATCCACAAATGCCATAACCGAGTAGGATGACAAAGAGCAAATCAGAGTAACGGACAAAAGAAATTTAGGCTGTACAGTACCAATGGTGACAGATCTAGCGAACCGCTTGGTGCGCTTAGTACAATCAGAGATAGCATGAGTGGGGTCACCACTAGTGTTGAGCATTCCGATACCGCAAGTATCGGGTATCGGCCGATACTTGCGGTATCGGAATTCCGATACCGGGATTCCGATACTTGCCGCGTATCGGATACCGGAATCGGAAGTTCCAAGATTCAAAATGCAGAAATTCAGCCAATGAGAATGATTCCAAGTGTGGGCACATCCTGTTTAGCATGGAGGGCATGAAACTACTGGCAAGGCTGTGATTGGCTGCTGAAATGATGTCATGATGCAGTTTAAAAGTCGCTGGCGCCATTTTGCGATCACTCTGCTGTGAATTCAGTTAGTGACAGGACGCTGTTTGCTGACTGAGGGACAGTTTAGAGATAGCGATTTGCTTCTTTGTGCTTTCCAAAGGTTAATTTAGCAACCGCTGTGTTCACCTACTATTCACCTTGCTTTTGCCTTGTAGCGCTGTTTTCACAGCGATCTGCAAGGTCTGTGTGTGTGTGTGTGTGAGTGCAGCCCACTCTCTAGTCTGAGTGCAGCCACATAGGCCATCCATCCATAGAATAACGTAGAGGAGGGTTTTTGGGCCTTGCAGCGCCGTTTACGGCTGTCTGCACGGTCTCCGTGTGATTGCAGCTCGCCCTGTAGTCTGTGAGCAGCCATAGCCTGGTTGTCTCCAGCTCAGGGTTGTTCACTGCGTCATACCGCCAAATCAATTTTCATTTTGTTTTAAGTAGTGCAGGCTGCTGCACATTTTTTCAAAAAATTCCTATTAGTGTCTTTCCACCCGTCTCCAGCTAATTTGTGGAAAAACACTACATAGGATAACGTAGAGGAGGGTTTTTGGGCCTTGCAGCGCCGTTTACGGCTGTCTGCACGGTCTCCGTGTGACTGCAGCTCGCCCTGTAGTCTGTGAGCAGCCATAGCCTGGTTGTCTCCAGCTCAGGGTTCTTCACTGCGTCATACCGCCAAATCAATTTTCATTTTGTTTTAAGTAGTGCAGGCTGCTGCACATTTTTTCAAAAAAATCCTATTAGTGTCTTTCCACCCGTCTCCAGCTAACTTGTGGAAAAACACTACATAGGATAACGTAGAGGAGGGTTTTTGGGCCTTGCAGCACCGTTTACGGCTGTCTGCACGGTCTCCGTGTGACTGCAGCTCTATCCGTTGTCAGTTCAGCCCCCAAAAAATAAATAAATAATAAATTTCACCAAACACACCAGTGACACCACTTGTGTAGGCCACATTAGCTCATATTAAAGTCTAGTCCACACTTTAGAAAATTAGTGTTTCTTATACCTGTTAGGAGGAGTTGCTCAGGAATAAGCACACAAAGCAGTAATGCTGCACAAGGAAAAGGTAGCTATTTTGGTTTAGCTCCTTGCACACGCAGAACTTAACACTTATAAAATGTGTCCACTGATACCGTAAAACCGTCCCGGAGGTGGGACTTTCCTTTGTAATATGACGCAGCACAGCCGTCATTCCTCCCCCCCCGGCGCCGCGCCCCGGCTCCTCAGCGTTGTTTGATTCCGTCCCAGAGCCTGCGCTGTTATGTTATCCCGTGGCCAGGCACACTTAGCGCTGCCCGTCTTCTAGCATCATTTGGTGTCAGGATGGCTGCGCCTGTGCGGCCGCGCTGGCCGAGGGCCCGCCTCGCAGTGTCTTCTGATTTAATCCCACTGGGGGCCTGGGATCCATGGACATGCGCAGTGCATATCTGAACCTCCACCTCTCACTCATCTCCCTACGGCTTCTTCAGACTGTTCGGTGTCAGCTGGTCCCTAATAGCATGCCACGGCCGTGACACCGCACAGTCTTAAGAAGCCGTAGGGAGGGGAGTGAGAGGCGAGGATATGCACTGCGCATGGCCATGGATCCCAGGCCCCCAGTGGGATAAAATCAGAAGACACTGCGAGGCGGGCTCTCGGCCAGCGCGGCCGCACAGGCGAAGCCAGCCTGACACCAAATGATGTCAGAAGATGGGCAGCGCTAAGTGTGCCTGGCCAAGGGATAACATAACAGCGCAGGCTCCGGGACGGGATCAAACTACGCTGAGGAGCCGGGGCGCGGTGCCCGGGGGGGAGGAATGACGGCTGTGCTGCGTCATATTACGAAGGAAAGTCCCACCTCCGGGACGGTTTCACGGTTTCAGGGGACACATTTTATAAGTGTTTAGTTCTGTGTTTGCAAGGAGCATGATGAAAAGAGCCACCTTTTCCTTTTGCATCTTTTGTGCTGCACAAGCTGGCTCTTTCAGCTACAAATGCCTTGGGGGGGGTTAAAGGTTCCCTTTCGACTTTCTCAGGCTTCGGCCTACATTGTGTTCCTCTGCTTTTCCACCTGTCCCTGGGCTCCAACACCGCCAGTTGCCGTCCAGAAGTGCTGTACGCACAGTCAACAGTCCCTCCTCTGTTATTGGGGTTCAGTAACGTCAGCTGTTCCCCTGCTGTGTGTGTGGCAATCCCTCCTACCTCCTCCTACCTCCTCCTCCTCCACCTGTCCCTGGGCTCCAACACCGCCAGTTGCCGTCCAGAAGTGCTGTACGCACAGTCAACAGTCCCTCCTCTGTTATTGGGGTTCAGTAACGTCAGCTGTTCCCCTGCTGTGTGTGTGGCAATCCCTCCTACCTCCTCCTACCTCCTCCTCCTCCACCTGTCCCTGGGCTCCAACACCGCTAGTTGTTGCCTGGTAGTGCTGTACGCACAGTCCCGGCAGTCCCTCCTCTGTTATTGGGGTTCAGTAACGTCAGCTGTTCCCCTGCTGTGTGTGTGGCAATCCCTCCTATCTCCTCCACCTCCTCCTCCACCTGTCCCTGGGCTCCAACACCGCCAGTTGCCGTCCAGAAGTGCTGTACGCACAGTCAACAGTCCCTCCTCTGTTATTGGGGTTCAGTAACGTCAGCTGTTCCCCTGCTGTGTGTGTGGCAATCCCTCCTACCTCCTCCTACCTCCTCCTCCTCCACCTGTCCCTGGGCTCCAACACCGCTAGTTGTTGCCTGGTAGTGCTGTACGCACAGTCCCGACAGTCCCTCCTCTGTTATTGGGGTACAGTAACGTCAGCTGTTCCCCTGCTGTGTGTGTGGCAATCCCTCCTATCTCCTCCTCCTCCTCCACCACCTGTCCCTGGGCTCCAACACCGCCAGTTGCCGTCCAGAAGTGCTGTACGCACAGTCAACAGTCCCTCCTCTGTTATTGGGGTTCAGTAACGTCAGCTGTTCCCCTGCTGTGTGTGTGGCAATCCCTCCTACCTCCTCCTACCTCCTCCTCCTCCACCTGTCCCTGGGTTCCAACACCGCCAGTTGCCGTCCAGAAGTGCTGTACGCACAGTCAACAGTCCCTCCTCTGTTATTGGGGTTCAGTAACGTCAGCTGTTCCCCTGCTGTGTGTGTGGCAATCCCTCCTACCTCCTCCTACCTCCTCCTCCTCCACCTGTCCCTGGGCTCCAACACCGCCAGTTGCCGTCCAGAAGTGCTGTACGCACAGTCAACAGTCCCTCCTCTGTTATTGGGGTTCAGTAACGTCAGCTGTTCCCCTGCTGTGTGTGTGGCAATCCCTCCTACCTCCTCCTACCTCCTCCTCCTCCACCTGTCCCTGGGCTCCAACACCGCTAGTTGTTGCCTGGTAGTGCTGTATGCACAGTCCCGGCAGTCCCTCCTCTGTTATTGGGGTACAGTAACGTCAGCTGTTCCCCTGCTGTGTGTGTGGCAATCCCTCCTATCTCCTCCACCTCCTCCTCCACCTGTCCCTGGGCTCCAACACCGCCAGTTGCCGTCCAGAAGTGCTGTACGCACAGTCAACAGTCCCTCCTCTGTTATTGGGGTTCAGTAACGTCAGCTGTTCCCCTGCTGTGTGTGTGGCAATCCCTCCTACCTCCTCCTACCTCCTCCTCCTCCACCTGTCCCTGGGCTCCAACACCGCTAGTTGTTGCCTGGTAGTGCTGTACGCACAGTCCCGACAGTCCCTCCTCTGTTATTGGGGTACAGTAACGTCAGCTGTTCCCCTGCTGTGTGTGTGGCAATCCCTCCTATCTCCTCCACCTCCTCCTCCACCTGTCCCTGGGCTCCAACACCGCCAGTTGCCGTCCAGAAGTGCTGTACGCACAGTCAACAGTCCCTCCTCTGTTATTGGGGTTCAGTAACGTCAGCTGTTCCCCTGCTGTGTGTGTGGCAATCCCTCCTACCTCCTCCTACCTCCTCCTCCTCCACCTGTCCCTGGGCTCCAACACCGCTAGTTGTTGCCTGGTAGTGCTGTACGCACAGTCCCGACAGTCCCTCCTCTGTTATTGGGGTACAGTAACGTCAGCTGTTCCCCTGCTGTGTGTGTGGCAATCCCTCCTATCTCCTCCTCCTCCTCCTCCACCTGTCCCTGGGCTCCAACACCGCCAGTTGCCGTCCAGAAGTGCTGTACGCACAGTCAACAGTCCCTCCTCTGTTATTGGGGTTCAGTAACGTCAGCTGTTCCCCTGCTGTGTGTGTGGCAATCCCTCCTACCTCCTCCTACCTCCTCCTCCTCCACCTGTCCCTGGGCTCCAACACCGCCAGTTGCCGTCCAGAAGTGGTGTACGCACAGTCAACAGTCCCTCCTCTGTTATTGGGGTTCAGTAACGTCAGCTGTTCCCCTGCTGTGTGTGTGGCAATCCCTCCTACCTCCTCCTACCTCCTCCTCCTCCACCTGTCCCTGGGCTCCAACACCGCCAGTTGCCGTCCAGAAGTGCTGTACGCACAGTCAACAGTCCCTCCTCTGTTATTGGGGTTCAGTAACGTCAGCTGTTCCCCTGCTGTGTGTGTGGCAATCCCTCCTACCTCCTCCTACCTCCTCCTCCTCCACCTGTCCCTGGGCTCCAACACCGCTAGTTGTTGCCTGGTAGTGCTGTACGCACAGTCCCGACAGTCCCTCCTCTGTTATTGGGGTACAGTAACGTCAGCTGTTCCCCTGCTGTGTGTGTGGCAATCCCTCCTATCTCCTCCTCCTCCTCCTCCACCTGTCCCTGGGCTCCAACACCGCCAGTCGCCGTCCAGAAGTGCTGTACACACAGTCAACAGTCCCTCCTCTGTTATTGGGGTTTAGTAACGTCAGCTGTTCCCCTGCTGTGTGTGTGGCAATCCCTCCTACCTCCTCCTACCTCCTCCTCCTCCACCTGTCCCTGGGCTCCAACACCGCTAGTTGTTGCCTGGTAGTGCTGTACGCACAGTCCCGACAGTCCCTCCTCTGTTATTGGGGTACAGTAACGTCAGCTGTTCCCCTGCTGTGTGTGTGGCAATCCCTCCTATCTCCTCCACCTCCTCCTCCACCTGTCCCTGGGCTCCAACACCGCCAGTTGCCGTCCAGAAGTGCTGTACGCACAGTCAACAGTCCCTCCTCTGTTATTGGGGTTCAGTAACGTCAGCTGTTCCCCTGCTGTGTGTGTGGCAATCCCTCCTACCTCCTCCTACCTCCTCCTCCTCCACCTGTCCCTGGGCTCCAACACCGCCAGTTGCCGTCCAGAAGTGCTGTCTGCACAGAGCCAAACACCTCGCCAATGTGTTAGTGGGGTTCAGCACCGCCAGCTGTTCCCCTGCTGTGCAGCCGGCAACGTGTACTGCGACCGCCACGCAGGCACAACAAGTTAAATTTAAGGGAACCTGCCCCCCCCCCCCAGGCGTTTGTTACTGAAGGAGCAACCTTGTGCAGCAGTAATGATGCAAAGGGAAAAAGTGCCTCTTTTCGTGGTGCTCCTTGCACATGCTGATCCTAACACTTATGAAAAGTGTCCCCTCCTACCGTGATACCGTACGGTTGGTGGAACTTTCCTTTGTGATGTGACGCAGCACAGCCGTCATTCTTACCCCCTTGGAGCCGTGCGCCGCCTCCTCAGCGTTGTTTGAATCAGTCCCGGAGCCTGCGCTGTTAGGTTAGCCCTTGGCCATGCACACATTTTGCGCTGCCCGTCTTCTGACATCATTTGGTGTCAGGCTGGCTGCGCCTGTGCGGCCGCGCTGGCCGAGAGCCCGCCTCGTACTGTCTTCTGATTTAATCCCACTGGGGGCCTGAGATCCATGGACATGCGCAGTGCATATCTGAACCTCCACCTCTCACTCATCTCCCTATGGCTTCTTCAGACTGTTCGGTGTCAGCTGGTCCCTAATAGCATGCCACGGCCGTGACACCGCACAGTCAGAAGAAGCCGTAGGGAGATGAGTGAGAGGTGGAGGTTCAGATATGCACTGCGCATGTCCATGGATCTCAGGCCCCCAGTGGGATTAAATCAGAAGACAGTACGAGGCGGGCTCTCGGCCAGCGCGGCCGCACAGGCGCAGCCAGCCTGACACCAAATGATGTCAGAAGACGGGCAGCGCAAAATGTGTGCATGGCCAAGGGCTAACCTAACAGCGCAGGCTCCGGGACTGATTCAAACAACGCTGAGGAGGAGGCGGCGCACGGCGCCAAGGGGGTAAGAATGACGGCTGTGCTGCGTCACATCACAAAGGAAAGTTCCACCTACCGGACGGTATCACGGTAGGAGGGGACACTTTTTATAAGTGTTAGGTTCAGCATGTGCAAGGACCATAATTAAAAGAGCTAAGTTTACCTTTTCCAGCATTAGTGCTGTACACGATGGCTCTTTCAGCTACAAACGCCTGGGGGGGGGGGGGTTTAAAGTTTCCCTTTCAACTTGCTCCAGTGCAGGCTTCGGCCTACACTCTGCTCCCTCTCCTCCTCCTGCTGACCCTGGGCTCTAACACCGCCAGTTGGGGCCCAGATGTGCTAGCTGCACAGAGCCAAACACCAGCCAATGTGTCAGTGGGGTTCAGCACCGCCAGCTGTTCCCCTGCTGTGTAGCCGGCAACGTGTCCTGCAACAGCCACGCAGACACAAGAACTGAAATTGAAGGAAATCTGTACCCCCTCCCCCAGGCGTTTTTACGTTTTACAGCCACCTTGTACGACAGTAATGCTGCATATGTGCAAGGTGGCTCAGAAACTTAATCTCCTTGCCCATGTTGAAGTGAACACGTCTAAAAATGAGTCCTCTGTGACCATTAAAACGTCCCTCAGGTGTGATTTTCCTTAGTATTGACACGCAACAAGCTCCTTGGTAGCGCTGCCCGTCTTCTGGCATCATTGTTTGGCTGCCTGCGCCTCTGCGGCCGCCCTGACCCACACAACGCCCCTCGGTGTCTTATTTCTTGGGACTGCGAGGGTGTGATTGATGGGCATGAGCGGTGCATCACTTCGCCTGTCCCTCATCTCCTTCCGCCTTCTTCAGACTGTGCGGCTTCATGGCCGCGGAATGCGATAAGGGATCAGCTGACGCCGCACAGTCTGAAGCGGGTGTAAGGACCCGAGTGCGAGAGGCGAACATATGTGCTGCGCCAGGCCATGAATCCCAGCCCCGCAGTGTTTTAACAATGTTAAGACACTGCGGGGCTGGGATTGATGGTCATCGCCAACCGCACCGGCCGACATTACATGAGGTCAGAAGATGGGCAGCGCTAACAGCGCTAGGCCGGGGGATAACACGACAGCGCAGACTCCTGTACAGCAAATAACAACGCTCAGGAGGCTGCACCCAGCACCAAGGTGGGATTCTTGACATCTGTGCTGCGTCTCATTACGAAGGGAACTCGCACCTCCAACACAGTTTGACTGTATAAAGGGCTAAATGTTATACGTGTTTCATTCGGCGTGTGCAAGGAGAAAAATTAAAAGAGCAACCTTTGACTTGTGCGGCACTACTGCTGCATAAGCTGTGGCTCTTCTAGTTTGTAACCCCTGAGGGGGGGTTAAAGGTTACCTTTGAAATCGGTTCAATTAGGCTTCGGCCTACACTCTGCTCCACCAGCAGAGCCCGGGCTCCAACAACGCTAGTTGCTGTCCAGAAGTGCTGGCTGCACAGAGCCAAACACCTCGCCAATGTGTCAGTGGGGTTCAGCACCGCCAGCTGTTCCCCTGCTGTGTAGCCGGCAACGTGTCCTGCGACCGCCACGCAGGCACAACAGACCCAAAGCTGCCGCCAGTGCAGGCTTCGGCCTACACTCCCCTCCCCCTTGCTCCTACTCCTGCTCCTCCTCCTGCTGACCCTGGGCTCTAACACCGCCAGTTGGGGCCCGGTACTGCTAGCTGCACAGAGAAAAACACCAGCCAATGTGTCAGTGGGGTCCAGCACCGCCAGCTGTTCCCCTGCTGTGTAGCCGGCAACGTGTCCTGCGACCGCCACGCAGGCACAACAGACCCAAAGCTGCCGCCAGTGCAGGCTTCGGCCTACACTCCCCTCCCCCTTGCTCCTCCTCCTGCTCCTCCTCCTGCTGACCCTGGGCTCTAACACCGCCAGTTGGGGCCCGGTACTGCTAGCTGCACAGAGAAAAACACCAGCCAATGTGTCAGTGGGGTCCAGCACCGCCAGCTGTTCCCCTGCTGTGTAGCCGGCAACGTGTCCTGCGACCGCCACGCAGGCACAACAGACCCAAAGCTGCCGCCAGTGCAGGCTTCGGCCTACACTCTGCTCCATCTCCTCCTCCTGCTGACCCCGGGCTCTAACACCGCCAGTTGGGGCCCGGTACTGCTAGCTGCACAGAGAAAAACACCAGCCAATGTGTCAGTGGGGTTCAGCACCGCCAGCTGTTCCCCTGCTGTGCAGCCGGCATCGTGTCCTGCAAAAGCCACGCAGACACTTGCTCTTGTACCTTCTGCTCCCCATCCTGGTTCCAGTACCGTCAGCTGGTTCTGGGCAGAGCCTTTGGCTTAGGTGCCTCCCTCTGGGTATCCGAGTTCCACCAACGTCAGGTGGTCCTTGGTAGTGCTTTCAGGCACGGGTACCTCCTGCTTAGTAACCGGGTTCCAGTAACGTCAGCTGGTCCTCGGTAGTTCCATTGGCTCTTGGACCTTCGGCTACCCATCCGGGTTCCAGCACCGTCAGCTGGTTCTCGGCAGTGTCTTTTGCTCTTGTACCTTCTGCTCCCCATCCTGGTTCCAGTACCGTCAGCTGGTTCCGGGCAGAGCCTTTGGCTTAGGTGCCTCCCTCTGGGTATCCGAGTTCCACCAACGTCAGGTAGTCCTTGGTAGTGCTTTCAGGCACGGGTACCTCCTGCTTAGTAACCGGGTTCCAGTAACGTCAGCTGGTCCTCGGTAGTTCCATTGGCTCTTGGACCTTCGGGTAGCCATCCGAGTTCCAGTTCCATCAGCTGGTTCTCGGCATTTTCTCAGCCTTCTTGTACCTTCTGCTACATTTCCAAGTTCAAGAGACTAAACACGATGACCCGGAAGACCACCCCTAAGATGACGACGACACCAGAGACGACAACCACCGTGATGACGACGACCCTGGAGACGATGACCCTGAAGACCACCCCGATGACGACGACCCCGGAGACGACGACCCTGGAGACGACGATGACCTGGAAGACCGAGAAGCAGAAGAACAAGAGGCTGCAGAACAAAGAGCAGAAGAACATTAAGCATAACACTAAATACCAGAGCAAAAAATATTATCTAAATTATAAGCAGAAGAAGACTAAGCAGTGTATGGGGGTGAGTCCGTTCCTCCTCGTGGTGCCCCTGGATAAAGCCTGATGCTGCAGGCCAAACTGAACGCGGACAAATGTAACTCTTTTGTGACAGGCAGAACGGAAGGTGTAATCTTCAAACTTTTATAGATAACAACTACGGGAATGCCTGTCACAAATAAGAATATGATGAAGAAGTAGAATATGATGAAGATAATAGTAAAATAAAAAGAATATGAACAATGTAACCAAAAAAATAATAGGTAGAAGATGAAGAAGAAGATGAATAAGGTGAAGAAGTTGATGTCAAAGAAGCTGATGATGAGGATAATGAAGAAGAAAGTGTGGGAGAAGTAAAAAAGAAGGTGAAGGGCGTGGAAGTAGTGAAACATCAATATCTGACAAAATAAAAAAAAAATTAACATAGTCAAAATCTTTCTACCGCCGAACGTCATAAAAAAAACAAAATCCTGCTATTCTATTACATTGGGCTAAACCTCTGTGCCTTTAATGTCTCCGCCACGTCCCCCAATACATCCTACATTATTCTTAGTTGTTTTCCTTCATGTAGAATGAACCTACAAGGAAAGAAAGGGTTTATTTTAATTCCGATATTTTCGTCCCATTGACTTGCATTGGGATCGGGTATCGGTATCGGATTAGATCCGATATTTTGACGGTATCGGCCGATACTTTCCGATACCGATACTTTCCGATATCGGAAAGTATCGCTCAACACTAGTCACCACAGTAAAAACACAGCCTATTCTGATGTCTGTGTTCTTGCCGTTCAGTTCTGGTCAAAGTTCTATCACATTGCATAAGCTCAGGCCTCTGCTCAGAGGACACCGCCAAATGGTGCACAATTTTGCGCTCGCGCAAACGCCGATCAATTTGGATGGCCAAGGACATTGATTCATTCAGACCAGCAGGCGTGGGGAATCCCACCATAACATCCTTAAGGGCTTCAGAAAGACCCTTTCTAAAAATTGCTGCCAGAGCACACTCATTCCATTGAGTAAGCACAGACCATTTTCTAAACTTCTGACAATATATCTCCGCTTCATCCTGACCCTGACACAAAGCTAGCAAGATTTTCTCTGCCTGATCCACTGAATTCGGTTCGTCATAAAGCAATCCAAGCGCCAGAAAAAACGCATCTACATTAAGCAATGCAGGATCTCCTGGCGCAAGGGAGAATGCCCAGTCTTGAGGGTCGCCACGCAACAAAGAAATAATAATTTTTACTTGCTGAATGGGGTCACCAGAGGAGCGAGGTTTCAAAGCAAGAAACAGTTTACAATTATTTTTGAAATTCAGAAACTTAGATCTATCCCCAGAAAACAAATCAGGAATTGGAATTCTAGGCTCTAACATCGGATTCTGAACTACATAATCTTGAATGCTTTGTAACCCTTGCAGTGAGATGATCCACACAAGAGGACAGACCTTGAATATCCATATCTACACCTGTGTCCTGAACCACCCAGAGGTCAAGGAGAAAAGAGAGACAAAACACACTGCAAAGAAAAAAAAATGGGTTCAGAACTTCTCTTATCCCTCTTTTGAGATGCATTAACACTTTTTGGCCAGCTGTACTGTTATGGACCTGGTGGATAGGAGCACCCGGAATGACCTGATGAGTATATACAAAATCGGGACTAGCTCTGGGTAAGTGGGAACTCTGCTGACCGCAACCCTACTCCTATCACACACACACTAGAAATAGCCGTGGAGCGTACCTAACTCTCCCTAGACGCCTCTTCACAGCCTAAGAGCTAACTACACCTAAAGATAGAAATAGAAGCCTTACCTTGCCTCAGAGAAATTCCCCAAAGGTAAAGGCAGACCCCCACATATATTGACTGTGAGTTAAGAGGAAAGTCACAAACACAGGAATGAAACAGGTTTTAGCAAAGGAGGCCAGATTTCACTAAATAGTCAGAGGATAGAAAAGGGAACTATGCGGTCAGCACAAAAAGACTACAAAAACCACGCAGAGTAAGCAAAAAGACTCCCCACACCGACTCACGGTGTGGAGGTGCCACTCTGCACCCCAGAGCTTCCAGCTAGCAAGGGAATATCATGATAGCAAGCTGGACTAGAAATTAGCAGTAACAACAAATGAACTAGCAAAGACTTAGCTTCTGCTGGAGTAGACAGGTCCTCAGAGAAGTCCAAGAGAGATCTGAACCAATACTGACACATTGACAGCTGGCATGAAGTAACGATCTGAGTGGAGTTAAATAGGGAAGCAGCATAGCAATAAACGAGAGCAACTGATAAAGCCAACCTCAGTGACCAGCAGTTCCGCTCGAAGCCACCAGAGGGAGTCCAAGAGCAGAACCAACCAAAGTACCATTCATGACCACAGGAGGGAGTCCGAGAACGGAATTCACAACAGAGTGTGCCAGCAGCACAGGGGGGCAGTGTGCCAGCCGCACAGTAAGTCCAGGTGTGCCATCAGCACAGGGGGGCAGGTGTGCCAGCAGCACAAGGGGGCAGTGTGCCAGCAGCTCAGGGAGCAGTGTGCCAGCAGCCCAGGGAGGCAGTGTGCCAGCAGCACAGGGGGCGGTGTGCCAGCAGCACAGGGAGGCATTGTGCCAGCAGCACAGGGAAGCATTGTGCCAGCAGCACAGGGGGGCATTGTGCCAGCAGCACAGGGGGGCAGTGTGCCAGCAGCACAGGGGGCAGTGTGCCAGCAGCTCAAGGGGGAAATGTGCCAGTGTGCCAGCAGCACAGGGTGGCCATGTGTTAGGATGGGGGTTATATAGATACCAGGATGAGGGACAAATATATGATTTGTAAGACGGACACTGGCATTATAAGACAGACCCCCATTTAACAAATTTTGGGGTGCGTCTTATAATCAGGTGCGTCTTATAAAGCGAAAAATCCGGTACATTTATTTGCATTTTGCAGTGAGAAATAAGTATTTGATCCCCTACCAACCATTAAGAGTTCTGGCTCCTACAGACCAGTTACACGCTGTCTTACATAGTCATCTTTCTAAAAGACTCCTGTCCACAGACTCAATTAATCAGTCAGACTCTAACCTCTACAACATAATCAAGACCAAAGAGCTTTATAAGGCCACAGTCACACTATCAGTATTTGATCAGTATTTTACATCAGTATTTGTGAGCCAAAGCCAGGAGTGGGTGATAAATACAGAAGTGGGGACTTGTTTCTATTATTCTTTTCTTCTGATTATTCTTCTCCTGGCTTTGGCTACAAATACTGAGGTAAAATACTGACCAAATAATGAATGTGTGACCATAGCCTAAGGGTGTCAGGGACAAGATCACAGACCTGCATAAAGCTGGAATGGGCTAGAAAACCATAAGTAAGATGCTGGGTGAGGAGACAACTGTTGGTGCAATAGTAAGAAAATGGAAGAAATACAAAATAACTGTCAATCAACATTGATTTGGGGCACCATGCAAAATCTCACCTCGTGGGGTACACTAGATCATGCGGAAAGGGAGAGATCAGCTTAAAACTACACAAGGGAACTTCATAATGATCTCAAGGCAGCTGGGACCCTACTCACCAAGAAAACCATTGGTAACATATTACGGTGTAAAGGTTTAAAATCCTGCAGTGCCCGCATGGTCCCCTTGCTCAAAAAGACACATGTGCAGGCCCATCTGAAGTTTGCCAATGAACACCTGGATGAATCTGTGAGTGATTGAGAGAAGGTGATGTGGTCAGATGAGACAAAAATTAACTCAACTCACTGTGTTTGGAGGAAGAGAAATGCTGCCTATGACCCAAAGAACACAGTCTCCACTATCAAGCATGGAGGTGGAAACATTATGTTTTGGGGATATTTCTCTGCTAAGGGCACAGGACTACTTCACCTCATTAATAGGAGAATGGATGGAGCCATGTATCGCAAAATCCTGAGTGACAGCCTCCTTCCCTCCACCAGGACATTAAAAATGGGTCATGGCTGGGTCTTCCAGCAAGACAATGATCCAAAACATACAGCCAAGGCAACAAAAAGAGTGTCTCAAAAAGAAGCCCATTAAGGACATGGAGTGGCCTAGCCAGTCTCCAGACCTTAATCCCATAGAAAACTTATGGAGGGAGTTGAAGCTCCGAGTTGCCAAGCGACAGCCTTAAAATCTTAATGATTTAGAGATGATCTGCAAAGAGGAGTGGTCAAAAATTCCTCCTGACATGTGGGCAAACCACATCATCAACTACAAAAAACGTCTGACTGCTGCGCTTGCCAACAAGGGTTTTGCCACCAAGTATTAAGTCTTGTTTGCCAGAAGGATCAAATACTTATTTCTCACTGCAAAATGCATATAAAATTATATAATTTATACAATGTTATTTTCTGGATTTTATTTTTGATATACTCTCAATATTAAAATTTACCTACTCTTAAAATTATAGACTGTTCATGTCAGTGGGAAAACGTACAAAATCAGCAAAGGATAAAATTCTTATTTCCCCCACTGTATGTCCTCTCATCCTGTCCCCATATATATCCTCTCATCCTGTCCCCATATGTCTCCATCCCGCCCCCTATAAGTCTCCATCCTGCCCCCCCATATGTCCTCTCATCATGCCCCTTATATGGCTCCACCCTACACACGTCTCCACTCTGCCCCATATGTCCTCTCATCTTGCAGCCATATATGTCCTCTCATCATGCCCAGTATGTGTCTCTGGAGCACCCGCCAGGGCCTAGGGGTACTCAGTACCGGTCCAGTGGTCATTAAAGGGGTGGTCACATAGCAGTTACCCGGTCCGTGGCCCTGGGAGTCCAAATTAAAGGGAAGGTCTTTAAAGGGGTTATTAGAAATAAGAATGTTCATGACGCCACCTGTGGTATTTGGTCAGGGATGAGCGACGTTGCTTAAAGGGGTCCTCTAGGGGTGATGGCACTGCAGAAAAGATGGTATGGCTTCCCACAGGTGAAGCTGGGTCCCCAGGGCTCCTGGTGTATTTGGCAAAGATAGTGTGGTGCCAGAAATAATCAGAGGGCACAAGGTTGCAGTCTCTTTACCTGTTTTACTGGTGGTTTGCGGCCACAGTCCAGGGTACCAGCAACAGGTGACAGTGGAGTCCAGGCAGCCTTGAAACAAGTTGAATTCCCTTTGCCAGGTCAGATTTGAAGCCTTCCACTACACACTGTATAATAGTCCCTTGCTGTCTATGGCTTCTTTCAAGGTCCTCTCTCACTCTCTGCCCTGAGACTGTTCCTGCATGGTAGGCAGCGCGAGCCATTTTATAGGCGTCTCTATTCACGGTGACTCTGGGCTCTGTATGTTGCTGTACCTCAGGGTGTAGATGTGGGCAAGTTACTTTCAATCTCCTTCCCTCTGGTTTCTGCTGTGGGGCATACAGTCCCACACAGCCTTGGACTTCCAGTGTCCGATTTCTGTGCTTCAGCGTGGAGGGAGCCCAGTCGCAGCTCTCCTCCAGCTCCTTATTTCTCCTGTGCTCCTTCCTCCTTCTCAGTTTCACACAAACTCCAGACTGAACTAACTAACTCCTCCTCCAAGCCAGAATATATATATGTAGGGAAGCTCCCCTGAAACCGGATCTAGAGCTCCCCCTTCTGGCCTGGAGTCTGAACATGTGCATGTACAGGTTACCTGTCAAAGGGATCGTCCTCATTTCCTGGCATGGCATCACCCTCCCCGAGAGGAAGGCAGTACCACTGTGGTACCCAAACTCCTGGGGTGCCATATCTCCATCCTGCCCCCATGTATGTCCTCTCGTTCTGCCACCCATATGTCTCCATCCTGCCCCTCATATTTCTCTCCATATTGCGGATTTGCATAAAAAAAAATCTCCTTAACTGGACGGGTCCAGCGGCATCCTCTTCCTCAACCATTTGAAGCATGGACGAGCTGGCGCATGACAGTGACATCATACGCCAGCGACGTGCGCATTGAGATCAGCTGCCAGCCTCTGATTGACTGGCGGCTCCTTTTGCTGTGCAGGAAGTGGTCCTGCATGGTGTTAGCACCGGCGTGTCAGTTCACTCACCCATGCTGCAGTTGGTCCCTCTCCCTCTTTTGCTCTGCATGCTTTCAGCAGCACTTCCGGCCAGGCCTCTGGCCATGTTCTAAGGACACGCGCGTGCGTGCTCCTGCCCTCTTAAAGGGCCAGTGCGTGCACTTGCTATTTCCTCCCCAGCCAATGGTTTTGAGGCAGTATATATATATTACTTCCTCTCCACTGGGGAGGTGCCTGAGCAACCTTCCTGTTACAGTCTATGTTGTGCAAGGTTGCATACTTGTGCAGTTCCTGCCTGCTGTACTCCAAGTACAAATCCTGCCAGCTGTACTCCAAGTACAAATCCTGCCGGCTGTACTCCAAGTGCAAATCCTCCCTTCTGTACTCTAAGGGCAAATCCTGCCTGCTGTACTATAACAGTATAGATAACTTAAACCTGACCCCTATGTGGACCGTCAACTGTCTGCTAAAAGCTGGATATCTGCCCAAACAGCGGAGGCTGGCACTCTACTTGACAGCGGACAGGGCTCCCACGCTCCACGGTGGCTATCCCAGGGATGTCTTACTGTATTTTTGTTACTCTAGGAGGTTTGATACTGTTAATCAGGAACAAATAACAGAGCCCTACACATAAACAAAAACAGTTCTTATACATTGATAATTTCAAGCTGCCTCAATGATAAAACAAGGTGGAAAGCTCAAAAGATCATGCCAGTGTATGGAGACAGAAGAAAAGGGGTACTTATCAGATGTGTAGCTTATTGAAGCACTACGCGTTTAACTCAATACAGGCTTATCAGGAGGTAGGATAAATTGATGGTGTATGGTGTCACCAAATTCCCTTCTTTTTATATGGGACGCTGACAATTGTCCTCTCCAGAAGCACTTGGCCTTTAGATTACAGGGAATAAAGCAACACATAATACCTAGCCAGGTTTCTGTCCCATAAAAGATGGCATATGTCAAGGTAGACAGATGGTCTCCCTGAGTGCCGGCATTGGCACATCACCAGAAGTGGATAACCGGAAGTGTATCATCATGTTACAGCACTTCATGCACATGTGTGGAAGCTATGCATTCCAAGGTGGAACACAGGATAGTGCAGCAGAGCCAAATGTGTCCAGGCACCTTCTGACATCCTAGTGCGCATGTCAGAAGGTAATGCGTCCCAGCCTGGAATGCAAGGCATATCGATACCACGGTAGGATTGCTAATTATACTGGGACACAGCAGGCACAGAGCAAGAATAATTCTTGCCCTTTACTAGGGCAGAAAGGTAATATAGCCCCTAATGTTAAAGCACCTGACAATATTAGTGGATAAATATATTATTATTAGTCATAGATATTAAAGGATCGATATGATAGAATAAGATACCCATCAATTATAGCATAAATATGTGAACCCCGTAGAAAACACGGGGAAAATGCAAGTCAGGGCAGTCAAATCTTGAATATTTAGGTCACCCAGGTAGGTTGGTTTAATAAAAAACAGGCATATGATAATTGCTCATTCAGCCCTCTGGGGGCCAAAGAGTCAATGCAAAAGAACCACTCACTTTTTTTTTTTATAAGATTTTGTGTCAAAATAACCTCCTCTGGCATATGGTCTAACAACCTCTACAACACAAAACAAAATTTCTTTTAAATTACCCTTGTGAACACTATTCATATGTCTCGCCAGTGCAGTATCACGCTTGTGCCTCACATCCCCTATGTGTTCACCCACTCTTCTCCTGAATTCTTTCATGGTTTTACCTATGTAATCCAAAAGTCACGTGCAGGTAGCCAAGTATATGAGGCCAATGGTTTTACAATTTGAAAAATCCCTTTGGTAGAACCTCTTACCTGAGGATGAGCTACAAAAGAACTTACAAGGTTTTATCCATCTGCAGTTGACATAATCCCCATGTTTGAAAAAGCCACAAACCTTGAGGTCCAACCTCCTGGGACAGGTCTCTTAAAGAAGCTGTGCACAAGGTTTTTCCTAATGCAGCGTCCTTTCCTAAAAGTGACCATGGGGGGAAACACCCACCACCCCCTCAAGGTTGGGATCAGCAGTCAAAATATTCCAAGTGCTTTTTAAGGACACTCCGAACACATTTGTGTTGGCAATCAATTGTTACGAGTGTGGTCAGATTCTGTCTTCTTAGGTTTTGATTGAGTTTGGAGTAACTGTCCTCTATCTCTGGATTGAGAGTGTGGAAACACTGCCTCAACAATGTGTCGAGGGTATCCTTTGTCATGGAACTGTGGCAACCGGACTCCTGGGGTGCCACAGTTCCATGACAAAGGATACCCTCGACACATTGTTGAGGCAGTGTTTCCACACTGCATTGCCTCCCTCACAGGGGGTGATGTCATGCCTGGAAACAAGGAGGGGTCCCCTTACCAGGTAATACCAGCATCCAACACCTTCCTGACTCCAGGCCAGAAGGGGGAGCTCTAACACCTGGTTTCAGGGGAGCTTCCCTATAAGTTCTGGCCTGCAGGTAGGGTTAGTCAATCTTAGTGTGAGTCTGGGAGGGAGAGGAGAGAAGTGGAGGAGGACCTGGGGAGTGGAGCTGTGACCAAGCTCACCCCAGAACAGAGCGCTGAAAAAGAGGATGCCAGAGTCCTTGGTTGTGTGGGTGCTGTACGCCCCAACAGCTGAATCTGGAGGGCAGGGAACTGCACCTGCAAGTAACAAGTAAAGGTAAAGTAAACTGCAATCCTTGTGTCCGCCAGTCATTTCCCGCACCCTCAGTCCATCCCATTGTCTATGATCCCTTACAAACTGTACCGGTAGCCCAGGGGCCCAGCTCTACCTGTGGGGAGCAGAACCATCCTAGCTGCATCACCATCGGCCCCAGCGGTCCCTTAAGCAGCGTTGGCCATCCATTGCCGAACCCCACAGGTGGCGTCACGAACTAACTCCTTATAGACTTTATTTCCCCTTCATTTCATTAATTTTATTGGATGCCCAGGGCCATGGACCGGGTCACTGTAGCCGTGATAGCCCCTGAAGAACCGCAGGACCTGGCCCGAGTACCCCATGGTCCTAGCAGACGCTCCAGAACCTCTTACTCATATCAATAGCCTGTGTATGAAAGTCATCCATGTTGGAGCAGTTCCTTCTCAGTCTCAGAAACTGTCCTTTTAGGATGACACATCTAAGGCCACCAGGCTATCCCATCTGAGCAGGCTATTAGTGCTGGTGGATTTATGGTATATTTGTGCATCAATAGTCCCTTCGGTATTTTTCCAGATTAAGACAACCAAAAAAAGTAAAGTGTCAATCCTCAGTTCAGAAGTAAATTTGAGCACAGTTAATTGATGTTCAGATCCTTTGAATGAATTAGAGGAAATCATCATTTGTTCCCTTTCATGTCACAAAAATATCATCCATAAACCAATATCACACCCCTATATAGGGATGCCACCATCTTGGTGCATCGCTGAAGACAGTGGTTTCCTCCCACTATGATGGGTCACAGGGGCTCCCCATTGCTGGGCCCCTAAATGGGTGGAAGTATTTCTTGTCAAAAAGAAAAAAGTTAAGAGTGAGGGTGAACATCAAAAAATTTACAAAGAAGTTATTATGACCTTCAAATTCAACTGATCTTGATCTTGGGAAATGCTTGACACCCTCAAGGCCATGCTGGTGCACAATGTTACTATAAAGGGCCCCCGCATCAATACACTCCCTGACAGAAGTTATGTCACTTATCCATGTTATGTAAATAAAAGCTTATAACCTGACGTTAAATTCATCCATTGGTTGTATAAATTATTCTTTTGAAAGTTGAAACCCTCCGAAATGTGGTTTAGGTTAAGAAAATAAATTGGCATCAATGCAGAAATATTGATCAGTTAATGGACACAGAATGGTCAGATTTTAGCAAGACAAAAGTTTTGTCGCCTGGTCATTTAATGCACCCAATCCTAGTTTACATCCTCACCTGTGCTCAGTAAATGATCGGTTAATTAGTGTGTGTAACAAAAAAACTTTACCAATCAAAAGTTCAGTGTGTCGCAGCAAGGTAATTGTAGAGGTCACAATAGTTAAAATATAACCTTTAATAGATCCCACTAAAATACCGTCAGGTATAATTATCCAGTCAGTCTTTAAATAACAAATACACACAAAATAAAAAATGATTACATACTCACCTACGCCGCCTTTCCCGCTCCTTGCGATGCAAGCGGAATGTTCCGGTGGCAAGGATGGTCTGGCAGAAGGACCTGCCATGACGTCACGGTCATGTGACCGCGACGTCATCACAAGTCCTGAGCGCCTGCGCGGAAAGGACCTGCCGTGACGTCACGGTCATGTGACCGCGACGTCATCACAGGTCCTGCACGACAAGGACCTGCCGTGACGTCACGGTCATGTGACCGCGACACGGTCACGTGACCGCTACGTCATCACACCCTGGGACCGGAAGCTGCCGCCTGCACCCCACACAGGCAACAGAGCTACAACGCGCCTGCGAAAGGTGAGTATATCTTTATTTTTTATTTTTTTATCCTGTGTCATACGTGGCTGGGCAATATACTACGTAGCTGGGCAATATACTACGTGACTAGCCAATATACTACGTGGCTCTGTGCTGTATACTACGTCACTGGGCAATATACTACGTCACTGGGCAATATACTATGTGGCTGGGCAATATACTAAGTGGCTGGGCAATATACTACGTGGCTGGGCAATATACTACGTGGACATACATATTCTAGAATACCCGATGTGTTAGAGTCAGGCCACCATCTAGTCAATATATAAATCACTATTTTGTACAAGGGAATCAACCCTTGATACGATGAGGCATCACTTCAGGTGATCTAGCCATTTATGTACCTTTGGTAAAGTGTAAAATGTCTCCCACAGTGGATGCGTAGGTAATGAGAAACTGAATTCATTCTTTGATATAACTGTTAAATCCCTTGCTCTCTCAAGGATCCCTCCAAGTTCCTCCTTATATACCCCTGTGGGATCAGATTGTAAGAACTTATATGTATCCTTGTCCCTCAAAATAGAGTAACACATGTCAAGATAGTTTGTTTGTTCCATGATAACCAGATTCCCCTCCTTATCTGATGGTTTTATCATCATATTATCTTTCTGTATAATATTTTGCAGGGCTTTTTTATCACCTTCTGAAAAATTGGAGTCAAGGATGAATGGTGGGGAAGGTATTTCTAGTCTCTTTCCACTAGCCTCAGGAAAATGTCCACACTGTTGATTTCACCTTGTGATGGCATCTTGGTGCTTCTATCTCTGTGGCTTGTGACCTACCCCTGCTCTTCTTTCATTTTCTTCCAGAAGGCCAACAAGAGCTCTATATCCCTTTAGTTCATCCTCCTTAAATCCCAGTTTATGATACTGTTCCTGGTCATGATGCAGACATTTTTTTCCATTTTAATTTCCTACAAAATAAATTAACATCTTTTGTCCAGCCAAAGCAATCATAAGATGAGAAGTTAATGATTTGGCCTTGATTTATTGACCTTCTGTCTGAGGTAGTAGCCTGTGAGCGGATGATGTAGCTCCAGAAGGATGATCCCTAATTGGCTGATTTGAATTTTCACCTCTGAACGATCCCCTCTGTGTATACCTCCCTCTGTTTTTTTGCCATCCATGTGTCTGTCATCTACCGCTTGGTGAAAATCCTTGGTTTGTACACTTGGTGTCAGAGGTGTCAATATCTGAGGAGGAGATATCCGATGTTTTATTTTTTTAAAATTATATGCCTGATTGTCCCCAAAGGCCCTAATATCCCTCTGAAATTGTATTTGTTTTCTTTCCTGAATGAATATTTTTCAACCGAGGTCTGCAAAGACCTTCCCGCCTATTAAAATCGGTATCAGATTACAATTTGAGAATATTTTCAATTAATTTACTGAGTTGATGTGATGAATTCTCAAAAAGCTTTTTTTCTTCTTCCAAAAGTAGCTGTATGAACCACAAAGAAGATTTGATAGACTCTTTCAGCCACCATGTGATAAATTCAGGGGATGCTGTTCTTGAGACTCTTGTTTTATCATTGAGGCAGGTTGAAATTATCAATGTACAGGACCTGTTTTTGTTTATGTGTGGGGCTCTGGATTTTGTTACTGATTGACAATATCGAACCCTCTAGACCAGGGGTGGGCAATTAATTTTCCCCAGGGGCTACATGAGAGACCGTGACTGTTGTGGAGGGCCAAACCAATAGGTCAAAATTAATTCTGCTCAATATTAATATCAATATATTAAAATTATTATATTATTGTTAATTTTATTAATATTAATTGTATCACTTAATAATGAGCAGAATTAAGAATGCTGACATCCCCCTATATATTGTTTGAACATGATCACAGCACCTTCTGTATATCGTATGAGCCCCCCAACAGCCCCTTATATGCAGCATGAGCCCCACACAGCCTCCTCCCATATGCGGTATGAGCCCCACACAGCCTCCTCCATATGCAGCATGAGCCCCACACAGACTCCCTATTTACACTGCATGAGCCCCACACAGCCTTCCCATATACACTGCATGAGCCCCACACAGCCTCCCCATATACACTGCATGAGCCCCACACAGCCTCCCTATATACACTGCATGAGCCCCACACAGCCTCCCTATGTACAGCATGAGCCCCACACAGCCTTCTCCATATACTGCATGAGCCCCCACACAGCCTACCTATATACACTGCATGTCGCCCCGTAGCCTCCCCATGTGAAGCATGTCGCCCCCATATGCAACACCATGCGCAGCATGTCGCCCTCATATGCAGCCCTGTCACCCGCCATGTGTAGCACCATGTCACGCCATGTGTGCAGCACCATGTTGCGCCATGTGTGCAGCACCATGTCGCCCCACGTGTGCAGCACCATGTTGCCCCATGTGTGCAGCACCATGTCGCCCCACGTGTGCAGCACCATGTCGCCCCATGTGTGCAGCACCCTGTTGCCCAATATGTCCAGTGCCATGTTGCCCCATGTGTGCAGTATCATGTCGCCCCATGTGTGCAGCACCCTGTCGCCCAACATGTCCAGTACCATGTTGCCCCATGTGTGCAGCACCATGTCGCCCCATGTGTACAGTACCATGTCATCCCATGTGTGCTGCACCATGTTGCTCCATGTGTGCAGCACCATGTCGCCCCACGTGTGCAGCACCATGTTGCCCCATGTGTGCAGCATCATGTTGCCCCCTGTGTGCTGCACCATGTCACATCCCCTAGCCTCCCCATGCCCACCCAAACAGCCCATACACATGAGAAAAAAACAAAACACCAAAAACTCACCTCAGTCCTGTTCCCTGGCACTCTGCTTCTCTCCCTGCCTCCACTCACACGCTGATTGGTGGAGGAAGTACCGGAGGTACACCTGCAGCACAGAACCGGACATAGAAAAAGCAAGTGGTCAGGCACCGTGCGGCCTGTGGACCTTTGATTTCCAGCCCCATGGCTGTCTGGGTCCGTGGGCCAGACTGAGACAGCCAGAGGGCTGGATGTGACCCGTGGGCCGCACTTTGCCCAGGTCTGCTCTAGGGTAACAAATATACAGAAGGGCATCCCAGGAATCGACGCCATGAAGCGGGGCCGCCATATCCACTGTCAAGTAGGGTGCCAATGTCCGCTGTTTAGGCAGGTGTCCAGCTTGTAGGAGACAGTTGCGGGTCCACATAAGGGTTTTGTTTGAGTTATCTATATCTTTATAATGGTATATCAGTAAAATGCACTTAGGTCCACCAATTTCAGCAACTGATCGTATTTACAAAACTTCTTTTACCTATTGCTATATTCTGTCCTCTGACCCTGCTTTTTTGTATGATAAACCCCAAGGATGATATGTTTGTGTGCATGCCATCACTTAGAATAAGGCTTGCCAGGGAAGAGCGGGACATCTGTCGAGGAGCGAGGGTGCCAATTGCGTGGTATTGATTGAGGGTGCTGGAATGTATAATGATTAGATCTGTCTCTTTAAGAAAGTGAGGGTGGGAGTTGATATGGAGCTTCAGTTTCAGTTCTAGCCTGAGGAGAAAATGTTATGCTGTGTGCTGGAGAAAAAGAGGAGACGAGTAAACTACAGTTAAAGCTTACTCTCTTAAATTCCTTGCACCGTGTGGATATTACAGGTGCCAACCTCCGATGGTAGGCAGGAATTAATGTTAGGATATATAGATTTTATATGGTTGACCTAGAGTGCACTTTTAAGTGTGATGTTTGTGTTTTTTGGTTTTGTGGTTGCTGTTAGTCTTTTTAATTATCCTCATTAACACCTTAACGACCGCCGATACGCCTTTTAACGGCGGCAGTAAGGATACTTAAACCACAGCGCTGTTAATTAAGGTTAATTAACGGCGCTGTGGAAAAAGTGAATAGCGCCCCCAGAGTCAGATTTTCTCTGGGGTCTCGGTTGCCGAGACCCCAGGGAACATGATTCAGGGGGTTTTACCGACCCCCGGGTTGCGATCGCCGGTAATTAACCATTTACCGGCAGTCGCAAAAAAAAAAAAAGTGATTTCCCATTTAATTTCTCTGTCCTCAGATGTGATCGCACATCAGAGGACAGAGAAATGGGGTCCCCGATCGCCCCCCCCCGATACATACCCGTCTCCCCCGGTGCTCCTTGTGGCTCCCGATGGGCGCCGCCATCTTGTTCCGGCAAAAAAATGGGGGGTGCATGCGCAGTGCACCGGCCGGCACCCGGAAGATCCCAAAGAACATGATAGGGGTCGGTTTTTACCAACCCCTGTTTTGCGATCGCCGGTAATTAACTGTTTACCGGCGGCCGCAAAAAAAAGCGATGTGTCATTCTCTGTCCTCTGATGTAATCGCACATCAGAGGTCAGAGAAATTGGGGGATTGGGAACCCTGTTATACTTACCGGTGTCCCTGGGTCCTCCTGCATCCCCTCCTGGCTGCTGGCTTCTTCCGGTAAGAAAATGGCGAGCGCATGCGCAGTGCGCCCGCCATGATCTGCCGGCCGGCAACTAGAGGAGTTGGGCTAAAGTTAAGGCTTGGGTTAGGGTTGGGGCTAAAGTTAGGGCTAGGGTTAGGGTTGGGGCTAAAGTTAGGGCTAGGGTTAGGGTTGGGGCTAAAGTTAGGGTTAGAGCTAGGGTTAGGGTTGGGACTAAAGTTAGGTTTAGGGCTAGAGTTGGGGCTATGGCTAAAGTTAGGGTTAGGGTTGGGGCTAAAGTTAGGGTTAGGGCTAAAGTTAGGATTAGAGTTGGTATTAGGGTTAGGGTTTGGATTAGGGTTAGGGTTGGTATTAGGGTTAGGGTTGGCATTAGGGTTACATTTGGGATTAGGGTTAAGGTTAGGGTTGGCATAAGAGGTCTCAACGTGGGATAAGAATCTCAATGCAGTTCTTGAGAGTAAGCTCCCTTAGGGAGCTTAGTCTCCAGAAACGCATTGAGATTCTTACCCATATGGTTCGTGCTGAAGTCTGTATCCTCCATATTTAAAGTTTGTGAATAAAGAAAACTCTTTTTTACGGACTCGGTGAAGCTGGCCATTTTTTTCTTTTTTGGACTTTATACGCCTGGACACAGCAGGTCCGTGCTTCCGAGGTTTGGTTTATGCATCACGGGTGAGCTAGTTTATATTCCTTCTTTCTAAGCGGTATAGAATCCAGGGGACTCAGAGGACGTCGCCTCACCAGGTTCGTGGCTGCTGGTTTGGGACACTGTGGGTGCCTCGCCGGGCAGGAGAGATGGAAGCCAGCGTACTGAGACGAACAGAGAAAGACATGAGAGGAGTCCTGGAAAAGCGCACCCCAATTTACCTGGGAGTTTGCTGGGCCACTGACCTGGAGGACACAGAAATGGCAACGGCATGTACAGCCTAGTAATGGCGAGGATAAACTTCCTAGTATATAAATGAAACACTGGCTGTCCAGCCCCCAAAACACAGGCCTCCAGAGGAAGTAATGCAAAACGTGCATTGGAACTTCTGAATTTATCCACTGAGTACGCTTGTGTTTTACTTGTCCATCTCTATTTTGGGGTTGGACAGCCAGTATTTATTTTATGTACTAAGACATAAAGTATGTATGTATATATGTATCTTAATAATTAACTTTTGAGTTTAATATACTATGTTCCAAGGCTTTTTTCCTGCCCACATACTTTGTGTATTATCATTTTATATGCCCAAGTTATCTTCTACATCTGGAAAGTTCATCATAATCAATTATTTGTATTGACAATTGTATTGACAATAAACAGACCTTAATAATGGCTATGTGAAAATTTAATTACTGTATATTAGAAAGCTGGGTCACCTATAACTGTACAGTGATTAAGCTTTACTTACATAAGGCTGCATAATCCCTGTACTGCAAAAAATAATATATAGAGAGTATATGAAAAAATCACCTATCAGTTGGGTCTTTCAGCAACCTGCCCACATCCAGTATTTCTCCTGGCTTCGGTGTCCATGTATTGACACTTGAAGTTTTCTTAATAAGTTCATTGAGTGTTGCAGCGTCATTCTTCAAGTTTGTTTCCTTAATGTATCTGTAGTGAAAAAAGTCTACATTCATATACTCTATTAAAAACACAAAGGTTTAGACAGGAGCATGACTTGTTAGAGCAGTTATTCTGGAATATGTATGTGCCCATTTTGGTGCATACAAACACTAAACTGTTCTCAGACACATCAGATACCATTTGTGACGATATCTCTGCGATAAAACATTGTGTGTAATAAGCACGTTTATGAACTCAATAAGGGCTATTTACCGTATATAAAAACTTTTACCACTGAATATGGACCAAGAAGTTACAGTATAAGAGATCTGAGCAGACTGAACTTGAAACTGAAAGGATTTGCATTTTCTAACAATTAAACAGGACCTTGTACCATTAAGGGCTTGTCTCCACTTCTTAATTAGTTCAATTTGTAAAATTGCCAAATGCTTTTAAAAACAAATGACTTTGCAATTTACTATTATTACAAATTCTCTGCATTCCAAAGAATTTGAATTTTATTGTTTACAGCTTATTGCCTGGGTTACCTATCACCTCTGCAGCCTATCAGAAATGGTCAGTTGCCTAGGCAAGGAGTGCTTGGTTGCAGATGAGAGGAACTGATCACTTCAATTCATTTGGATGTTTTGGGTTATTATTATTTAAAAAGAGAAAACACAGTAGTTTGGCAATAAATGGCTTCACCCAACCACTAACCATGAGTGGAGAAAAAGTTTTGGTGTTATTCATATTCTCTGAAAAAAGGACAAGAAAGCAAAAATTCTGCGGGGGCAGGGCCGCCATCAGGGCATTACAGCCGTTACTACTGTATGGGGCCCGGTGATGAGGAGCAAAAAGGGGGGCCCGAACACGCTGGCAGCTCGGGCCCCCCTCCTATTTGCTTCTCCTCATCGGGCCCCTGGACGTTTTGTTCAAGGCTTCCAACCCCCTATGCATAACAGCACTGTGGTGTTTTAAAGAAACACCTACAGTGCTGTTAATGCATCCGGAGAAAGGAAAATGGCACTGTACCTTTAAAAGCTGCGGCTGGCCCAGGTGCATCATGGTCCTGCCTGACGTCACACGCTGCTCCACTTCCTCATCCCGGAGCAGAGAGAGCAGCATGCTGTGTGTCACGCGGGGGCGGACTGCAGATGACAGACGAGCAGGGTGAGTCTCTTCGGTGATCCCATCTGCTGAGTTGCATCTAATCCTCTCCTGTGTGTTTCTGACTGCTGAGCTGTATCTAATCCTCTGCTATATGATACTGACTGCCGAGCCGTGTATCTAATCCTATCCTTTGTGATACTGACTGCTGAGCCGTGTATCTAATCCTATCCTGTGTGATACTGACTGCTGAGCTGTGCATCTAATCCTCTCCTGTGTGTTTCTGACTGCTGAGCTGTATCTAATCCTCTGCTATGTGATACCGTCTGCTGAGCCGTGTATCTAATCATATCCTGTGTGATACCATCTGCTGAGCTGTGTATCTAATCCTATCCTGTGTGATACTGACTGCTGAGCCGTGTATCTAATCCTATCCTATGTGATACTGTCTGCTGAGCTGTATCTAATCCTCTGCTATGTGATACTGTCTGCTGAGCCGTGTATCTAATCCTCTCCTGTGCGATACTGACTGCTGAGCCATGTATCTAATCCTATCCTGTGTGATACTGTCTGCTGACCCGTGTATCTAATCCTATCCTGTGCGATACCATCTGCTGAGCCATGTATCTAATCCTATCCTGTGCGATACCGTCTGCTGAGCTGTGTATCTAATCCTATCCTGTGTGATACTGACTGCTGAGCCGTGTATCTAATCCTATCCTGTGTGATACTGTCTGATGAGCCGTGTATCTAATCCTATCCTGTGTGATACTGACTGCTGAGCCGTGTATCTAATCCTCTCCTATGTGATACCGTCTGCTAGGCTGTGTATCTAATCCTATCCTGTGCGATACCGTCTGCTGAGCTGTGTATCTAATCCTATCCTGTGTGATACTGCCTGCTGTGCCGTGTATCTAATCCTCTCCTGTGCGATACTGACTGCTGAGCCGTGTACCTAATCCTATCCTGTGATACCATCTGCTGAGCCGTGTATCTAATCCTATCCTGTGTGATATCATCTGCTGATCTGTGTATCTAATCCTATCCTGTGTGATACTGACTGCTGAGCCGTGTATCTAATCTTATACGGTGTAATACTGACTACTGAGCCGTGTATCTAATCCTATGTGTTTCTGTCTGCTGAGTTGTATCTAATCCTCTCCTGTGTAATACTGTCTGCTGAGCTGAGTATCTAATCCTATCCTGTGTGATACTGTCTGCTGAGCTGTATCTAATCCTCTTGTGTGATACTGTCTGCTGAGCTGTATATCTAATCCTATCCCCTGTGATACTGTCTGCTGAGCTGTGTATCTAATCTTATCCTGTGTCATGTCTGCTGAGCAGTGTAACTAATACTATCCTGTGTGATCCCATTTGCTGAGCTGTGTATCTAATCCTCTCCTGTGTGATACTGTCTGCTGAGCTGTGCATCTAATCCTCTTCCGTGCAATCCCATGTGCTTAGCTGTATCTCATTCTCCCCTGTGTGACCCCATAAGGTGGGCACTGTGGTATAACCCCTTCTCGCTGTTTCAGGTTGGGTGGTCTTGGAGTTCTTCACTTCTGCCATTCTGTTCTTCTGACTGGGGGCGGATGACGGATGAGCAGGTGGCGGTGGAGGGCAGATCAGGCGGAGGGCGGGCGAGCAGGGTGAGTCTCTCTAGTGAAAAGAGGCTTCAGGTGGCTCACAGTGGCTGTGTCTGTACTGGTATCATGTGGCTGATGAGGGAAGGCGAGTGGGGACTGGGGCCGCATCCAACAGGGTCCAGGGGGAGGCTAGTAGGGACTGGGGCCGCATCCAACAGGGTCCATTCCATTACTGTCTGCTGCTGCCTATTACATATATACCTAGCCCCAGGTATCAGTGGCTAGGAAGAATTTTTTTGGCATCTTAATCCTGATTATTTTATTCCAAAGCAATCCAGATCCCCCCTTTTTTTTTGCTTGTACACATATTGAACATTGTGGTATCTCTGTCAGACGCCTGCTCTATCTGTGGGCTACAAAATTTGGGCATTTCAGGCCTCCATTCCATTGTATTTGCTGTCTGTTACCATAGCTCTAAACAATATTTTGGGGTAAAAAATACAAAAATACAGGCCACATATTGAACATTGTGGTTTCTGTGTCAGACGCCTGATCTATCTGTGAGCTACAAATTTGGGCATTTCAGGCCTCCATTCCACTGTATTTGCTGTCTGTTACCCTAGTTATATACATTATTTTTGGGTAAAATATGCAAAAATACAGGTAACATATTGAGCATTGTGGTACCTCTGTCAAACGCCTGATCTATCTGCGGGCTACAAATTTGAGCATTTCAGGCCTGCATTCACTTTTTTTGCAGTGTGTTACCCTACTCCTAGGAAAGAAAAGAAAAAGACTTGCACTCTTGCTAAGGTAGTGCTGGCTGAATGTGGAGTTATTCCACAAAATGTAATCCCAAGGATAAAGTCGCACTCAGAATTCCTTTAAGTTGCAAACAATTTCGAATTTCAAAACGCCAAAATTAAATGATTCACCGCAGTTGAGACAATAAGGTATTCCAATGGTATAAGGTAACGTTTCGACCCACTGGGTCTTTATCAAACCTTACTCATAGTAGAAAGGCAAGGAGAGGAAATATTTCATGAGAGGTGCTGGATTCCCATTAAGGGCTACTTGTATGCTGCATCTGGAAGATGCTGAGGGACTACTTTGCTGACCGTACCAATGTCCTCCATGATTCCTTTTAATTATTGGGAATCCAAGCTGGACATGTGGCATGAACTGGCTCTCTACGCTTTGGAGGTCCTGGCTTGCCCTGCCGCTAGCGTTTTGTCAGAGCGGGTTTTTAGTGCCACTGGTTTAATTATAACTGATAAGCGCATCCGCCTGTCAACTGAAAATGTTGACAGGCTGACTCTATAAAAATGAACAAGGCCTGGATTGGGACAGATTTCTGTTCACCACCGAATGATAACAGTTAAACATAACCTCCAATACAGTGTCTTTTTTGGGGCGGTGTATTCCCATGCACCTCTTCACACCCACACATGGGTATACTTTTCCTGATTTTGGCTATTTGGTGCTATCCTCCTCCTTCTCCTCATCCTCATCATCTACCACCACTAGAACACCAGGGTGAACGTGTTTCATGATGCTACAGCCACTCTAGTTTTTTGCAAGGGTGTTTATGATGCCCGTAAAAAGTTTTTAATAAATTTGTACCCTCCAGGTGGAAATGTTTGTTAGCCCATACACTTAGTGTATGGGCATTCCAAGTATTGGAGACCTGCTCCTTTAAATTGGGAATAGATTCATAGGAGGACATCCTCCACGTCTCTTCAGACACCACCACTAGAACATCAGGGTGAACGTATTCCATGATGCAACAGCCACTCTATTTTTTGGCAAGGGTGTTTATGATGCCCGTAAAAAATGAAAAAATAAAAAAATAATAATGTGTACCCCCCACGTAGAAATGTTTGTCTGCCCATACACTTAGTGCATGGGCATTCCAAGTATAGGAGAACCACTCCTTTAAATTGGGAGTAGATTCATAGGAGGACATCCTCCACATCTCTTCAGAAATCACCACTAGAACACCAGGGTGAACGTATTCCGTGATGCAACAACTACTCTATTTTTTGTCAAGGGTGTTTATGATGCCTGTAAAAAATTTTTAAAAAGAAATAAATGCTGTGTACCTCCCAGTGGGAAATGTTTGTCAGCCCATACACTTATTGTATGGGCATTCCAGGTATAGGAGAACTGCTCCTTTAAATTGGGAATAGATTCATAGGAGGACATCCTCCATGTCTCTTCAGACTTCACCACTAGAACATCAGGGTGAACGTATTCCGTGATGCAACAGCCACTCTATTTTTTGACAAGAGTGTTTATGATGCCCGTAAAAAAGAAAAAACATGTGTAAACCAAAGGGGAAAATGTTTGTCACGGTGTATGGGCATTCCAAGTATAGGAGATCCACTCCTTTAAATTGGGAATAGATTCATAGGAGGACATCCTCCATGTCTTTTCAGACACCACCACTAGAACACCAGGGTGAACGTGTCCCCTGATGCTACAGCCACTCTAGTTTTTTGCAAGGGTGTTTATGATACTCGTAAATATTTTTTTTTTTAAATGTATACTCCCCAGGGGTAAATATTTGTTTGTTTTGCATTCCAAGTATAGGAGAACCGCTCCTTTAAATTGGGAATAGATTCATAGGAAGACATCCTCCACGGCTCTTCAGACAGGTTTTCCTGTGGCCATCCAGTACGTTTGCTCAAATGCTTATTGGGGTGCATGTAACTTTGGGGCAGGGCAAGCCTTGCATTCAATGCATAGGCAAACACAATGGGAGACCCACTTTCTTATGATGGGAACATTTTTTCAGGAGGCCCTCCTGTACATCTCGTGAAAGGGGTATTGGGGTGCGTCCTAATTTTTGGCAGCCCAGCCACTCACTGCATAGGCAATAGCAGTATAGGAGACCCACTGTATAATAATGGCCCTTTAAGAATATTAATGCCGCCTTATCTATATATATAAGAGGCATCGTGATTACTCGCTAATCCTGCCCCCTGCACAGTAGCTCCGCCCCCACTACATCACCACACATAATCCCGCCCCATCCCATTACCACACACAATCCCGCCCCCCTACCACATTACCACACATAATCTTGCCCCCTCACATCACCACAGATAATCCCGCCCCCAACACATCACCACACATAATCCCGCCCCCACCCCATTACCACACATAATCCTGCCCCCCACCCCATTACCACACACAATCCCATCCCCCTCACCCCATTACCACACATAATACCGCCCCCCCACCACATTACCACACATAATACCACCCCCCCACCCCATTACCACACATAATCCCGCCCCCCCACCCCATCACCCCATCACCACACATAATCCCGCCCCCCACCCCATTACCACACATAATCCCGCCCCCCACCACATCACCACACATAATCCCACCCCCCACCACATCACCACACATAATCCCGCCCCCCACCCCATTACCACACATAATCCCGCGCCCCCACCACATCACCACACATAATCCCGCCCCCCACCACATTACCACAGATAATTCCGCCCCCACCAAATTACCACACATAATCCCGCCCCCCACATTACCGCATAATCCCACCCCCACCACATTACCATACATAATCCCGCCCCCACCACATTACCACATATAATCCCACCCCTACCACATCACTTTACATAATCCCGCCCCCCACCACATTACCACACATAATCCCGCCCCCACCACATCACCACACATAATCCCGCCCCAACCCCATTACCACAGATAATCCCACCCCCCACCACATTACCACACATAATCCCGCCCCCACCACATTACCACAGATAATCCCGCCCCCACCACATTACCACACATAATCCCACCCCCCACCACATTACCACATAATCCCGCCCCCCACCACATTACCACACATAATCCCGCCCCCCACCACATTAACACAGATAATCCCACTCCCACCACTTACCACACATAATCCCACCCCCCACCACATTACCACACATAATCCAGCCCCCAACATTACCACACGAGGCTCCGTCCCCACACATTACCACACGTTAATTTACCATCTGCGTAAGCGCTATTGAATGTTGTCATTATTTACTTTAGTTTAATCACCAGCAGCGTTAATTAGACAGCAATGAGCGTGACGAGCGTTAGCTGGCTGGAAACACCTAGTGCCACTATAAAAATAGACTTTGTGACTTTGAGTCCCTCCTTCATAAATGAAACAAGATGTGTCTCCTTATGTGTCACACACCACATGGCCAGATAAGGTTGTTAAATATTACAATGAGATTTCCCAGTGAATGCATTTGTATTGGTTGAAAGCAACGCTAAAGTTGAAAAATGCATCAAAAACGCTATGTGTGAACATAGCCCAAGTGGTGGAGGTACATTTTTTGGGGGGGGTCTTTATTTTGCCTTACATACAAATTATTACCCTGGAAAGGATGTTCCTTAACATATTTCCCAGGAAAATCCATTTTGGGTTCGTTTTTGTATGTTTTATTGTGAGTCTGTAAAAATGACGTCACACTCTGACAACATTGGTCACAGTAGTGATCTACAAGTCAGCACTGTTCCCATCAATTTCAGACGTTTTTAGACCCTAAAAGGACCCCCGGGGGAAATCGCGACAAAAATGCTCAGGTTTCCCATAGACTTATATTGGGCTCGTTGCTCAGGTCGAGTACCCGAGTATTCCAATTTGCTCGACCCGGAGCAACGAGCACTCAAGCATTTTAGTGCTTGCCTGTCACTAGTGAAGAGGTGTATAGTTGTGTGTCTTTGGCATACATATGATGCTGGAAACTAAATCTGCTCGTGATTTGTCCATTAGGGGCAGAATATAAAGAGAAAAGGAGGGATCTTAGGATCTCTTCTTTTAAGCCTATAAAATCTGTACAATGACTTGATTACAAAAATACATATCCAGCTAGCCTCCTACACAGCTCTGTGTAGTTCCATAGATGGGGCAGAGACAAAACTCAGGCTGGATTCAGATTAATGTAATTTCACAAAAGCGGATAGTCCAGCACTCGTATTCCAAAAGGAATTTTTTTAAAAAGAGTATTTCTTTATTAATCCATGTTAAAATAATAGTTTGACACAGTTAAAAATGGGATTCTTAGTCTTGGAATGAGTTGTCATTCCAATCCTGTAATACACAACTTCTCGACAGGTGAATTTTTAAAAGTAAAATCCATCTATCTTGAGGAGGGTTGTTTTCAAAATGAATGTCAAGCTATTGTATAGATCACAAGCTAATTCAGTGAGGATATAACACAAACTGTATACATTTAACTGTGCTAAAAAATAAATTATCGTTTGTCCATATAATCATTATAGCCAAGAATATTTTAAAATTGGGAGAATCAGCAAATCTTTACCTATTTTACATGCCAACAAGAATAAGCATCATGGTATCTCTTGGACTGTACATGTCACCTAGTAAACAAGCACTAATATGTCTGGAATCCAAGGGGTTTTATAAGTGTGGCCGAGCTAAGTGCAGTCTGTGTAATACTAAGGCTAGTTTCACACTAGTGTTTTGAGGAGCTGCGGACTTCCTCTGTGAAGCCCCGCCCTCGGCTGCTAGCTCCGCCTACTTCTGCATGCGGCCTGCGTACCTATCTTTAACATTAGGTACGCAGGTCGTGCCGCTGTATGCGAAGCTTCCGCATGCATCATTTTGACGATGCAGAGAAAAAAAAAATAGCTACAAGCTGCGTTCTACACTGGTCGCCGCATCGTCAAAACGACACATGCAGAAGCATCCGCATACAGCGGCACGACCTGCATACCTAATGTTAAAGATAGGTACGCAGGCCGCATGCAGAAGTAGGCAGAGCTAGCGGCGGGGGTGCGGCCAAGGGCGGGGCTTCACTGAGAAAGTCCGCAGCCCTCCGCAGCTCCTCAAAACGCTAGTGTGAAACTAGCCTAAGTATGCTGAAAAAAACAAAACCATTTTAATCACTATATAATGTAGACAATATGACATGAAATCTTTGATTAACTGTAGTTCCATATTATTCAATGTCGAATGTACTACAAGAGCCTTTAGTAGACATATAGGAGGGGAACCTGTCAGGTTCAATAATGCTATGAATCTGCAGGTATAGGGTTAATTTGCAGGTTGATAGTTAATTGTAGTATATCTGCTACGGTTCCCTGAAAAATGCCCACAGGAAAATTGCCCACATGAAAAATGCTCACAGGAAAAATGCCCACAGGAAAATTGCTCACACGGAAAATTGCCCACACGGAAAATTGCCCACACGGAAAATTGCCCATACGGAAAATTCCCCACATGGAAAATTGCCCACATGGAAAATTGCGCACATGGAAAATTGCCCACACAGAAATTTGCCCACACAGAAAATTGCCCACATGGAAAATTGCCAATTGCAGCATCACAAAGTTTCAGATCTATGATATTTGAGGTGAAAGGTGAGGATGTTCACATGATATGTGATCAACTTGTGATTTACAGTTGACCTAGTGCAAAACTGCAAACATGCAGAAGATCTGTGGTTTGTAGCAGTCTGTCATTCTCAGCAATAGATAGATCTAGTCTGCTCTCCTCTCTCACTGATTCTGCCTTACTCCTCCCGCCAGCCCAGAACAGCAGCACATGCAGAACCAGCAGCAGTGTGATCCAGAGGAGCCATCACTGCTATCAGTGCCCACAAAAGAATCACTGTATTATCTGTGGAGTTACATGGGACTGCAGGTCAGATCTAATACAGTATCATCTCAGTGGGTGCCCACCAAAAGCAGGTGCTGCTGGCTGATATAGATGGTCCTGGAAGCCCAGAAGGCACCGCAGAAAGGTGAGATTCTGTCAGAATCTGTCAGAGGAGCGGATGTGCCATAGCAGCACTGCTCTCCCATTGACTTCAGTGGCAGTGAATCTGGGGCCTGCACTTCCTTCACTGTCTACTTATGACTACCAAGAGTAAGAGTGAACAGACCCTACCTAGTTATGTATCATACACATATACTGCAGGTGCAGGCAGGCATAGGATGGAAGGAAATGCAGAGTGGATTTGAATAAGGGTATGTGCACACGTAGAATGATCATCTGTGGATTTTTCTGCAGCGGATTTAATAAATCCGCAGGGCAAAAACTGTGCATTTTTCCTGCGGATTTATTGCGGATTTACTGCGGAATTACCGCAGTTTTTGTGCGGATTCCACAGCGGTTTTACACCTGCAGTTTTCTTTTATGGAGCAGGTGTAAAACCGCTGCAGATTCCGCACAAAGAATTGACATGCTGCGGAATGTAAACCACTGGGTTTCCACGCGTTTTTTTCTGCAGCATGTGCATTGTACAGTACATTGTACTGTAAACACATGGGAAACGCTGCGGATCGCAGCAAAATCCGCAGCGCGTGAACATAGCCTAAGGGTCTCTAGGCCCAGACACAGCACAATGAGAGTAGAATTATTGTAAGCACAGTGGAATGACAACTCCTAAGAGCAGAATCCGTACTCTGGGACTAGGGATGAGTGAACCAAACCTGTAGAACCTGGAGAAGTAAACTGGGCCCAGAGACCTTTGTTGAAATCCATTCTGCATTTTCTTTGCTGCTTGTGTTGTGCTGTATTGTATTTTAATGGAGCCCATGGAAGTCAAGGACAAGCACCCGGCAGCTAATTATTTACAGGTGTGCAATGATTGTTTAATAAACTTAAGTTATTGTTGTTATTAGAACTCCTTAATAAACTGTTCTTAGTAAACTTGTTGGTAGTTTTTTATGTTTGCAATTTTTGCCGACATTCTTCTGTGCTGCAGAACATCTCACCTTTAATGCTATACTGTTCTGCAGAGCATCTCACGTATACCTGCATACTATCCCCCTGTCCTGCAGAGCATTTAACCTATAGATCTTTGCTATTCTCTATCCTGCAGAGCAACTCACCTATAATTCTATATTATTCTTCTGCCCTGCAGAGCATCTCACATATACCTGCATACTATCCCCCTGTCCTGCAGAGCATTTAACCTATAGATCTTTGCTATTCTCTATCCTGCAGAGCAACTCACCTATAATTCTATATTATTCTTCTGCCCTGCAGAGCATCTCACGTATACCTGCATACTATCCCCCTGTCCTGCAGAGCATTTAACCTATGATCTTTGCTATTCTCTATCTTGCAGAGCAACTCACCTATAATTCTTTATTATTCTTCTGCCCTGCAGAGCATCTCACAAATACCTGCATAATATCCCCCTGACCTGCAGAGCATTTAACCTATATCTCTTTGCTATTCTCTGTCCTGCAGAGCATCTCACCTATAATTCTATATTATTCTCCTGCCCTGCAGAGCATCTCATATATACCTGTATACTATTCCCCTGTCCTACAGAGCATTTAACCGATAGGTCTTTGCTATTCTCTGTCCTGCAGAGCATCTCACCTATTATATATTATTCTTCCGCCCTGCAGAGCATCTCATGTATACATGCATATACTATCCCCCTGTCCTACAGAGCATTTAACCTATAATTCAGCCTGTGGGCAATTTTCTGTGGGCATTCTTCACCTTGCACCTCAAATATCATGGATCTGAAACTTTGTGATGCTGCAATTGGCAATTTTCTGTGTGGGCAATTTTCCGTGTGGGCAATTTTCCATGTGGGCAATTTTCTGTGTGGGCAATTTTCCATGTGGGCAATTTTCTGTGTGGGCAATTTTCCATGTGGGCAATTTTCCGTGTGGGCAATTTTCGATGTGGGCAATTTTCCTGTGGGCAATTTTCCTGTGGGCAATTTTCCTGTGGGCATTTTTCCTGTGGGCATTTTTCTGGTCACCATCTGCTACAACTTAACACTATTTACAACAACATGGATTGAATCTAAGTAATTTCAAAATCATGTCATTTCTGAGATTCTAATATAGCCACCCCCTACTTTTCAATAGCACTCATAGCTGTCTAACCATGTCAGTTTTTTATTCTGTTGACAATAAATTTTTGGCAGCACCAACCACAGCCTCAGTGTTCACATAGGTCTACAGTTTTCCTTCCCTATAAATCTCCAGTTTAAAAGCCCACAAGTTCTCAATAGGGTCTTGGTCTGGTGAGGAAGTGGCCATGTCATTATTCTTTCATCTTTAAGGTCTTTACTGGCAGCCAAACAGTGGAGTATTTGATGCATGTGATGGAGCATTGTCCTGCATAAAAATCATGATTTTCTTGAAATATGCAAATTTATTCCTGAACCACTGCCTGAGAAAAGTGTCTGCTAAAAACTGGGAATTCATTTGGGAGTAGATTTTGAGTGCTTGTTCATTCCCAAAAGGTCCAACTAACGCAATATTTAATAATACCAGAACATAGCAGTCTCCCACCTCCAACTTGCTGACGTCTGAGTTGAAGTGGAGGTTTTTGCCCATTGCGGATCCAGCCGAGGGCCCATCCGCTTACTCCATCAAAAAACACTCTTATCTCATCAGTCCATAAAACCTTTGAAAAATCTGTCTTTAGACATTTCTTGGCCCAGTCTTGATATTTCAACTTGTGTCTGGAATATGACAACACTGAAGGATAATGGACGCCCCCCCATTGAAGAATACAAAGGGGGTCGCATGATAACACAGCCTCTCCACTTATCCCACTCCCCCCACTCGGTTTTTTATATAATGTATGGCATTAAGCTTTAATAGGCTTTATGAGGTAGTGGAGTTTTTGTGGAAAGGGTTAAATTATTCAGTAAGCTGCGCTATGCGTGAGCAGGTTAAAACCGGTTTTATCAGGTTTTATTCCCGCACTTTTTATGAGTTCTGATTGGTTTGTGGGAAAAGTGCGGGAAGAATCTTCTCTGTATAATCAGCTGTTCCATCAGCTGTCGCTCAGTCACCTGATGAAGACAGAAGACAGCTGATGGATTCCCTTCTGCAGCAGCTGATCCAGAGAGCGGAGGCGGAGGGCGGCGCCGACTGGTTGCGGAGTTGCCTGGCTTTTATCCCGGCTGTAAAACCTACCTCTGATATAGAGGTGCCGGCTTCTCTAGCGCCTAGGCTGTCACCCTCCCCTCAGCAGGACGAAGCTCCCTCAACACCGGCGAGGTCAAGTCGGAACCCCGGGGGGAATCGCAGGGCGAGAGTGGCGTATTCTCTATCGCCACCATCTTCTATGAGGCCGGAAACCGCTCTGACGGCGTGCAGTAGCAGGTGGAAGTCGTCGCGGCGGAAGTCCCGGAGTCCACCGCGAGATCTTCAGAGGAGCCGGATGACGTCTCACCTTCAAGCGCCGGATACTGCAGCTGCGTCCGGCACGTCACGAATGGAAGAGCCGGAAGAGTCTCCTGTGCCTGCAGCTTCGTCGGATGCCTCATCTAACCGCTTTGGCCGTACAAGCGCCGCAGCGGTCCAGGGAGCATGGCGCAACTCTGAGCCATGTAGCAGCGAAATCATCCTCCCAAGCTCTCCAGCCGCCGCGTCTTCCGCTGCCATGTCCTGGACGAATCAGTCTACAGGGCCCAGCAGAGAGATGATGCACCCTCCTCTTCAAGCGCATTCGCCTGCAGGAGCAGGCTCGAGTGCCGACACCCGCGCCGCACAGGACCGGAGGCTTCACGGAAGCGGTGAGAGCCTAAATGTCCCATTGTCTGTGAATCCCCTTAATGTAAAAGATTTGGTTAAGGAGGCATTGGAAGAATATTTGGGCAGTGGCATCTTTTCTTCTGCTCCAAGATATTCTTTCAATGATACCAATTCTGGTAGTTGTAATGCTGTTTTAAAACCAGGTATGCCAGAGATTCTCGTGAAGGAATCTCTTACATGTGATATATCACCGCTGGGTTTTCATTTGACCCCCGCGGTGAAAGAACTGATATGGAGCAGAGCATTCGTGGATATATTTTCCCTTTTACCTTCTGGTAGGGAACAGCAGGGTAGATTTGAGAGGAAGGAGGATTCGGATGATAAAAAGAAATCCATTCCAGTTAAATCATTTAATAACTGGATTCAGGCTTTCTCAATCTATTCTGCTGTATTGGGGGAGAAGTTTCCGAACCTTTGCTCTGGGCTATTTCAGCATTTAGACTCCATCGTAGAAGCGTATCGTAATTTCGGAGGTATGGCCTGGTTGCTTTATGACGAGGCATTCAGGCAGAAATGATCAATGTTCCCTAATTTGTCTTGGGGTACGAAAGATGTCGGGCTATGGATTAACCTAATGTTACCTCAGAGGTTTCGATCCCATAGACAGAATACTAATCCCACGATAAAAAAGGGTGTGTGTTTTGCATTTAACGAGTCAACATGTAAATGGGCCCAGAATTGTAGGTTTCGGCATGAATGCTCCTTCTGTGGGGGCATTCATCCAATGGCCAAATGTTTTAAAAAACAGATGCAAGGTAACCAGCACACTAGCAGTAGAGAAGCCTTTTCTAAAAGCAACGACTCCAGTGATCCTGGAAAACATGGTCCCATGGTTAAAAATATATCCAGATCAGGAGAGTAGTTCTCTTCTTTTTAACGGTTTTTTAAAAAGGATTTTTTGTACCCCCATTTTCAGGTATAGGCTGCAAGCCCGTGGTTAATCTTCCGTCTGCACTTGAATTTCCGCACGTTGTAGAGGAAAAAATCATAGCAGAATTAGAATTGGGTAGGGTGTCGGGTCCGTTTGATACTCCCCCATTTGAGAATTTTAGGATTTCACCATTAGGTGTAGTTCCTAAGAAAGACAGCGGGTCTTTTAGACTCATTCATCATTTATCGTACCCTAAGGGTGAATCGTTAAATGATGGAGTGGGCGGTTATAATTGTTCAGTTCAATATACCTCTTTTGATGTTGCTTTAGACTTATTGCAGAAATTTGGTCGCGATGCCCTTATGGCAAAATCGGACATAAAGTCTGCATTTAGGATTTTACCAGTTAATCCGGAAGGGTTCAACTCCCTGGGTTTTTCTTTTCAAAATAAATTCTTTTTTGATAAATGTCTCCCAATGGGATTTTCTCTTTCATGTTTTTAATTTGAATCTTTTTCTAAGTTTATTCAATGGGTAGTGGAGTTCGATTTTTCATGAGGCGGTATGTTACACTACCTCGATGATTTTTTGTTCATTGGTCCGTTAGATTCTGTCAAGTGTCAGTCTTTGTTGGATAGGTTTTTGGAAGTATGTGATCGGTTTGGCGTCCCCATTGCCAATGAAAAAACGGTACCTCCTTGTACGTCACTTGAGTTTTTAGGTATCGTAATTGATTCTCATAGTATGTGTTGTTCTTTACCTTCAGAGAAATTGTCTAAATTACAATCTGCAATTTCCCACTGTTTGATTTTGGAGAAAGTTACATTGAAAGAATTACAGTCTTTGTTAGGACTTTTAAATTTTGCATTAAGAATTATCCCCTCTGGCAGGGTGTTTTCTAGGGGGCTATATGAGGCCACAGCCGGTCATTCTTCCCCTAAGTCTCATATACGTTTGGGTAAGGATTTAAAAGATGACCTGAAAGTATGGTTAAAGTTTTTATCTAGTTTTAATGGTAGGACTATGTTGCGGAATTCTTTCGTGTCAGCAGAGGATATTAGTTTATATTATTACTCTGACAGAGAATTTGGATTTGGCATAGCATTTGCCTCACGTTGGTCGTCAGAGACTTGGCCGTCTTTTTGGCAGGAACTCAGGGTTTTGAATAACCAGACAGTTTTGGATTTATTCTCGGTATTTTTATCTTTGCAGTTATGGGGAGCTTTTCTCAAAGACAAACGAATTTTGTTTTCATCGAATAATCAGGGTTTGGTTTTTGCTTTGAATACTCTTTCATCTAAAAATAAATGGGCTGCTAGGATTATTAGGCATATTGTCTTTCTTTGCTTGGAATTTAATATTTGGGTAAAAGCCTCTTTTTCCTCTAATGAGTATAATAGTAATACAGCATCTGTTTGTCACCGCCAGCTTTTTCTTTTCAAGAGGGAATCCTTGAAAGTGGAGGAGAACAGAGCTTTCTGCCCGCATTGGATATGGAAAAGTTAATTCAGGAGTAATTTCACACTTCATTGCTAAATCCTTGGCTGATAGAACATGGGCCGATTATACGGCAGCATGGAAGCTTTGGATTGATTTTTGTTCGGCTAAGAATCACCCCCATGGAAATTGTAGCGTGGGGATAGCGCTTAGTTTTTTAGAGCATCTGGTGGGAAAAGGTTTATCTCTTTCAGCTTTATCAAAAAACGTCGCAGGAATATCATTTTTTCTCAAAATGCTAGGTGTAAGGCCAATGTCGGATATATTTCACGTTCGGCAGTTTTTAAAAGGGTTTAAGAAGGCTCATTTTAAACCTGACGACCGTCGCCCTATTTCTTTTCATTTGCTCAAAGACCTTTGCTCATGTCTTCCCTCGGTTTGTATTAACAATTTTGAAGCCTGTCTTTTTTCTACAGCCTTTTCTCTAGCCTTTTTTGCGGCCCTGCGGGTAAGCAAAATTGTATCTCAAAAGAAGGCTCTTCCTTCTGGTTTGTCTTTTGAAGATGTTAAGCTATTTGATTCACATGTCATGTTATCTATTAAAAAATCAAAAACAGACCAGATGGGTAGAGGCTCCTCATTACGTTTGAATGCTATATCAGACAAAGTAATATGTCCCGTTTCCAATACTAGAAAATGGGCTCTATTACGCCCCAAGATTAATGGCCCATTTTTTATTCACTTCAATGGGGAACCTGCAACTATTTTTCAATTCAATTTCATTCTCAAAAAATGTTTAAAAGCGTTGAATTTATCAGACCAAAAAATTTCCTCTCATTCTTTTCGGATTGGCGCGGCAACGGAAGCTGCCAGAGTGGGTCTTCAGAATAGCAGGATAAAAAGTATAGGCAGATGGGAGTCTAATAGGTTTAAGCTTTACATTCGCCCTGATTTGTATGTTTCTTAATGTTTGGTTCCTTTTTTAGGTTTATTATCAGTGTGGATTATTGGGCATTCCTATGTCTTTTGGGCTGAGAAAAGGGCGAGTGTGAGATCGTATTCAAAAAATCTCTCTTTTAATGCTTTTTTTTCTTCAAGTTTTTTGGTTTAGCAGGCGTGGAATGCAATGGAAGGAACTGATAGATGAAATGCGAAGATTGAAGAAGATTTGGCCTAGTCCGGACTTAATAATATTGCACTTGGGTGGCAACGATTTGGGTAAAATTAGCACCCTTAATTTAATTGCTTCAATGAGGAGGGATATCTCCATTTTAAAAACTGAATTTTTTAATTCTACTTTAGTCTTTTCAGAAATTGTACCGAGATTTTTATGGTTTAGCAACAACATGGTTTTTCTTGAGAAAATTTGTAAAAGACTCAACAGAAGCATGGAGAAATTTATGTCTTTAACCGACAGTTTTTCTTTCAGGCACTTAGAACTAGAGGAAGTCATCCCAGGCATGTACAGGGGGGACCTGGTTCACTTATCAGATGTGGGCCTGGATATTTTGAATTTGGATTTCCAGTCTATTATTGAGAAATGGCTCTGGCGTTTTGGGGGGGCCTCAACTTTTCAAGGCGAGGCTTTTGGGAGAATCGCCCGTTGAATTCGGGTGGATTTGGTAATGAATTGGAGTAGTATTAATTTATTTATTCAAAATGGTTTGATTGTTGGTTATTGGATTAAAATATAATTTTATACGTAACTCAAAATAAACGCCACGGCCATTTTCTTCCAACATTTATGGTGTCACGTGTCTTTATTGGGGTTTGAATGGGGCTTGTGTTACCATGGACGCCCCCCCATTGAAGAATACAAAGGGGGTCGCATGATAACACAGCCTCTCCACTTATCCCACTCCCCCCCCCCTCGGTTTTTTATATAATGTATGGCATTAAGCTTTAATAGGCTTTATGAGGTATTGGAGTTTTTGTGGAAAGGGTTAAATTATTCAGTAAGCTGCGCTATGCGTGAGCAGGTTATAACCGGTTTTATCAGGTTTTATTCCCGCACTTTTTATGAGTTCTGATTGGTTTGTGGGAAAAGTGCGGGAAGAATCTTCTCTATATAATCAGCTGTTTCATCAGCTGTTGCTCAGACACCTGATGAAGACGGAAGACCCCACCCCCCTCCCTTAATTTCTGTTTTTTAATGTTTAAACTGTCGTGGCGTTTGTTGTGGGAGAATCGCCCGTTGAATTCGGGTGGATTTGGTAATGAATTGGAGTAGTATTAATTTATTTATTCAAAATGGTTTGATTGTTGGTTATTGGATTAAAATATAATTTTATACGTAACTCAAAATAAACGCCACGGCCATTTTCTTCCAACATTTATGGTGTCACGTGTCTTTATTGGGGTTTGAATGGGGCTTGTGTTACCATGGTTTCCTAGTCACTTCACGTTTGATTCTTCTCAAATCTTTGCCTAATAATTTGACACACCTTGATACAGGGTGTTGATATCCTTTGACCACATTCTCCCTTATTACACAAATATTCATCACTTTATCTGCTTCAGCCAATAAGCATTAAAGTTCATAGAGCTGGGTGTTGGAAGATATTCATAAAAACGATGATATTGTCAAAATACTCTCTTGCCTAATAATTGTGTGGTGACAAACATTCCATTTCACTACAATAGCTGGAGCGTCCGGTGTGCGCCTTATTCATCAATAAGGTACATCTGTCTCATTTCTGTTCACTGATTAAACATTAATTTGTTACATGCTATTGTTGAGATTTTCACAATTTTGAACATCTTTTCCAGGTTTCACTGTAAATTCCTGGCCAGTAAACATACCTATCTGATGGATGAGCCTCAACAAAGTAACCAGCAAAGGGACAGTAGATATGAGGTTTCAAATCCTTTATGAGCTGAGCCTTGTAGTTCAACAATTTCTTTCTCTCTGTTTTGATGAACTGGGATTTCCATTCCTCTGTAGATACGAAGCACAAACCAACCTCTTAATCATATATTTAATGCATTATAATATTTTCTTATCATTAGCTTAAACAGCTCTTAAAGGCAAGTCAGCAGATTTTTGCTATGGAATCCGAGAGCATTATTATGCAGGGGCTAAGACCTTGATTCCACAGATGTATCACTTACTGAGCTGTGTGTTTTATTCCAACAAAATAAAGGTACCTTCACACTAAACGATTTACCAACGATCACGACCAGCGATACGACCTGGCCGTGATCGTTGGTAATTCGTTTGTGTGACAGTTCCCCAGCGACCACACAGACAGCTCTCTCCAGCGACCAACGATCAGGGGAATGACTCCGGCATCGTTGAAACTGTCTTCAACGATGCCGAAGTCCCCCTGCAGCACCTGGGTAACCAGGGTAAACATCGGGTTACTAAGTGCAGGGCCGCGCTTAGTAACCCGATATTTACCCTGGTTACCATTGTAAAAGTGAAAAAAAAAAACAGAAAACACTACATACTCACATTCTGATGTCTGTCACATCCCCCGCCGGCGTCCACAGGGTTAAAACTGCTTTCGGCAGGAGCGCTTGCTAATGCTGCGCTGCTGCCGAGAGCTTCCTGCACTGAATGTGTCAGTGCCGGCAGTAACAGCAGTGACGTCACTGCTGTGCTCTGCTTTACGGCCGGCGCTGACAGTCAGTGCAGGGAAGCTCTCGGCAGCAGCGCAGCATTAGCAAGCGCTCCTGCCGAAAGCAGTTTTAACCCTGTGGACGCCGGCGGGGGATGTGACAGACATCAGAATGTGAGTATGTAGTGTTTTTTTTTTTAACTTTTACAATGGTAACCAGGGTAAATATCGGGTTACTAAGCGCGGCCCTGCACTTAGTAACCCGATGTTTACCCTGGTTACAAGTGAACACATCGCTGGATCGGCGTCACACACGCCGATCCAGCGATGACAGCGGGTGATCAGCGACGAAATAAAGGTCTGGACTTCTAGCTCTGACCAGCGATATCACAGCGGGATCCAGATCGCTGCTGCGTGTCAAACACAACGATATCGCTATCCAGGACGCTGCAACGTCACGGATCGCTGTCGTTCTCATTGCAAAGTTGCTCAGTGTGAAGGTACCCTTAGTGTTTTATTAGTAGTAGGTTATTACTATAGGACAAGCCCACACCCACTAGTGATTAGAAGCTTTTTGTAAAAATACATGGTACAAAGGAAGAAGCCAATTAGTGGCGTGGGCAGAGTTAGAGCAACATTCAGAGCACTTGCTACATTTGCAGTTAAGAAATTTGCTGCACCCAGTAGATACATCACTGAAATCAGAGTGGTCTTTGCCCCTATATTGTGCAGCTCTCAGATGGGGTAGCAAAAAGCTAGTGGTAGATTGTCGTTAATTAAAGTCTATGTTGCAAAATGAGATGTACCTCTTAAAGGGAATTTGTCACCAGGTTTTTGCTACCTCATCTAAGGGTACCGTCACACAGTGCAATTTTGATCGCTACGACGGCACGATTCGTGACGTTCCAGCGATGCATTTACGATATCGCTGTGTCTGACACGCTACTGCGATCCGGATCCCCGCTGAGAATCGTACGTCGTAGCAGATCGTTTGAAACTTTCTTTCGTCGTCTAGTGTCCCGCTGTGGCGGCATGATTGCATTGTGTGACACAGGTTGTATACGATGTGCGCACAGTAACCAATGGCTTCTACATCGCAAATACATCATGAAATTATCGCTCCAGCGCCGTGTATTGCAACGTGTGACCGCAGTATACGACGCTGGAGCGATACTTATACGACGCTGCAACGTCACGAATCGTGCCGTCGTAGCGATGAAAATGGCACTGTGTGACGGTACCCTAAGAGCAGCATAATGTAGGATTCCTAGGAACCATGCAATCTAAACAAGCTTCCATTTACTTGAAAGAACAAGATGACAATAGCCTTACAATGATCTTTTGGTTTACACAAAAGTTCATTGTTCTTGGCAGTGCATTGTCCTAAGTGAACAATATCCACCAAGAACAATGGCAACCTATTTATGGCAAACAAATGGCTGATCAGCAAATATTAAGTGCCGCCAGTTGGCAGACGTACAAGGACCCTTGTGCTTACTTCTCTCTATCAGTGTCTTGAGGTTTACCAAAAGATCCAGGTAGCTATAAATTAGTGGATGGACTTGCACCCATTAAACATTTATGAAAAGTTCTAGTTTTTAGAAATTCTGTAAGATAGTCTATTAAAGATGGGATTTCATCCCTCCTTCCCAGACAGAGCCAATAACAGCTCGGAAGTATATGAGCTTAGTTCGCTTGATCAGCTGCCAAGTTATGACTGACAGCATCTCTGAAAGCACACAATCTCAGAGAAGACTGAAGAAATGGTTTGCAAGCAGAAATGTCACATACTGCACTCCAAGAGTAAGGCTAGGTTCACATTGCGCTAGGTGAGTCCGTCTAACGGACACGTTTTTAAGTAGTGAAAACGCAATATAATGCACATACTAACGCGCCCATAGACTTGCATTGTCTGACGCATCGTGACGCATGCCAAAATTGGCATGCGTTTGTCACATAACTTTTTTTCTGATGGACCTTGGAACGCGGCTTGCAGCGTTTTCGGGTCCGGCCAAGCTAACGCAATACTAACAGAAGCGTTAATTCTGCCATTGAAGGCTATGGCAAACGCAAATCGTGAAAAATTTCCAAATAGAACCATACGTTTTAATAGCGTTTGAGGGTGGTCCATGTGGTCATGTGACAGGAAACATGATTTCGGCCATTAATGTCCCTAGCACACATTTTTCCTGAGGCCTGCTGCACGTGAGAGAGAAAGTGTCTTGCAAGAGATCACAGGAAATGTAAGTACATTTGTATATATATATATATATATATATATATATATCTGTATACATCATGGGAGTCTGTATTGTCCGTCGGATGTGTGTGTACTAAAAATGTATTGCTTTGTTGCAGATGTCGGATAGTGAGGGAAGCAGCAGCAGCAGCAGCAGCGTGTCTGCGGGTTTTTCTTCTCAATCGGTAGGCTTGCACTTTAAAAAAACCACTAAAAGTTGTGTGAAACTCCAGTGTATTGAGCTAAGCACGTGTATAATCATGTTTTTATTGCAAATAGGAGTCTTCGGAGCCCGAGGCTGCTAGGCCCCCCCAAAAAAACAGGCAAAACCCACAAAGGTACATGGCAGACATTTTTAGTTTTGCAAGCATAAATTTATTGATCCAAGAAATGTAATTGTATTTTTTCCATTTAAATACACAATAGGTTGTGGCACACGGAGGACACAAGAGAAAGAAGGTTCCTCGCCGTCTGTCGTCGCCACAACTGCCAGTGGTAAATATAAAACTAGAAATTTTCTATCCAATACTTATCTACAATCTATCTATTCACTTTCTATCTACTATATCTATAAACTATCTATCCACTATCTATCTCGCTCTCTCTATCTTTCGCTCTGTCTATGTATCTATCTATCTATCTATCTATCTATCTATCTATCTATCTATCTATCTATCAGTCTACCAATAAAGTGAAATTGAACCTTTCAACATAACGTTTTGTGTTTACATAGTCCAAGTCAGCGAGCCAAAAAAAAAGGATTGTGGTTGACGAAGAGCCGTTGACCATTCACAACGAGACACTGATCAACCTTGTGGAAGCCAACCCCTCAATATGGGACCAAAGCGACAGCTCCCACCATGACATCGTGAAGAACCGCAAGTTGTGGGATAAAATTATCTGTCTCTTCGATCCCCGATACATGGAGAAGTCGTGAACCTCAAAGAAAAAAATTGGTAAATATTGGTGATGTTACATTGTCTACTATCTCTCAACTCTCAACTATATATACACTATTTCTTAAACTATTTCTCTATCAACTATCTAATAACTACTATCTATCAACTATCTATCTACTATCTATATATCAACTATCTTAACTAACTATACACAATTTTAAAACTATCAATATAAGAACTATCGATCTACTATTTATATATCTATTTTTAATTTTTTTTTTTAATTTAAAGCCGATGCGGTCCATACCCGTTGGAAATCAATAAGGGATCGCTTTGTCCGTGACTACCGGAACAGTCAAAATGCACCAAGCGGATCAGGTGCCAAATGGTTGACCCCGTATGTGCATTACGAGCAATTGCTCTTTCTGCAAAAAACAGTGTCTCAGCGCTCGTAAGTACAAATAGGTCTGTGTGCAAGACAAAATTGTTTAATTAAAGAAAAATAATTTATTTTTTTTTGGGGGGTACAGCATTACAGCAAGATATGCAGTACCGCCGTGCCTAGACAGGCAGAGGAACTGGAGCCATCTCCACTGGACGGGCGCTGAAGATGTGTCTGGCATCAGCGAGCCACGATCTGGGGAGAGAAGCACTGTTGCTTCTGGTGTGAGTGCCCGGTTGCAATCACAGCGTGGACGCAAGCGAGCATCACAAAAAGATGAAGCTGATGCCATTATTGTCGATGGACTCCAAAGGGTAGAGGACATGTGTCGTAGTGAACTCAAAGACCTGAGGCGGGAAATTACAGACTTGCAATCCCGCGAGTCTGTATATTCTGCAAATGAGTGGAAGCTACTTTTTTTGTCCTATGTGCCTGTAGCGCAAAATATCCCGGCACACAGAAACCTTTTGTTTAGGCAAAGCCTGAATGACCTTCTTGAGGAATTTGTGGGCCCCCAGGAACCCGCTCCATCGAGAACAAGAAGCATAGACATGCCGGCCTACAACCCTCAATATAGAGTCCGGGGTGAAACGAGCATGGAACATCAGAGACAAAGTAGCAGTCCATTATACAGTTGGGCAGACAATACGCCCGCGCAATACCAGAGTCTATAGTACAGCTCACTGTCCCCAGCCAGGTGCAATTACTGCGTTTCACGTTTTGTTGGTTAATTATTTTTTTTGCACCCAATTTCGTGTGTGTTTTTTTACATCCCTATGGGATATCATATGTTAAACATGTCTAGCAACAGTTTTTTCATACAAATCCCAAAACTTTAGTAAACAGTTTAAAATTTAAGATTCTTGTATGACTTTAACTTTGAGCACAACATAATAACATGAATGTAACTTTTTACAAGACATAAAGGTTGTGGGAAATAAAACAAACAAAAAAAACCCCTCACACTTCAGCAAAACATCAGGACACAACTTCAGACTTTAAATAATTTTCACACGTGTCTGTCTTGCCATGGAACATGGCCTTCATGTGTGAAGTACTGTACAAATTGATCACGAATCCTCATTATTTGAGCCGTAGACCAAACAGCAGTAGATTCAATGCTAATGAGGTTCGACTCACATTCATCGGGGTCAACCACCTGGGGTTCATGTCTGGCAACAAAATTATGCAGACAGATGCATGCCTACACAACACGGTCCACATTTTCTGGTTGCAGTTGCATGCAAGTTAGTAAAATTCGCCATTTTAATTTCAAAATACCAAAGGCACACTCCACATAACGTCTTGCCCGGCTCAAGCGATAATTAAAAATGCGCCTGGTGGAGTTCAGACTACGGCTTGAGTACGGCTTGAGGAGATTTTGTCCAAGTTGGAACGCCTCATCACCAACTAAAACAAAGGGCAAACTTGGGTCTTCTGTCCTCGGCAGAGGTCGTGATGAGGGTATGTTGAAATTGTTGCTGTACAAACATCTCCCCATGTTGGAGTCTCTGAAGACTCTGGAATCGTTAGTCCGGCCATACGCACCAATATCCACAGCTACGAAACGGTATCTTGCATCCGCAATAGCCATCAATATAATCGAAAAGTATTTCTTATAGTTATAGTAGAGGGATCCACTATGCGCTGGTTTCTGAATCCGAATGTGCTTGCTGTCCACGGCACCAATACAATTGGGGAAATTAGCCACATCCTCGAACTGTTGGGAAATCGCTAGCCACTAGGGTTGAGCGAAACGGGTCGATCATTTTCAAAAGTCGCCGACTTTTGGCTAAGTCGGCGTCTCATGAAACCCGATCCGACCCCTGTGCTTGTCGGCCATGCGGTACGCGACTTTCGCGCCAAAGTCGCGTTTCAATGACGCGAAAAGCGCCATTTCTCAGCCAATGAAGGTGAACGCAGAGTGTGGGCAGCGTGATGACATAGATCCTGGTCCCCACCATCTTAGAGAAGGGCATTGCAGTGATTGGCTTGCTGTCTGCGGCGTCACAGGGGCTATAAAGGGGCGTTCCCGCCGACCGCCATCTTACTGCTGCTGATCTGAGCTTAGGGACAGGTTGCTGCCGCTTCATCAGAAGCAGGGAGAGCGTTAGGCAGGGTCCACTAACCACCAAACCGCTTGTGCTGCAGCGATTTCCACTGTCCAACACCACCTTCGGTGTGCAGGAACAGTGGAAGCTATTTTTTTTTTTTTTTCCCCTCAGCGCTGTAGCTCATTGGGCTGCCCTAGAAGGCTCCGTGATAGCTGTATTGCTGTGTGTACGCCACTGTGGAAACCAACTGCTTTTTTCAAAGCACATATCCTCTTGTTCCTTCCTTTCTGCACAGCTATCTTTTTTGTTTGTCCACACTTTTTATTTAATTTGTGCATCAGTCCACTCCTATTGCTGCCTGCCATACCTGGCTTACATTACTGCAGGGAGATAGTAATTGTAGGACAGTTTTTTTTTTTTTTTTGTTTTTTTTTTGTGGGAGATTAAGATTGGCATTTCTGCTACAGTGCCATCCCTGTGTGTGCCATCTCTCACTGAGTGGGCCATAGAAAGCCTATTTATTTTTTCCGTGATTTGTGTTCTAAAATCTACCTCAACACAGAAACACTACATCAATCAGTGGGAGAAAAATATTGGCCTCAGTCAGGGCTTGTGTGCCACTGCTGTGTGTGCGCTATCTCTCATTCAGTGGGCTATAGCAAGCCTATATTTTTTTTTTTTTTTTTTTTTTAATATTATTTGGTTTCAAAAGTCTCCCTGAAAAAAAAAAAAAACCTAAAAAAACAGTGGGAGAGTAATATTGCCCTTTCAGCTTGTGTGCCAGTCTTGACTCCTGGGTGTGCCACCTCTCTCCCTTTCATTCAGTGGGCCATAGAAAGCCTATTTATTTTTTCCGTGATTTGTGTTCTAAATTCTACCTCAACACAAAAACACTACATCAATCAGTGGGAGAAAAATATTGGCCTCAGTAAGGGCTTGTGTGCCACTGCTGTGTGTGCTATCTCTCATTCAGTGGGCTATAGCAAGCCTATTTTTTTTTTTTTTTTTTTTTTTTTAATATTATTTGGTTTCTAAAGTCTCCCTGAAAAAAAAAAAAAACCTAAAAAAACAGTGGGAGAGTAATATTGCCCTTTCAGCTTGTGTGCCAGTCTTGACTCCTGGGTGTGCCACCTCTCTCCCTCTCATTCAGTGGGCCATAGAAAGCCTATTTATTTTTTTTTTTAAATATTATTGGGTTTCTAAAGTCTCCCTGAAAAAACAAAAAATACATAAAAAAACAGTGGGAGAGTAATATTGCCCTTTCAGCTTGTGTGCCAGTCTTGACTCCTGGGTGTGCCACCTCTCTCCCTTTCATTCAGTGGGCCATAGAAAGCCTATTTTTTTTTTTTTTAATATTATTTGGTTTCTAATTCTCCCTGAAAAAAAAAAAAAAACCTAAAAAAACAGTGGGAGAGTAATATTGCCCTTTCAGCTTGTGTGCCAGTCTTGACTCCTGGGTGTGCCACCTCTCTCCCTCTCATTCAGTGGGCCATAGAAAGCCTATTTATTTTTTTTTTTAAATATTATTGGGTTTCTAAAGTCTCCCTGAAAAAACAAAAAATACATAAAAAAACAGTGGGAGAGTAATATTGCCCTTTCAGCTTGTGTGCCAGTCTTGACTCCTGGGTGTGCCACCTCTCTCCCTTTCATTCAGTGGGCCATAGAAAGCCTATTTTTTTTTTTTTTAATATTATTTGGTTTCTAATTCTCCCTGAAAAAAAAAAAAAAACCTAAAAAAACAGTGGGAGAGTAATATTGCCCTTTCAGCTTGTGTGCCAGTCTTGACTCCTGGGTGTGCCACCTCTCTCCCTCTCATTCAGTGGGCCATAGAAAGCCTATTTATTTTTTTTTTTAAATATTATTGGGTTTCTAAAGTCTCCCTGAAAAAACAAAAAATACATAAAAAAACAGTGGGAGAGTAATATTGCCCTTTCAGCTTGTGTGCCAGTCTTGACTCCTGGGTGTGCCACCTCTCTCCCTTTCATTCAGTGGGCCATAGAAAGCCTATTTATTTTTTCCGTGATTTGTGTTCTAAATTCTACCTCAACACAAAAACACTACATCAATCAGTGGGAGAAAAATATTGGCCTCAGTAAGGGCTTGTGTGCCACTGCTGTGTGTGCTATCTCTCATTCAGTGGGCTATAGCAAGCCTATTTTTTTTTTTTTTTTTTTTTTTTAATATTATTTGGTTTCTAAAGTCTCCCTGAAAAAAAAAAAAAACCTAAAAAAACAGTGGGAGAGTAATATTGCCCTTTCAGCTTGTGTGCCAGTCTTGACTCCTGGGTGTGCCACCTCTCTCCCTCTCATTCAGTGGGCCATAGAAAGCCTATTTATTTTTTTTTTTAAATATTATTGGGTTTCTAAAGTCTCCCTGAAAAAACAAAAAATACATAAAAAAACAGTGGGAGAGTAATATTGCCCTTTCAGCTTGTGTGCCAGTCTTGACTCCTGGGTGTGCCACCTCTCTCCCTTTCATTCAGTGGGCCATAGAAAGCCTATTTTTTTTTTTTTTAATATTATTTGGTTTCTAATTCTCCCTGAAAAAAAAAAAAAAACCTAAAAAAACAGTGGGAGAGTAATATTGCCCTTTCAGCTTGTGTGCCAGTCTTGACTCCTGGGTGTGCCACCTCTCTCCCTCTCATTCAGTGGGCCATAGAAAGCCTATTTATTTTTTTTTTTAAATATTATTGGGTTTCTAAAGTCTCCCTGAAAAAACAAAAAATACATAAAAAAACAGTGGGAGAGTAATATTGCCCTTTCAGCTTGTGTGCCAGTCTTGACTCCTGGGTGTGCCACCTCTCTCCCTTTCATTCAGTGGGCCATAGAAAGCCTATTTTTTTTTTTTTTAATATTATTTGGTTTCTAATTCTCCCTGAAAAAAAAAAAAAAACCTAAAAAAACAGTGGGAGAGTAATATTGCCCTTTCAGCTTGTGTGCCAGTCTTGACTCCTGGGTGTGCCACCTCTCTCCCTCTCATTCAGTGGGCCATAGAAAGCCTATTTATTTTTTTTTTTAAATATTATTGGGTTTCTAAAGTCTCCCTGAAAAAACAAAAAACACATAAAAAAACAGTGGGAGAGTAATATTGCCCTTTCAGCTTGTGTGCCAGTCTTGACTCCTGGGTGTGCCACCTCTCTCCCTTTCATTCAGTGGGCCATAGAAAGCCTATTTTTTTTTTTTTTTTAATATTATTTGGTTTCTAATTCTCCCTGAAAAAAAAAAAAAAACCTAAAAAAACAGTGGGAGAGTAATATTGCCCTTTCAGCTTGTGTGCCAGTCTTGACTCCTGGGTGTGTCACCTCTCTCCCTCTCATTCAGTGGGCCATAGAAAGCCTATTTATTTTTTTTTTTAAATATTATTGGGTTTCTAAAGTCTCCCTGAAAAAACAAAAAATACATAAAAAAACAGTGGGAGAGTAATATTGCCCTTTCAGCTTGTGTGCCAGTCTTGACTCCTGGGTGTGCCACCTCTCTCCCTCTCATTCAGTGGGCCATAGAAAGCCTTTTTTTTTTTTGGTTTTTTTAATATTATTTGGTTTCTAAAGTCTCCCTGAAAAAAACAAAAAAAACATAAAAAACAGTGGGAGAGTAATATTGCCCTTTCAGCTTGTGTGCCAGTCTTGACTCCTGGGTGTGCCACCTCTCTCCCTTTCATTCAGTGGGCCATAGAAAGCCTATTTTTTTTTTTTTTAATATTATTTGGTTTCTAATTCTCCCTGAAAAAAAAAAAAAAACCTAAAAAAACAGTGGGAGAGTAATATTGCCCTTTCAGCTTGTGTGCCAGTCTTGACTCCTGGGTGTGCCACCTCTCTCCCTCTCATTCAGTGGGCCATAGAAAGCCTATTTATTTTTTTTTTTAAATATTATTGGGTTTCTAAAGTCTCCCTGAAAAAACAAAAAATACATAAAAAAACAGTGGGAGAGTAATATTGCCCTTTCAGCTTGTGTGCCAGTCTTGACTCCTGGGTGTGCCACCTCTCTCCCTTTCATTCAGTGGGCCATAGAAAGCCTATTTTTTTTTTTTTTTTAATATTATTTGGTTTCTAATTCTCCCTGAAAAAAAAAAAAAAACCTAAAAAAACAGTGGGAGAGTAATATTGCCCTTTCAGCTTGTGTGCCAGTCTTGACTCCTGGGTGTGTCACCTCTCTCCCTCTCATTCAGTGGGCCATAGAAAGCCTATTTATTTTTTTTTTTAAATATTATTGGGTTTCTAAAGTCTCCCTGAAAAAACAAAAAATACATAAAAAAACAGTGGGAGAGTAATATTGCCCTTTCAGCTTGTGTGCCAGTCTTGACTCCTGGGTGTGCCACCTCTCTCCCTCTCATTCAGTGGGCCATAGAAAGCCTTTTTTTTTTTTGGTTTTTTTAATATTATTTGGTTTCTAAAGTCTCCCTGAAAAAAACAAAAAAAACATAAAAAACAGTGGGAGAGTAATATTGCCCTTTCAGCTTGTGCGCCAGTCTTGACTCCTGGTTGTGCCACCTCTCTCTCTCTAATTGTGGGCCATAGAAAGCCTTTTTTTTTTTTTTTTTTAATATTATTTGGTTTCTAAAGTCTCCCTGAGAAAAAAAAATAAATAAATTAGGTGGGAGATTAATATTGACATTAGTGCTTGAGTGACAGTCCTGCGTGTGTGTCATCTCTGTGATTTTGTGCCACAGAAAACAGAGTGTGTAACATTGTGCCTGATTTTCCTTGTGGTCTCACCAACCTGTTAAGGGATATTGAAATCATACTGAAGTTATAGCTCACCGTGTAAGTTGTTTGATAGCAACAAATAAAGTTACTTTGGTTAAGATTTTAAAACAATGAGGAAGTCTGGTGCAAGAGGTCGTCGTGGGCGTTCATTGTCAGCTGGTAATGATGGTAGTGGTAGTGGAGCATCAGGTGGTCGTGGGGATAAAAATATTCCACCTAAGTCTGGAGCTGTGGAGCCAGTTTCGTCGTCAGGCTACACAAGGCCTCGAACGCTCTCTTTTCTGGGAGTAGGAAAACCGCTTTTAAAGGCGGAGCAGCAACAGCAAGTTTTGGCTTACATTGCAGACTCAGCCTCTAGCTCTTTTGCCTCCTCTTCCGAAACTGGTAAATGTAAAAGCAGCGCGTCGCTTGTGGATGTTCACGGTCAGGGACAAGTCGCTTCCTTGTCCTCCTCAGCAAAAACTACAACAAGAGAGAAGGATGCAGCAGGCGACACAACGGGTCACTCCATGGAGCTCTTTACACATACCGTCCCTGGCTTAGAAAGTGAAACATTTAACAGGCCATGCCCATTACAAGTATATTCTGACATGGAGTGCACTGATGCACAGCCACAGCCAGAGTACTATGCTGCTCCTTTGACTCAGACCACCACATTGCCCTCTCAGGGTACAGATCCACAATCAGACCCTGATGAGACTATGTTGCCCCGCCACGAACGCTATACCACCGACCGACACAGTGACACAGACGAAGTTGCACACGAGCTCGAAGAGGAGGTAATAGATGACCCAGTTATTGACCCCGATTGGCAGCCATTGGGGGAACAGGGTGCAGGCGGCAGTAGTTCAGAAGCGGAGGTGGAGGAGGGGCCGCAGCAGGCATCAACATCGCAACAGGTTCCATCTGCCGGGCCCGTATCTGGACCAAAACGCGTGTCAAAGCCAAAACCTGTTGGAGCACAGCGTTGCCATCCGGTTAAAGCTCAGTCTGCAATCCCTGAAAAGGGATCAGAGTCTAGGAAGAGTGCAGTCTGGCATTTTTTTAAACAACATCCAACTGATCAGCGCAAAGTCATCTGTCAAAAATGTTCAACTAGCTTAAGCAGAGGTCAGAATCTGAAAAGTCTAAATACTAGTTGCATGCATAGACACTTAACCACCATGCATTCTCAAGCCTGGACTAACTACCAAACGTCCCTCAAGGTTGTAGCACCCTCGGCCAATGAAGCTAGTCAGCAACGCAACATCCCTTCCGTCACTGTAAGGCCACCATTTTCCGCACCACCGGCAGTATCTGTGCAGGTTTCTTTGCCAGCCAAAAGCAGTCAGGGTCAGGGAATCACCAGTTTTGTAGGAGGAAATATTGCATGTAGGGCACCGGCGGAAACAATACCGTCTCCAACCGTCTCTCAGTCTGCCATGTCCACCGGCACACCCGAAAGTTCCACGATCTACAGCTCTCCAGTCCAGCTCACCCTACATGAGACTCTGGTTAGAAAAAGGAAGTACTTATCCTCGCATCCGCGTACACAGGGTTTTAACGCCCACATAGCTAGACTAATCTCGTTAGAGATGATGCCCTACCGGTTAGTTGAAAGCGAAGCTTTCAAAGCCCTGATGGAGTACGCTGAACCACGATACGAGCTACCCAGTCGACACTTTTTTTCCAGAAAAGCCATCCCAGCCCTGCACCAGCATGTTAAACAGCGCATCGTCCATGCACTCAGGCAATCTGTGAGTACAAAGGTGCACCTGACTACAGATGCATGGACCAGTAGGCATGGCCAGGGACGTTATGTGTCCATCACGGCACACTGGGTGAATGTGGTGGATGCAGGGTCCACAGGCGACATCAATTTAGGGACAGTTGTGCCTAGCCCACGGTCTAGGAAACAGTTGGCTGTAGGCGTTCGCACCCCCTCCTCCTCCTCCTCGTCCTCCTGCAGAAGCTACAGCTCTTCCACAGAACGCAGTCGGCCAACCACTCCATCGGCAGATGACACTGTTGCACACCAGTTGTCCCATTATGGGCCAGCTACTGCCAAGCGTCAGCAGGCTGTATTGGCTATGAAGTGTTTGGGCGACAACAGACACACCGCGGAAGTTCTGTCCGAGTTCTTGCAACAAGAAACGCAGTCGTGGCTGGGCACAGTAGATCTTGAGGCAGGCAAGGTAGTGAGTGATAACGGAAGGAATTTCATGGCTGCCATCTCCCTTTCCCAACTGAAACACATTCCTTGCCTGGCTCACACCTTAAACCTGGTGGTGCAGTGCTTATTGAAAACTTATCCTGGGTTCTCCGACCTGCTCCTCAAAGTGCGTGCACTTTGCTCACATATCCGACGTTCGCCTGTACACGCCAGCCGTATGCAGACCTATCAGCGGTCTTTGAACCTTCCCCAGCATCGCCTAATCATAGACGTTGCAACAAGGTGGAACTCAACACTGCACATGCTTCAGAGACTGTGCGAACAGAGGCGTGCTGTTATTTATTTGTGGGAGGATACACGGGCAGGCAGTAGGATGGCAGACATGGAGTTGTCAGGTGTGCAGTGGTCGAAGATACAAGACATGTGTCAAGTCCTTCAGTGTTTTGAGGAATGCACACGGCTGGTTAGTGCAGACAACGCCGTAATAAGCATGAGCATCCCCCTAATGCGTCTGCTGATGCAAAGTTTGACGCACATAAAGGAGCAGGCGTCTGCACCAGAGGAAGAGGGAAGCCTTGATGACAGTCAGCCATTGTCTGGTCAGGGCAGTGTACAGGACGAGGTAGCGGGCGAAGAGGAGGTGGAGGACGAGGAGGATGATGGGGATGAGTATATTTTTAATGCGGAAACTTTCACGGGGGCACAGGAAATTGGTTGCGTGTCACGGCCGGGTTCTGGTTTTTTGAGGGACACAAGTGACGTAGATTTGCCTGCAACTGCCCCTCAACCAATCACAACCGGAGATTTGACAAGTGGAACTTTGGCCCACATGGCGGATTATGCCTTACGTATCCTACAAAGGGACACACGCATTACGAAAATGATGAACGATGACGATTACTGGTTGGCCTGCCTCCTTGATCCACGCTATAAAGGCAAATTGCAAAATATTATGCCACATGAGAACTTGGAACTAATATTAGCAACCAAACAATCAACTCTTGTTGACCGTTTGCTTCAGGCATTCCCAGCACACAGCGCACGTGATCGTTCTCACACGAGCTCCAGGGGGCAGCAGACTAGGAGTGTTAGGGGTGCACACATCAGAAGTGGCGTTGGACAGAGGGGTTTTCTGACCAGGTTGTGGAGTGATTTTGCTATGACCGCAGACAGGACAGGTACTGCTGCATCAATTGAAAGTGACAGGAGACAACATTTGTCCAGTATGGTTACTAACTATTTTTCATCCCTTATCGATGTTCTCCCTCAACCGTCATTCCCATTTGATTACTGGGCCTCCAAATTAGACACCTGGCCAGAATTGGCAGAATATGCATTGCAGGAGCTTGCTTGCCCGGCAGCAAGTGTCCTATCAGAAAGAGTATTCAGTGCTGCAGGGTCAATATTAACCGAAAAAAGGACTCGTCTGGCTACCCAAAATGTTGACGATCTAACATTCATTAAAATGAACCACAACTGGATTTCAAAATCTTTTGCCCCACCTTGCCCGGCCGACACCTAGCTTTCCTATGAAAAGCTCTTGCCTGTGAATTACTTTTCTAATGTCTAATTTGCTGCTGCAGATTGTACAGCATACGACATGTTTACACCTCCCTAAATGGCCAAACTCCCCACACGGGGCCGTGGTATCGCGACTTGGCGCAAGCACCCGTGAGACTGCTGTTTGTCTGAAGAGGTGGGTGTGCTCGCTTTTGGTTGACGGCATTGCTACTGGGTCCCTCATAGTACAATGTAGTGTCTCTGGCGGTGGTGGTGCGCACCCAACGTCAGACACACCGTTGTAACATGAGTGGCCCTGGGGCGGTCCCGCCGGCCTCAAGAGAGTTCCCCCCTACCCCAGCTCAAACTGGGCTCTACTACGTGCAAAATTATGTCGCACAGCTCCACCAATCTTTAGTCTATTCGCTGACATCATTCAATGTCTGGCACTGACAATACAAATTTGTAGACATCTATGATGCAACTTAAAGTAGTCTGTGTCTGTGTCCTATATTGGCACCATTAAATAGTTACTGCCAAATTACTATGTCAGAAACACAGCAGATGAGCCCACCCCTGTACCTAAGTATGCCATCTTTTTTTTTGTTTTGGTTGTTTTGCGAGACATTAACATCTATTTATATTTTGGGAGTACTGGGACAGACACTCCTTGCACTACTCCTCCACTCAGCACCAAGCTGCCTGCCCGTGTATCCATGTAACCGCTGTAAAACTGCCATGAGCCTATTGTTTGTTATTTTAGGCCTTTGATAGCCTGTCTGCGGTCCCTACTCCTCCACTGACCACCAAGCTGCCTGCCCGTGTATCCATGTAACCGCTGTAAAACTGCCATGAGCCTATTGTTTGTTATTTTAGGCCTTTGAAGCCTTTCTGCGCTCCCTCCTTCCACTAGTCCTCCACTGACCAGACCACTGCTGCCCGTGTACCCCTGGAACCAATTTTAAAGTGCCTACAGCCAGCCCATTTTATTGTGTTAGGCCTTCGAAGCCTGTCTGCGGTCCATACTTCCACTAGTCCTCCACTGACCAGACCACTGCTGCCCGTGTACCCCTGGAACCAATTTTAAAGTGCCTACAGTCAGCCCATTTTATTGTGTTAGGCCTTCGAAGCCTGTCTGCGGTCCATACTTTAAATACTCCTCCACTCAGCACCAAGCTGCCTGCCCGTGTATCCATGTAACCGCTGTAAAACTGCCATGAGCCTATTGTTTGTTATTTTAGGCCTTTGATAGCCTGTCTGCGGTCCCTACTCCTCCACTGACCACCAAGCTGCCTGCCCGTGTATCCATGTAACCGCTGTAAAACTGCCATGAGCCTATTGTTTGTTATTTTAGGCCTTTGAAGCCTTTCTGCGCTCCCTCCTTCCACTAGTCCTCCACTGACCAGACCACTGCTGCCCGTGTACCCCTGGAACCAATTTTAAAGTGCCTACAGCCAGCCCATTTTATTGTGTTAGGCCTTCGAAGCCTGTCTGCGGTCCCTCCTTCCACTAGGCCTCCACTGACCAGACCACTGCTGCCCGTGTACCCCTGGAACCAATTTTAAAGTGCCTACAGCCAGCCCATTTTATTGTGTTAGGCCTTCGAAGCCTGTCTGCGGTCCATACTTCCACTAGTCCTCCACTGACCAGACCACTGCTGCCCGTGTACCCCTGGAACCAATTTTAAAGTGCCTACAGCCAGCCCATTTTATTGTGTTAGGCCTTCGAAGCCTGTCTGCGGTCCCTCCTTCCACTAGGCCTCCACTGACCAGACCACTGCTGCCCGTGTACCCCTGGAACCAATTTTAAAGTGCCTACAGCCAGCCCATTTTATTGTGTTAGGCCTTCGAAGCCTGTCTGCGGTCCATACTTCCACTAGGCCTCCACTGACCAGACCACTGCTGCCCGTGTACCCCTGGAACCAATTTTAAAGTGCCTACAGCCAGCCCATTTTATTGTGTTAGGCCTTCGAAGCCTGTCTGCGGTCCATACTTCCACTAGTCCTCCACTGACCAGACCACTGCTGCCCGTGTACCCCTGGAACCAATTTTAAAGTGCCTACAGTCAGCCCATTTTATTGTGTTAGGCCTTCGAAGCCTGTCTGCGGTCCATACTTCCACTAGGCCTCCACTGACCAGACCACTGCTGCCCGTGTACCCCTGGAACCAATTTTAAAGTGCCTACAGCCAGCCCATTTTATTGTGTTAGGCCTTCGAAGCCTGTCTGCGGTCCCTCCTTCCACTAGGCCTCCACTGACCAGACCACTGCTGCCCGTGTACCCCTGGAACCAATTTTAAAGTGCCTACAGCCAGCCCATTTTATTGTGTTAGGCCTTCGAAGCCTGTCTGCGGTCCATACTTTAAATACTCCTCCACTCAGCACCAAGCTGCCTGCCCGTGTATCCATGTAACCGCTGTAAAACTGCCATGAGCCTATTGTTTGTTATGTTAGGCCTTTGATAGCCTGTCTGCGGTCCTTACTTTAAATACTCCTCCACTCACCACCTAGCTGCCTGTGTATCCATGTAACCGATGTAAAACTGCCATGACTGCCTACTGTTTGTTATTTTAGGCCTTTGATAGCCTGTCTGCGGCCCCTACTTGCAATACTCCTCCACTGACCACAATGCTGCCTGGAGTGCCTGCCTGTGTATCCATGTAACCGATGTAAAACTGCCATGACTGCCTACTGTTTGTTATTTTAGGCCTTTGATAGCCTGTCTGCGGCCCCTACTTGCAATACTCCTCCACTGAGCACAATGCTGCCTGGAGTGCCTGCCTGTGTATCCATGTAACCGATGTAAAACTGCCATGACTGCCTACTGTTTGTTATTTTAGGCCTTTGATAGCCTGTCTGCAGCCCCTACTTGCAATACTCCTCCACTGACCACACCAATGCTGCCCGTGTACCCCTGGAACCTATTTAAAAGTTCATAGAGCCTAGTTATATATTTTATTTACTATTAATAAGGCCATGATGGACTACGCTGTACCACGCTACAAGCTAACCAGTCGACACTTCTTTTGCGAGAAAAGCCATCCCAACCCTCCACCAGCATGTAGAAGACCGCATTGTCCATGCACTCTGGCAATCTGTGAGTACAAAGGTGCACCTGACAACAGACGCATGGACCTGTAGGCATGGCCACGGAAGATTACGTGTCCATTACGGCGCAATGGGTTAATGTGGTGGATGCATGGTCCACAGGGGACAGCCTACTAAGTCTGTCTGCAGTCCCTAATTCAAATTGTCCTCCACTGTCTAAATCGGAACTTCCACCTTCTGGCTTTCGGCCTATAGTATCAGAAATTAAACTGCATTTGGCCTTCAACTTTGGTTAGGGCCTACTAACGGCTTCTGCCCCTCCCTGGTGTTGCCCTCAACTAAATAAAGCTGAGCTTCAACCTTCCGGCTCTCATTATGTGGTTTTAAAAAAAAAAATGGTGGTTAGGGCCTACTAACGGCTTCTGCCCCTCCCTGGTGTTGTCCTCAACTAAATAAAGCTGAGCTTCAACCTTCCGGCTCTCATTATGTGGTTTAAAAAAAAAAAATGGTGGTTAGGGCCTACTAACGGCTTCTGCCCCTCCCTGGTGTTGTCCTCAACTAAATAAAGCTGAGCTTCAACCTTCCGGCTCTCATTAAGTGGTTTTAAAAAAAAAAAAAATGGTGGTTAGGGCCTACTAACGGCTTCTGCCCCTCCCTGGTGTTGTCCTCAACTAAATAAAGCTGAGCTTCAACCTTCCGGCTCTCATTATGTGGTTTAAAAAAAAAAAATGGTGGTTAGGGCCTACTAACGGCTTCTGCCCCTCCCTGGTGTTGTCCTCAACTAAATAAAGCTGAGCTTCAACCTTCCGGCTCTCATTAAGTGGTTTTAAAAAAAAAATGGTGGTTAGGGCCTACTAACGGCTTCTGCCCCTCCCTGGTGTTGTCCTCAACTAAATAAAGCTGAGCTTCAACCTTCCGGCTCTCATTAAGTGGTTTTAAAAAAAAAATGGTGGTTAGGGCCTACTAACGGCTTCTGCCCCTCCCTGGTGTTGTCCTCAACTAAATAAAGCTGAGCTTCAACCTTCCGGCTCTCATTATGTGGTTTTAAAAAAAAAAAAAATGGTGGTTAGGGCCTACTAACGGCTTCTGCCCCTCCCTGGTGTTGTCCTCAACTAAATAAAGCTGAGCTTCAACCTTCCGGCTCTCATTAAGTGGTTTTAAAAAAAAAATGGTGGTTAGGGCCTACTAACGGCTTCTGCCCCTCCCTGGTGTTGTCCTCAACTAAATAAAGCTGAGCTTCAACCTTCCGGCTCTCATTATGTGGTTTTAAAAAAAAAATGGTGGTTAGGGCCTACTAACGGCTTCTGCCCCTCCCTGGTGTTGTCCTCAACTAAATAAAGCTGAGCTTCAACCTTCCGGCTCTCATTAAGTGGTTTTAAAAAAAAAAAAAATGGTGGTTAGGGCCTACTAACGGCTTCTGCCCCTCCCTGGTGTTGCCCTCAACTAAATAAAGCTGAGCTTCAACCTTCTGCTCCAAATTACCATTTTAAAAAATGCAATAGGCTTTTCCGGCCTACTAAAGGTGTCTGCCCCTCCCTGGTGTTGTCCTCAACTGAACAAAGCTGAGCTTCCACATTCTGGCTTTCGCCCTATACTATCAGATATTAAACTGCATTTGGCCTACTAGTGTGGTTAGGCCCTTGAAACAGTGTCTGCTGCTCTTGGGTTTGCTACTCCACTGAACAAAGCAATGCCGCCTGTTTAGTCCTGTTACCAATTTTGAACTGCATGTAGCCTACTTTATTCTTTGGCCCTATATCTGTTTCCTCCTCATCCTGCCCATTGCCCAGCCACTGCTAAATGAGTCTGCTGGTACATTGACCTAGACCACTACATTCCCCTTGTACTCTACACAGCCAGAATCTGTCCCTGCTGAAAGTAAGGTTCCCCTTCCCGCATGTTATACCACCTTACACAGGGACAAAGAGGAAGGTGCAGATGAAAGTGCAGGTTCCTTCATCAGGTGGGGGGGCATACTCGTTGGCGACGTCACTGGCACAGGGCCCCTCAGAGTACGCAAAAGTGTCGCTGCTGGTGGGAGGCGCCCCCGCCATGCAAACACACCGCCGTACTTTGAGGGGCCCTGTGCCAGTGGCAATGCGAACGAGTGGGCCCCCCCTGCTTGCTCAGGATCACAGCACTTGCAACTTTTAAATACTTACCTTTCCCTGCAACACCGCCGTGACGTAGTCCGCATTTCCTGGGCCCACGAAAAACTTGAGCCAGCCCTACTCCCCCCACAACTTTCCCCCAATTCCCTATGCCCAACTATTATTATACAGTTAATTAAGATTGGCAAGCTTCAGAAACAAGAATGGATGTTTTTGGCATTAAAATGGGCACTGTAGGTGTTTTCCTGGCCTCCACTCACTGCCGACTATGCTTCCCCATTGACTTGCATTGGGTTTCGTGTTTCGGTCGATCCCCGACTTTTAGCGATAATCGGCCGACTGCACTCGACTCGACTCTGGACAAAATCGGGTTTCCCAAAACCCTACTCGATCTTAAAAAAATGAAAGTCGCTCAACCCTACTAGCCACATTTCTGATGTCGGGGTTGGTAGCACAAGTGGTTGCAAGTTGTTCCAAATGGCATCACAAGTTTCCCGAACCAGTTGGCAAATTGTTGACTTCCCAAGTCTAAATTGATAATGCAATGACGAAAAAGATTCTCCGGTAGCCAGATATCTGTCGGCATTCAAAAAGAAGCAGTGTGATGGCTTGGGCTTGCATGGCTGCCAGTGGCACTGGGTCACTAGTGTTTAGTGATGATGTGACACAGGACAGAAGCAGCAGAATGAATTCTGAGGTATTCAGAGCCATACTGTGTGCTCAGATCCAGCCAAATGCAACCAAACTGATTGGTCGTCGTTTCATACTACAGATGGACAATGACCCAAAATATAAAGCCGAAGCAACCCAGGAGTTTATTAAAGCAAAGAAGTGGAATATTCTTGAATGGCCAAGTCAGTCACCTGATCTCAACCTAATTGAGAATGCATTTTACTTGTTAAAGACTAAACTTCAGACAGAAAGGCCACAAACAAACAGCAACTGAAAACCACCGCAGTGAAGGCCTGGCAGAGCATCAAAAAGGAGGAAACACAGCGTCTGGTGATGTCCATGAGTTCAAGACTTCAGGCAGTCATTGAAAATAAAGGGTTTTCAACCAAGTACTTGAACATTTTATGTAAAATTATTGAATCTGTCCAATTACTTTTGGTCCCTTTAAAAACAGGGTGGCACATGTTAAGGAGCTGAAACTCCTAAACCCTTCATCCAATTTTAATGTGGATACCCTCAAATGAAAGCTGAAAGTCTGAACTTCAACTGCATCTGAATTGTTATGTTTAAAATTCATTGTGGTAATGTCTATAACCAAAATTAGAAAAATGTTGTCTCTGTCCAAATATATATGGACCTAACTGTAAACATAACAGATTATTTCAGTTCAGGGGAAGCCGAAACCAGGAGTGGAACAATCAGAGGAAATTTATAATAGAAACATGTCACCACTTCTGTATTTGTCACCCACTCCTGATGTATAATACTAACCATATACTGAACGTGTGAACATGGCCTGAGGCTGAGGTTTCACATGGTGACTAATCAGCTGCCTTATAAAACTCATAGTGGTTGTAGAAATTCATTACAAATTGCTTGTTCAATGTTAACGGGGTTGTCCGGTCAAAACCAAGTCTGTATTCACTCTGTGTGACTGCAGACTTATGAATCCCCCCAGCGCATGCACTGTACCCTGCAGGGATTTGCCATTTTCAGACCGGGGAACGGAGGGTATGTATGAGTTATACAACCCCTGGCCAGTGCTCGCTGCCTCGCTTTATAAAAGTGTATGGAGAGCAAGGCAGCACCCACTGGCCGGGGTATGTATAACTCACACATACTCTCCGCTCCCCGGTCTGAAACCAACGAAATTCATAGGTTTGCAGTCACACACAGTGATTGCAGACTTATCGGTTTTGACCGGACCACCCCTTTAATGTCTGCACAGTTTCGCAGAAACAATGTTTCATAGTTACATAGTTACATAGTTATTAAGGTTGAAGGAAGACTGTAAGTCCATCTAGTTCAACCCATAGCCTAACCTAACATGCCCTAACATGTTGATCCAGAGGAAGGCAAAAAAAACCCATGTGGCAAAGAGTAAGCTCCACATTGGGGAAAAAATTCCTTCCCGACTCCACATACGGCAATCAGACTAGTTCCCTGGATCAACGCCTTATCAAGGAATCTAGTGTATATACCCTGTAACATTATACTTTTCCAGAAAGGCATCCAGTCCCCTCTTAAATTTAAGTAATGAATCACTCATTACAACATCATACGGCAGAGAGTTCCATAGTCTCACTGCTCTTACAGTAAAGAATCCGCATCTGTTATTATGCTTAAACCTTCTTTCCTCAAGACGTAGAGGATGCCCCCTTGTCCCTGTCTCAGGTCTATGATTAAAAAGATCATCAGAAAGGTCTTTGTACTGTCCCCTCATATATTTATACATTAAAATAAGATCACCCCTTAGTCTTCGTTTTTCCAAACTAAATAGCCCCAAGTGTAATAACCTATCTTGCTATTGCAGACCCCCCAGTCCTCTAATAACCTTGGTCGCTCTTCTCTGCACCCGCTCCAGTTCAGCTATGTCTTTCTTATACACCGGAGACCAGAACTGTGCACAGTATTCTAAGTGTGGTCGAACTAGTGACTTGTATAGAGGTAAAATTATGTTCTCCTCATGAGCATCTATGCCTCTTTTAATACATCCCATTATTTTATTTGCCTTTGTAGCAGCTGCCTGACACTGGCCACTGAATATGAGTTTGTCATCCACCCATACACCCAGGTCTTTTTCATTGACGGTTTTGCCCAGAGTTTTAGAATTAAGCACATAGTTATACATCTTATTACTTCTACCCAAGTGCATGACCTTACATTTATCCCCATTAAAGCTCATTTGCCATTTATCAGCCCAAGCTTCTAGTTTACATAAATCATCCTGTAATATAAAATTGTCCTCCCCTGTATTGATTACCCTGCAGAGTTTAGTGTCATCTGCAAATATTGAAATTCTACTCTGAATGCCCCCTACAAGGTCATTAATAAATATGTTAAAAAGAAGAGGGCCCAATACTGACCCCTGTGGTACCCCACTGCTAACCGTGACCCAGTCTGAGTGTGCTCCATTAATAACCACCCTTTGTTTCCTATCCCTGAGCCAGCTCTCAACCCACTTACACATATTTTCCCCTATCCCCATTACTCTCATTTTATGTAACAACCTTTTGTGTGGCACCGTATCAAAAGCTTTGGAAAAGTCCATATATACTACGTCCACTGGGTTCCCTTGGTCCAGTCCGGAACTTACCTCTTCATAGAAGCTGATCAAATTAGTCTGACATGAACGGTCCCTAGTAAACCCGTGCTGATACTGGGTCATGAGGTTATTCCTCTTCAGATACTCCAGCATAGCATCCCTTAGAATGCCCTCCAGGATTTTACCCACAGTAGAGGTAAAGCTTACTGGCCTATAATTACCGAGTTCAGTTTTTGCCCCTTTTGTGAATATTGGCACCACATTTGCTATACGCCAGTCCTGTGGTGCAGACCCTGTTATTATGGAGTCTTTAAAGATTAAAAATAATGGTCTATCAATGACTGTACTTAGTTCCTGCAGTACTCGGGGGTGTATCCCATCCGGGCCCGGAGATTTGTCAATTTTAGTTATTTTTAGACGCCGCTGTACTTCCTGCTGGGTTAAGCAGGTGACATTTAATGGGGAATTTTTATCACTAGTCATTTTGTCTGCCATGGGATTTTCTTTTGTAAATACTGATGAAAAAAAGTCATTTAGCATATTGGCTTTTTCCTCATCCTCATCCACCATTTCACCCAGACTATTTTTAAGGGGGCCAACACTGTCATTTTTTAGTTTCTTACTATTTATATAGTTAAAGAATATTTTGGGATTATTTTTACTCTCTCTGGCAATGAGTCTCTCTGTCTCAATCTTTGCTGCCTTGATTTGCTTTTTACAGAATTTATTTAATTTTCTGTATTTATTTAATGCCTCCTCACTACCTACTTCCTTTAATTCTCTAAATGCTTTCTTTTTGTCCCTTATTGCGCCCCGTACAGCTCTATTTAGCCATATTGGTTTCCTCCTATTTCTAGTATGTTTATTCCCATATGGTATATACTGTGCACAGGTCCTATCCAGGATGCTAATAAATGTCTCCCATTTTCTTTGTGTATTTTTGTGTCTCAGGATATCGTCCCAGTTAATTGCACCAAGATCCTCTCTCATCCGTTGGAAATTTGCCCTCCTGAAGTTTAGTGTCCTTGTCACCCCCCTACTACCCATCTTATTAAAGGTTACATGAAAACTTATTATTTTGTGATCACTATTCCCCAAGTGACCCCCAACCCTTATATTTGATATGCGGTCTGGCCTGTTGGTTAATATTAGGTCTAGCAGTGCCCCCCTCCTTGTTGGGTCCTGAACCAGTTGTGAAAGGTAATTGTCTCTCATAGTTGTCAAAAACCGATTACCTTTGCTGGAACTGCAGGTTTCTGTTCCCCAATCTATTTCAGGGTAGTTGAAGTCCCCCATAATAATGACTTCTCCTTGAGTCGCAGCTTCATCTATTTGCTTTACGAGGATATTCTCCATTGCTTCCATTAGTTTTGGAGATTTATAACAAACCCCTATCAGTAATTTATTATTTTTTCCCCCTCCCCTTATCTCCACCCACAGGGACTCTACATTTTCATTAAATTCACCTATATTATCACGCAGGATGGGTTTTAAGGAAGATTTTACATATAGACACACCCCTCCCCCTCGCTTATCTGTACGGTCATTTCTGAACAGGCTATAGCCCTGCAAGTTAACAGCCCAGTCATGGCTCTCATCCAGCCACGTCTCAGATATCCCTACCATGTCATAATTATGCTCCAACAACATTAGTTCTAATTCGTCCATTTTGTTGGCGAGGCTTCTGGCATTAGTATACATGCACTTGATGTTACTCTCTGTACCTCTATTCTTTCTTAAATTACTAACTGCTCTAACCCCACCCCCCATGCCACCGCCACCCCCAACTTCCTTATTTGTGCCCAGGTCTCTATCTGCACTATCTTCCCCTCCTATAAAATGAATATGCAGCGCCCCAGAGTTCTGGTCGTTGCAGTACTGTGGCTCTGCCGCTAAGGGGAGCCATGGTACGTTCGATGGCACCGAAGGAGTTCCTCCAATCAGGTATCACAGACACCAATATGTTTCACAGCTGGGCCTCCGGGGGGAGCTAAGGGTGCTATTCATTAGGCCACTCCCCACCATAGTGGGTAAACTGGGGGTCAGGCAGAAAGTTAGGGAGAACGCTGACGGGATTGAACGGAGCAACACCCTGTGGCAGGGGGTGTTGTGAAGGGAGAGACTGTAGGGTCTCTGCCAGGGGTGGGATCCTGGCAGAGGCTTGGCATTGAAAGGACGTAACGGGTCCGCGCAGGCTCCTGGAAGCGGCGGGACTCAAGGAAAGGACTAGAAGCGAGACAGATTGTGCTGAGTGAGAAACGAGATCAAGCAGAAGGAGAATACCAGCAGGGGTTGTGCTGAAAGAGGCAGCACCTTGCTGAGGCGCAATACCGGTGGCCGGAACGCCGAGGGAGTGGATTAGAATACAGCTTCAAGCCATACTCCAAACAGCGGCAGGACAGTCGGTCTCAGGCGGGCTGTCTACCACATATCACCTATGAAGTCTTGGGGGGCAATTGCGGGAGAGGGGCGTCTCTAGGGTCCCGGAAGAACTCCAGGCCTACCTGACAAACGGGTGCCATTCCAACCTGAATACAGGGAAGGGGTGGATTACAGAGGAACATCAAATCGAGTTGTGAGGGAACTTAAGAAACAGACACAACCGTTGTGGGGTCACTTTCCGTGAGCACAGCAGGGAAGGACTACAACACATAGCGCTAGAAGGAAGGCACAGATTTCCACCTGAGAGGAGGGCTCTGGAGGTGCCATTGGACCGGCCGGACTTGCGCAGCCTGGTGAACCGTATTCTGGACTGAGGACTCAGAGATCTCCAGTAAAGAGGTAAAGAGACTGCAAACTGGTGTCCTCGTTATTTACCGCGACTTACACCCCACAACCGCACCGTTACATCGCTACCATTACTACCACCTATTTCACCGGACGTCCCCCACTGACGGACAGGGCCACGGACCGGGTCTAGCCACCGTGACAACCCCCAGAGCAGAGACTCAGAGGCCCGGCTCCGGGTACCCCTCGGCCCTGCGGCGGTGTGGGGGCGCTCCAACTTGGCGTCACGAACAGGATCTACTTAAGCCTGAAGAGTCAGGTCATGTGTGCCTGGAGACTGTGATTTACTGTGCTTGGACTGTACTTTATTGCAAGACTGTGTGCTGTGCCATTTGCCGCCAAAATCCGCCGCCATTGCAGCGCTGAGGAGAGCGCAGGAAGAGAAGAGGGGCGTGGAGTGGGCGTAGCCGAGCTGGAGAGCGCGAACAGTAATGGCCGCCCAGTCTAAATATTTCTGTGCAGTGAGGACGTGTCCGTCAGCAGCAGAGATCCGCCTCCTAATCCTTAATGGGGGGCAGAGGCAGAGAAAACGAAACTGCTCACGCAGGAGAGAGCGGGAAAAAGACCAGGAAGCGACCCACGTGGAGGACGCTATGGCCAGCAGCTCCGAACCCGACAGCGGGGTTGAAGTGGAAGTCTCCCCTGACTACCCGGCTGAGCCCAGCAGCTTGTCCTCCGTGGATAACACCAAATTCCTGAGAGCCGAGATGGAGGATTTATATAACCAGCTCCTCCAACTGCATGTAAGAGTCCAGGCCCCGCATCAGGTGGGACCGGCAGTGGATTCCCGGACATCGGAAGAACCAGCGGGACCTGTCGCAGAAGGTGGAATCGTACCAGTGGGTGAGTCCGCCGATCCTACCCCACTAGCAGAGGGTGTGTTAGTGGGTCCCGTAGCAGCACCACCTCTCCCGGGGACCCATAGACTTCAGCGCCTGTTACCATGGGAGGAAGCCACGGGCATGGAACACCGTATGCGAGCCCCAATCACCCCTACTCCCTTGCCGTGTGAGGTCAGCGCGGAGCGCACGGTGTGCCGCTGGGTGAACCCTGGATCCAATCTCATGGGGTTCCCCGGGGTGGAGACCCAGAAGGGAGAAATGGTACAGGCCCTAAGCTGGGAGGAATACCAGATCCAGCTAGAACAGCGGTGGCGAGAGAAAGAGAAAACACATCAGGCTAAACGGGAGGCCTATCATCAAAAAGATTTGGCGGTCAAGGACCGGGCCCGTAAGGACCCCACCACTCACCAGGCCCCGCGCAGGCAGGGCATCATCACCGTCTTTAAACTCCAAGGAGGCTGGGGCTTCATTAAAGAACCGGGGCTATACGCAGAGGTCTTTGTTAACCGACGGGATGTCGAGTCACACCTTAGAGAGGGTCACCCCGATCGAGACCTCTATCCGGGAGACAGTGTTACCTACACCCGGCACCTTGGGGAAAAGGGGTGGTTCGCTCTGAACGTCTACAAGAAAGAGAAACCAGCCCCTGTGGCCAAGGTGCCGCCGTGTGACCGATCTGTAACCACCCTGGTCGGCCCCACCTGCCTGACCACAGAACTTGCGATCTGCCACCCGATCGCCGCCACCACTGTCGTGCCTAAAGAGGTGCCCCTTCGAGTGACCGATGTTCCGGATGTGCCAGCACAGAGAGAAGTGGGAACGCAGACCTTGATCGCCGCGCACGACCTGGTCGTGCAACAGACCCGAACCCATGGGGTGTATCTGGCAGCGGGAGTGGACCTGAAACCTGGATTGCAGGGGTCCGCCCGCCAGGAGGCGCCTCATGGAAACTTCTGAAAGAAGAGTCACTTTGTGAAAATGTAAATAGTTACTGTTTGTCTTTTATTCCTTTAAGTTGCTGCTAAACCCGCCCAGGGTTAATGGATCCCTCTGTTGACCCGGGATCCTCTTTGTTTGTTTTCCTTTCCTAAAATTTTTGCACAAGTTTAAAGAACTGCAGAAATCATGGACTGTGCATGATTCGAACTTCCCTTGTAAATAGTTTGCACCTTCTTAAAGGTGCTCCCTACTTGTTTTAGCCAAAGACACTTTGTGAAGATACCTTTCCTACCGGTTCTAGTTAAAGACACTTTGCGAAGATACCATGCCGGAACCTTTGCATGGGCCGGTAGGCTGAGAAGACGAGCTACCTTAGAAAGACTTGGTCTCCTCTTAAAGGGGATGTGAGAAACTGAACTTGAGAGAGATACTGTTGCAGAACAGTAATGCCATAATGATGCCTTGAAAAGAAATGTAACTGTTTTACATGCTAAGTTATATGTGTTGAATTTGTTGAAATGTCTAAATAATGTTTTGCAGAAAGAAAAAATGCAGAGAGCCTGTAGGGGTAGAGATAGAGGTCTGCATAGTTGAAAGTAAGCAAAGTAATAATGAAGGTGAGGATAGAAGGTAAACCCCGCGTCCCCATTGAAAGTTACTTTGTTACTAAGGACAGAGAGTGAACCCGTAGGGGTTAGAGAGTGAGTCCTTAAAGGAGCCGAGTAGAGCTGGCTCAGAGTTCTTTAAACGAAAGGAATGTTATGTCTATACCATGTATAGTAGAGAAAGGCAGTAGGCCCTGGATGAACAGGGCGGTCCTGTAAAAGAAAGGAGAGGCAGTAGGTCTGGTGCCAAAGGGACAGGCGGTCCTGCAGGTTCAAAGTAGGAGAATGTGAAGTTACCTTACCCTGTAATGTGATTATAGGAAGGCCTTTGGTAAACTAAGAGTGTATGTTTCCTAAAGGCAATGTTAATTTATTGTTCCAGAATTTGCACTAAGTAGAATACCCGGTTGGGTAACAGGAGTTATGCATAGCCTGTAATTTATAATGTTGACCATGTTTGTAACGTTAAAAGTGTCCTCACCTCCCATAAAGGGAAGCCTGTTCAAGTATACTTATCGTTTTGCACTCAACAAAATTGTATGTCTTTTTGCTAATCTGTATTGTTGTTTTTCTTCCCAGTCCCGGAGTACTGTGTTTAACCAGGGGGGAGTGCAGCGCCCCAGAGTTCTGGTCGTTGCAGTACTGTGGCTCTGCCGCTAAGGGGAGCCATGGTACGTTCGATGGCACCGAAGGAGTTCCTCCAATCAGGTATCACAGACACCAATATGTTTCACAGCTGGGCCTCCGGGGGGAGCTAAGGGTGCTATTCATTAGGCCACTCCCCACCATAGTGGGTAAACTGGGGGTCAGGCAGAAAGTTAGGGAGAACGCTGACGGGATTGAACGGAGCAACACCCTGTGGCAGGGGGTGTTGTGAAGGGAGAGACTGTAGGGTCTCTGCCAGGGGTGGGATCCTGGCAGAGGCTTGGCATTGAAAGGACGTAACGGGTCCGCGCAGGCTCCTGGAAGCGGCGGGACTCAAGGAAAGGACTAGAAGCGAGACAGATTGTGCTGAGTGAGAAACGAGATCAAGCAGAAGGAGAATACCAGCAGGGGTTGTGCTGAAAGAGGCAGCACCTTGCTGAGGCGCAATACCGGTGGCCGGAACGCCGAGGGAGTGGATTAGAATACAGCTTCAAGCCATACTCCAAAGAGCGGCAGGACAGTCGGTCTCAGGCGGGCTGTCTACCACATATCACCTATGAAGTCTTGGGGGGCAATTGCGGGAGAGGGGCGTCTCTAGGGTCCCGGAAGAACTCCAGGCCTACCTGACAAACGGGTGCCATTCCAACCTGAATACAGGGAAGGGGTGGATTACAGAGGAACATCAAATCGAGTTGTGAGGGAACTTAAGAAACAGACACAACCGTTGTGGGGTCACTTTCCGTGAGCACAGCAGGGAAGGACTACAACACATAGCGCTAGAAGGAAGGCACAGATTTCCACCTGAGAGGAGGGCTCTGGAGGTGCCATTGGACCGGCCGGACTTGCGCAGCCTGGTGAACCGTATTCTGGACTGAGGACTCAGAGATCTCCAGTAAAGAGGTAAAGAGACTGCAAACTGGTGTCCTCGTTATTTACCGCGACTTACACCCCACAACCGCACCGTTACATCGCTACCATTACTACCACCTATTTCACCGGACGTCCCCCACTGACGGACAGGGCCACGGACCGGGTCTAGCCACCGTGACAACCCCCAGAGCAGAGACTCAGAGGCCCGGCTCCGGGTACCCCTCGGCCCTGCGGCGGTGTGGGGGTGCTCCAACTACCCTCCCCCCCAATCCCTAGTTTAAACACTCCTCCAACCTTCTAACCATTTTCTCCCCCAGCACAGCTGCACCTTCCCCATTGAGGTGCAGCCCGTCCCTAGCGTAGAGCCTGTAGCCAACTGAGAAGTCAGCCCAGTTCTGCAGGAACCCAAACCCCTCCTTCCTACACCAATTCTTGAGCCACTTATTAACCTCCCTAATCTCCCGTTGCCTCTCTGGCGTGGCACGTGGTACAGGCAGTATTTCGGAAAATACCACGTTGGAGGTCCTTGCTTTCAGCTTGCAGCCTAATTCCCTGAAATCATCTTTAAGGACCTTCCACCTACCTCTAACTTTGTCATTTGTGCCAATGTGCACCATGACCACTGGGTCCTCACCAGCCCCTCCCAGTAATCTGTCCACCCGATCAGCGATGTGTCGGACTCGAGCGCCAGGTAGGCAGCACACCGTCCGACGATCCCTGTCTTTGCGACAGATTGCCCTATCTGTTCCCCTAATAATTGAGTCCCCCACTACCAGCACCTGTCTGGCCTGCCCTGCTCTCCTTTTTCCCTCCTTACTGGAGCAGTCACTCCTCCGGCTTTCAGAGGACATGCCTGGCTGCAGCAGTGCTACCCCTGTACCGGCACACCCCTCATCTGCCAACTTAGCAAACTTATTGGGGTGTGCCAGATCAGGACTAGCCTCCCTGGCACTCTTCCCTCTACCGCGCCTTCTATCTGTCACCCAGCTAACTGCCACACTGTCCTGCAGCTCCATCCTACCATCCCCCTCCTCATCTATCCCATTGATCGTCTGCTCTGTGAGCAGAAGACTCCTCTCCATATTGTCTATGGATCTCAGTGTTGCCAGCTGCACATTTAGATCCAGTATCTGGGTTTCCAAATGCACAATGTGCTCACATCTCGCACAGCAGTATGCACCCTCGACCGGCTGGTCAAGGACTGCATACATGTGGCAAGATGTGCACTGGATGGCATTAACAATTGTGGAGCACATTTCCTAATGGGGATTGCACCACACAGAAACGTTAATTAAAAATAAATACAAAGTATTAATTAAACCAAAAAAAAAAAAAAAACAGAAGCAATTCCTCCCTTGGAAACTCCCTGATTCCAAAGTCACTGAATCACAAGTCACACACTTACCGCCGTTCACACTTACGCTCAGGTCACACTCAGCTCGCTCACACTCGCTGTGCTGAAGATTTATAGATTTTTTTTTTTCTCTCTATCTCCCCTCAACAGCAATCCACCTTGCTGTTCAGATGCACTTCCAAAAAGGACTTGAGCCCCAAACAGCTGCCCCTTATATCCCCTTAATTATGAGCCCCCACCCTAAGTTAACTCCTTATGAATATAGCTACTCCCAATTCAGCAACTCACACAAATTCACACAGGTATTTGTTAAAGGCCTTCCAAATACCTCCTCACTGAATCACAAGTCACACACTTACCGCCGTTCACACTTACGCTCAGGTCACACTCAGCTCGCTCACACTCGCTGTGCTGAAGATTTATAGATTATTTTTTTTTCTCTCTATCTCCCCTCAACAGCAATCCACCTTGCTGTTCAGATGCACTTCAAAAACAATAAACAAGCAGTTTGTAATGAAGTTCCAAAGAAAGAGCAGAAAACTACTGTAATATTTATGAAGAACCTGCTGGGCCGCACCATGCTCACCCTTACGTGGGACCCCAGTGTAAATCCTAAGTGTAACATTTGTCCTGACTAGTGATGAGCGAGTGTACACCTTGCTCGGGTTTTCCTGAGCACGCTCGGGTGACCTCTGAGTGTTTATGTCTAACACCCCAGGGAAACGGTTGTTACAGTGATGTTGCCTTCCTTTCGGGGAGGGTGATATCATGCTCGGAGTCTATGGGAATTTCCTTTTTACCAGGTAAGGCACTCGCATGCAACACCTTCCAAATCTAGGCCAGGAGGGGGAGTTCAGGACCCAGATTCAGGGGAGCTTCCCTGAGCTTTAAGTGTCCTGGTCTGGAGGAGGAGTAGGGTCAGTTAGAGAGACACTGAGATGGAAGGACGTCTGAAACAGCCTCTGGAAACCTGAAGGGTTGAATGTGGTGGAGCTACAGAGGAAAGGAGCAGAGGAGAAATAAAGGGCTCATAGGGGAACAGCGGGGAGTACACCCTCAGAGCCATAGCGCAGAAGCCGGGTACCGGGAGCCCGAGGCCTTAGTGGAACTGTAGGACACTTGGCAGAACCGGAGGGCTAAGAACTGTAGTGATCAGTCTGGGGCATGATAGAGTCCCTGTAAAACGGCTCAAGCTACCCGTTATGCAGGTACCTGTTACAGGACAGGGGAAAAAAGGACTTTGCTAGTAAGCTTTAAGCAGCAGGGACCTCACATACAACAGCGCTGGTAGGAAAGGCTTACGGACCTCAACTGGGAAGACGAGTTCCCTATTGCCTCCGAGCCGGCTGGACCCTGTCTACACCTGTACCTGGTACCTTGGACTGAGGCCTGTTACATCTACAGTAAACCAGGTAAAGGCTTATCATACTGTGTCCTCCACTTATTCGTCAGCATACAACACCCTTGCCACACACCTTGGGAGCCATGGGGACCCCGCTTCACCTGTGGGAAGTGTCACCATCATTGCTGCAACAACATCCCCCAGAGGACCCCTTTAAAGCAGCATCAGTCCCCCTATTGACCGTACACCACAGGTGGCGTCATGACAGACTTTATCACAATTCCCCTTTAAAGACCTTTTCCCTTTAATTAGACGCCCAGGGCCATGGACCGAGTCGCAGCCACCATGACATCCCCTTTAAGAGCGACCGGACCTGGTACCGAGTACCCCGCTGCCCTGGTTGGGCGCTCCATATGACTGTTCGGAGATTTAGTTTTCATCACAGCAGCTGAATTATTTACAGCTACTAGCCAGCCTGAGTAGATGTGGGGGTTGCCTGGTTACTAGGGAATACCCACATGTAATCAGGCTGGCTAATAGCTGTAAATCATTCAGCTGCTGCAATGAAAACTAAATCTCCGAGCAGTCATGAATACTCGGAGTTCACTTGAGCAACGAGTACACTCGCTCATCACTAGTCCTGACAAGATACAGTGACTTGAAAAAATATTCATAACCCTTGAACTTTTACACATTTTTTTACGTTGCACCAACATACATAAATGTATTTTATGTTGAATGTATTTATGATTTCAGTGAGGAAAATATATATATGAATACCAAAACCCATGATCATAGATTTCCATGCACATTTTCCAATAGAAAACGTTCCTACAGTTTTTTGTTCTGAAACATTGACTGTGGCTGAATGGTTTAGCATGTGTTTCTTTTTTTTACTTTTTCTTCCATCACACCACAGTTGTGTTATAAGTTATTATAACCTTATTATAGTGCTTTTGTCACTGGATTAAACTCCTCCTAAATATCTGAAAGCATTGTGAATACAGATATTCTGTAAATTTGCTTTTCATATTTCACATAGGTTTATATATCTTTCTATTTTACCTGTAAACTTTCCACCGCTGAATGTCATTGGAAATCCTGATGCACCTCCTGCAAAGTCGCTCATCATTACAGCAGCGTCCATGGGGAGTTTATTCCCATTTGGCCTAGTGCAGTCTACTGTATTAAGTATTTTATGGCCTGCAAGTTAAAAAGTTATTTATTATTAGCATCAAACACAGCAGTAACACTGAAAATTCATCTTTTTTTGCTTGCAGGATATTTGTTCATTTACTATTAGAACAATAGGGTTAAAATGAGAGCAGCTCTAATATCGATTGTCTGAGTCATTAGCAATCGATGATGGATTTGGTTTAGGGTGTAAACTATTGGACTTTGTTAGAAAAGTGTCAAAAATATTCACAAAATGGTCACTCTTGGGGAACTTCCTGCCTATTTCAGACTTATATAAGTTAAACCTGAGTTTTGGCCAAGTGTTTCTAAATGATCAGTAGTAATTCTTTACCTTTGTATTCCACTATGATGCAGGTGTCCATTTCAGGGTGAACTCCATCCATCAGAATCATAAATCGAAGATGTTCATTGACCTGAAGCAAATAAAAATAAGAGCACTGTAGATCTGAAAGTGTCATATGTTTTTCCTCAACAGCCTATCTAGTAACTTTTTAAAAAGGAATCTGTCAGCAGATGTATGCTATGTAATCTGAGAGCAGCGCGATGTAGGGGCTAAGAGCCTGACTCCAGGGATGTGTCAATTATTAGGCTATGTATTGCTGTTTCAATAAAATCAGTGTTTTATCAGCAGGAGATTATCATTACATGACTAAGTGTCACATATCTCCAAATCAACTGTTCTGTGTAATCCCACCCCCCTTCTGCTGATTTCTGTCAATGCACAGTGTACACAGAAAACATCAGTGGTGTGGGCGACATTATACAGGGCTCAGTATTTGAGCACTACAAGATCTGCAAGAGAAAACAGAAATTGTATCACCATGACACCATGCAGACCAGCAAACAACACATTGCTGGAATCATGGTCTTAGCCCCTACATCTTGCTGCTCTCAGATTACATAGCAACAACGTGCAACAGATTCCCTTTACGGTCCACAATCTCTATTATAATACCGCCTGATACTGCATAAGTAATATAATTAAGTAAAGGAATATAAACACGGACATGCTGATTTCTGGCCAATATACTATTTATCAGACACATTTTATGTAAGAAAAATTTATGAACAGTTTGTGTATGTACTAAAATCTATTGTGACTACAAATATGAACCCAGACTGAACCTGACAATTATTATGTAAAAGAAATGATCTGGCTGACCTGTTGCCATACTCCAAAGGGAACAACAATGACGTTTGTTAGAGTAATGCCACTCTTGTCAAGATACCAAAAGACTGGACGTTCAGTTTTCCCAACAAATATTGGAACATCTGGTCTTCTATCAGAAAGTTTCTTAAGTGTTGGGTAACTGGCAACAGAAAAGGTGGTTACTGAGTAAATCTAAATTTTTATAATAAAACCTACATGAATAAGATCTGCCCTCAAGTCATACTTGTAGTACTGTACTATGCAATGGGTCAAAAACATCTGAGCATTCTGCTAATGGAAATATTAACAGTCTGACATTTTACAATGAAAAGTGGGTTCAATACACCTCTTATACAAGAATGTACATCTGGTATCACCATCTAGTGAGCTTCAATATTACATTTATTGGGTTAGTAGAGAAGCTACAACACTTTATTTCCTGAGGCTGGATGCAATACTGTTGGCTATCTAGTAATTAGATGCTGTGTCAGTCTATCACCAGGAATTACCAGGGCCGGCCCGAGAGATTACGGCGCCCTAGGCAAAACTATTTTGTTGCACCCCTACTACTTTTAACATACCTCCCAATTTTTGAAGATGGGAAAGAGGGACAAAGTTTGCGGCGCGCTGCGGCAATTTTTAGGCCACGCCTCTGACCACACCCATTCATAACTAGCCACACCCATATCCACGTCCCAACCACACCCATTTAGCACTGCTGATCACACTGTTTCATAAAGAATAATTATAAACAAAAAAATATGGCCACACATGATGCTCCATACTGTATAATGGCAACACATGATGCTCCATACTGTATAATGGCCACACATGATGCTCCATACTGTATAATGGCCACACATGATGCTCCATACTGTATAATGGCCACACATGATGCTCCATACTGTATAATGGCCACACATGATGCTCCATACTGTATAATGACCACACATGATGCTCCATATTGTATACTGGCCGCACATGATACTTCGTACCGTATAATGGCCACACACAGCTACTCCTACACATGCGGCTGCGCTCCGTACACACGCGCTCCGCTCCATACACCTCGTACACACACGGCTCCGCTCCGTACACCTCATACACATTCAGCTCCGCTCCATACACCTTTTGCCTTTTGAAAAGATTTTTTATAATTTTTTCTATTTTTTCTCTGGCGCCCCCTTAGGGTCGGCGCCCTAGGCGGCCGCCTAGTTCGCCTATACGTTCGGGCCGGCCCTGGGAATTACTAGGTTGTAATAGATTGTTTACAATGGTAACATGGCGTGGGGTAGTAGCCATGGGCGAGGTACTCATCTCTTACACCCCAGCATGCTACATGAAGATGGGGGTCCTGGCTAATTGTAAGGGCTTTGTCTACAGGGATGCTAGGCTATGCCCTTGTAGGCAGCATGATGCTGGTAACTTTGACTGGCCAGAACTGGATGTTAAACAGATTAATGAGGGAGATCACCACTCGAAAATAAACAGCTGAACAATAAATTGGTGGGAACTATGTACAATAGATAGTGGGTGCATAACTTCACAAATGTTTTCTTTACAATATGGAGCACCTTCTCTCTACTTCTTCCAAGTTCACTTGTTTCTGCCTCACGTTCCTCTGTTTTCACCACAACCCAAGTGAGAGTCCTAAACTAAAACCTGCGTTTCGCCTGTTTTTCAATTAGGTAAATAAGCTTGACACTATGGCCTTTGCCCAGTCTTTCTGCGGACTGACACCATGGGAGTCCCACCCAGGGCACTCTCTTCATTTTACGTTCCCTGTTCTGTACTGGCACGTTACCTTTCTGAGTTGTAAATTTGGGGCTGTACTGCTAGGCGACCTGTCCCAGGATCTGTTTCCAGTAAATCTCTCTGTTCTTCAATCACTTTCCTTCCTGTACTCCGCATCTTGTAATTCACTGTCTCGGCTACACTCACATTGAGGACAACCATGTAATGTGGCTCTGGCCACTATTCAGACCATAGGTCTGCTTCTGATGCACGCTGGGCCCTAGCTGACTTCCTGACAGGTCACTATGTCCGAGTCTGACAGCCGACTGACCTTTATCTCAGCACGGAAACACTGGAGGGTTATAGGTAAGATGAATGATTTTCTTACCTAGTAGGAGGTGCACTTCTCCACCCTCGAGTGGTCCGGTCCAAGATTGGGGGTCTTACTTGCGGCTGGTCAGGTTCGAACTTTCGTCCTAGCCCCACGTTTCGGACGCCAAATGTTAGGGCACACGGGATGCGTGTGTTCTCATCTTAGTTGTCTGCTGCCAAATTGGATGTGAGGTTTTATGGCCGGAGAAATCAGAACACAAATGCAAGCAATTGTCTCAAATTGATTCCTGATCTTTATTGGTCGGACAGCTCTTTTTATAAGAGAAATCGGGCGGTCTCAGCATATTACATCATAGGTCTTTCCAACTTAATAATTATCACAAGTCACTTTGATCATAACATGTTCTATGTTATTATCTTTATTATTATTGGACCATTATTCTACTGATTATTGCTTTTAGTCTATTTCTGTGCCGTTATCACCCTAATGGTCGGCCTGACATCTGTCTATGCACGTATTTTACTTATCTTTGGTTTATTGGGAATTGATATCTTGTCACATCCTCGGATGGAATAATAAACAGAATTAAGTCTTATAACAGTGAATAAGAAAACCTTAAAGTGACATGAATCTAATATTCAGCAAAGCGTCCATATAAGTTTGAGTCCAGTATATCTTCATATGCCATACATTCTCCCCTTAACATCTGAGTTGGATGCTACCACTTTGCATCATCGAGCACTGAGCCCACAAATTACCACTAGGTCAAATGAGAAGTATACAGGGATCAAAGTCTGGGTATAGCACACATCATTGGTTACAACTGTGTAATAAAGTTAATTTTTTAATATTAATTATAATGGTGCAATTTATTTCAAAAGAAAATATTTGCACACACCCTTTTACTGCTCTTTTCTTACTACATGGCAGATAGAAAAGACAGTAATAAATGTGAATATCATAATGGTATAGTTTTCAAATTGTGCAAATTTCATGAGAACCATTCAGATCTGAACATAGATACATACCTTAGATGATCAGAGTGCATGTGACTTATGTAGATTAGATCAGCCCGGCACAATCTCTCCAACCAGTCGGAAGGAGGCTCATGAAGTAACCACCATCCACGAGCAAAGGCTGGACCAGTCAGCCAGGGATCAAAGACCATATACGTTTCACCAAGTTTCAACTCCATGCAGGCGTGTGTTAGATAGGTAATCTATGAGGACAGATTATTTGTCACTATTTTACAGAAGTAGACAATGAATGGTATTTCTCAAAGAAGAATTGGAGAATTTTTACTTTATTTATTGGTGTGACTCTGCTATTCAGATTTTTTTTTGTTTTCTCTAGGTGCCTATGTTCTTTTGTTATGGCTAATTTTGTCAGAGCCCAATCAATATACAAATAGGTAGCACTGAATAAACAATAACTAAGTGTTCAATTTATATGAAAAAAAAGATAATTCTCAGCACTTCTTCAATTACATATGTCCTTACTTATCAATTACGAAGTCTCAATACATGTGAGTGAAGTACATTGAGAGGCCATTTACACTATCAGATGCCGGCTATTAAATAACCACTGATTGGAGGTCGTTTACTTGCCTGTATTGATAGGTTGACTGCAATTTTATGCACATGGAATGATCATTAATATGATTTTTTTTGTGTGCATAGAATACCAAGTTAATGGTTTATACGGGGTGAGGTGCTGTCAATAACATTATTTGTATGCTTGTTTAAAAATCCTTGCACCCTAGCATTTTCGATAGGTGGTTACCAGCCTATGAACGCTTGTTTCCAAACTATAGGTGGCCTATAAGGAGAGATGTATTACAAAGTTTCTTATATTAGCTGGTTATATTGCTTCATGCAACGTTTGATGAAACACTTTTTCATTATTTGAGATTGACATTTTGGGGCCTTCAGAACCAATTCATAGTTTTCCATTGAGCTATGATCTGTTGTAACTTATAGTGGAAATCTCTATTAGATCATACATGTATAAGATTTCAGTTTGTATAGCATAGACAGACCAAGATATCTCAAAATTATTTAGAGGTGAGCATCTCTTAATAAAATTAGTATTTGATGCATCTAACTAACATAGACTTTTCACATATGGAAACGGAGAAAGTAAACAAATGTGAAATAACCCAGTATATGTGTTAAACCTTATGTTCCTTAAAGTTCCCCTGGTGACAGGCTTTACACACCCTTGCCAGTCTCTCAAGCAGTCTCATTGGGTAGTCACCTGGAATGGTTTACCAACAGTCTTGAAGGAGTTCACAGGGATGCTTATAAGTCATGAGCGCAAGTGCTCGTTACTTAAGTTTGTCTAGGGTGCTTGGGTGACATGTTCGAGTACCCACAGACATATGTTTCGCAGCTGTTAGGTAGCTACAAAACACAAGGGGAAAACTCTTGTTTGTCTGGTAATCCCCACATGTTTTATGGCTGACTACCAGCCACTAAACATGAGGCCGTGGGGACTCAAACATGTCACTCGAGAGCTTGCGAAATTTGGTGCATACCCGAGTACCCTATGCAAGCTCGAATAATGAGCACTTGTGCTCATCACTAGTGCTGATCACTTGTTGGCTCCTTTGCCATCATTGCCCTCCACCTCATGCCAAATTATCTCAGTTGGGTTGAAGTAATTGTAGAGGCCATGTCATCTGATGCTGCACTCCATCCTTTTAATTCTTAGTAATTTAGCTCTTACATAACATACAAGTGTGTTTTGGATCACTGTCCTGGTGCAACACAAAAGATGTTCAACTAAGTGCATTGCAAACCTCTTGCAATGACATCATGGTGCAGAATTCTGTGGTAGCCATAATTAGTAAATATGCATTGACTTTGGAAAAAATCACTAACCGTATCACCAGCAAAGCACCCCTACACCATAACACTTCACCCTCCATGCTTCACTGTGGGCACAAAAAATGTAGAAACAATCCAATCACCTTTTGTGCTCATGATAAAAATATGGTGGTACCAAAAATCTAAATTTTTGACTCATTAGACCACCATAGAGATTTACACTGATCTAGTGTCCATTCCTTGTGTTTGGTGGCCTAAACAAGTCTCTTCTTGTTTGTAGTCCTAAGAAGTGGCTTATTTTTAGCAATTGGACCATAAGGGCCTACTTCTCGCAGTGTCTTCTGAACAGGTTTTTTAAACTGGAAACTCTAATAAGCTTATTCTCAGCATCAGAGATAATTCTTCGTATTCCTTTCCCTTGGAACTTCTCATAAGCATCATTTTCATCATAGCAATTGATGGTTCAATGTTCTAGTAATTTTCCAGATTGACTACATGTGTTAAATTAATGAGTGGTTCTTGCCATATTCTGGCTTAGAACAATAATGGAATAGATCTCAGAACTATATGCAACTATATACCATCACTGCCTCTGTATAACACACCTTATAGTTGCAAACACATTCTCAAAGCTAGTGATTATGTAAGGAGATGGACATATTGCCCTGCTCTCCCTTGAAGACTTTGCCGCTGTATAAAATGTGATGTGTAATCTGAGTAATGATTAATGTCTTGTGTACATCTTATGTCATGTGAACTGTAAGATGTTTGCCTATGTAATGTGCTAACATACAGTCTGCCCCGTGCATCATATACTGTAAGTACTTTACCTAGCTTTTCCACACTGAACTTTCCTACCTCAGCATGTTGCAAAACTTGGTATGCTTTCCAACTGACCCCTGCAATACCCCCAATGTTATTTATGACTTTGTTTACTCTGCCTTGATCATACACATATGGCTCACTCTTAATTACCTGACCAAGATGAGCACAGACCACTCCCCACTTCTTCACACCTGAATGCACTTTGTTGCACATATATCGCATAGAATAAGTCTGCCAAATTGCCAGGCGTCAATCTGTCCCATGCATCATATAAGTGTGTATCATACAAGTGTGAAGCTCAGAATTAATCCAAAATTGAACCTGAAGGTAACTGGATACAGTCACTGTAAACAATGTTTCTGTTTGTATTCACTCTCACTCCTATAATTCTTCACTTTCTGCTAACCCCCCTAATCCCAACACCTAATAAGGAACTGTTCATCTCTTATTCAATCCTCCCCAGCCATCTCACCTCTTCCTCAGAAATGTTCCTCAGCTTACAATCCTCTATCTCCAAACACAGACAGCCACCTCATGCTCTTTCCTGCTCCCACCTAACACATTCTCTACTCCTCCTCACTGCTGGTGATATTTCTCCAAATCCTGGTCCTCTTAACCACATTCCCACAGTCATTTCTACCTCCCATCCACGCTCTATCACAACTTTCCGTAACCTCTCTAACCTTATACCCATTTGCCCAGCCCCCCACTTTCCCAGTCCCACTAACAGGAGCTCTATGGAATGCTCGCTCTGTCTGCAACAAACTTTCCTACATCCATGATCTTTTCATTACTCACAACCTTTCCATCCTCGCCATCACCGAAACCTGGCTCATCCCTTCTGACACAGCCTCCCCTACTGCACTCTCGTATGATGGATTCCACCTTTCCCACACACCCTGCCCCAGCAGCACGCATGGTGGAAGAGTTGATTTTCTCCTGTCATATAACAGCTCCTTCACCCCAATCCCACTGCCACCCTCTGTTACCCTCCCTTCCTTTGAGGGCACTCTGTACGCATCTATTTCCCCTCCAACCTCCAACTGGCTGTCATTTACTGCCCCCCAGGGCCAGCCACCACCTTCTTTGACCACTTCACCACCTGGCTCCCTATCTAACCTCTCTAACACACCTCTACCTCTTTCTGACCACAACTGTTGTGAATTCCGTTCTCGAACTCCCTCCTGTGGTCATGAATGGTACTTCGGTGAGTTCTGTCCTTGGACTCCCTCTGGTGGCTGTGAGGGGAGCTGCTGGTTCTGAGATTCCTTCCCCAGCTCACCTCGTTTAGGGCTAGGCTAGGATTCTCTATTTAACTCCTCTCAGATCGTTACTCCATGCCAGCTGTCATTGTTCTAGTACTGGTTCAGATCTCTCCTGGATCTTTCTGAGGACCTGTCTACTCCAGCAAAAGCTAAGTTCCGGCTTGTTCATTTGTTACTTATGGTTTTTCTTGCTAAGTTCTAGTCCAGCTTGCTATCATGAAACTGCCTGGCTAGCTGGAAGCTCTGGGGGTGCAGAGTGGCACCATCGCACCGTGAGTCGGTGCGTGGGTATTTTTTGCACACTCTGCGAGGTTTTTGTAGTTTGTTGTGTTGACCGCAAAGATCCCTTTTCTATCCTCAATCTGTTTAGTTAGACTGGCCTCTCTTTGCTAAAGCCTATTTCATCCTGTGTTTGTGATTTCCTCTTAACTCACAGTCAATACTTGTGGCGGGCTGCTTTTACCTTTGGTGAAATTTCTCTGAGGCAAGTGAGGCTTTGTTTCCTTTCTTTAGGGGTAGTTAGCTCTTAGGCTGTGAAGAGGCGTCTAGGCAGAGTCAGGCACGCTCCACAGCTATTTCTAGTTGTGTTGATAGGAGTAGGGTTTGCGGTCAGCAGAGTTCCCATTTCCCCAGAGCTCGTCCTGATTCCGTGTTTAATTATCAGGTCATTCCTGGTGCACCTAACCACCAGGTCCATAACAGTACAGCTGGCCCACAAAGTGTTACTGCATCTCAATAGAGGGAAAAGAGAAGTTCTGAGACCATTTTTTTTTTCTCTGCAGTGTGTTTTGCCTTTCTTTTCCCCTTAAACTCTGGGTGGTTCAGAACTCAGGTGTGGATATGGACATTCAAGGTCTGTCCTCTAGTGTAGATCAACTCGCTGCAAGGGTACAAAACATTCAAGATTATGTAGTTCAGAATCCTATGTTGGAGCCTAGAATTCCAATTCCTGATTTGTTTTCTGGGGATAGATCTAAATTTCTGAGTTTCAAAAACAATTGTAAACTGTTTCTTGCTCTGAAACCCCGCTCTTCTGGTGACCCTATTCAGCAAGTGAGAATCATTATTTCTTGGTTGCGTGGCGACCCTCAAGACTGGGCATTCGCCCTGGCGCCAGGAGATCCTGCATTGCGTAATGTAGATGCGTTTTTTCTGGCGCTGGGATTGCTTTATGATGAACCGCATTCTGTGGATCAGGCAGAGAAAATTTTGCTGGCTTTGTGTCAGGGTCAGGATGAAGTGGAGGTATATTGCCAGAAGTTCAGAAAGTGGTCTGTGCTTACTCAGTGGAATGAGTGTGCCCTGGCAGCAATTTTCAGAAAGGGTCTTTCTGAAGCCCTTAAGGATGTTATGGTGGGGTTCCCCACGCCTGCTGGTCTGAATGAATCAATGTCCTTGGCCATACAGATTGATCGGCGATTACGTGAGCGCAAAACTGTGCACCATTTGGCGGTATCCTCTGAGCAGAGGCCTGAGCCTATGCAATGTGATAGGACTTTGACCAGAGCTGAACGGCAAGAACATAGACGTCAGAATGGGCTGTGTTTTTACTGTGGTGACTCCACTCATGCTATCTCTGATTGTCCTAAGCGCACTAAGCGGTTCGCTAGGTCTGTCACCATTGGTACTGTACAGCCTAAATTTCTTTTGTCCGTTACTCTGATTTGCTCTTTGTCATCCTATTCTGTTATGGCATTTGTGGATTCAGGTGCTGCCCTGAATTTGATGGACTTAGAGTTTGCCAGACGCTGTGGTTTTTTTTTGGAGCCCTTGCAGCATCCCATTCCTTTGAGGGGAATTGATGCTACGCCTTTGGCCAAGAATAAGCCTTAGTACTGGACCCAGTTGACCATGTGCATGGCTCCTGCGCATCAGGAGGATATTCGCTTTTTGGTGTTGTATAATCTGCATGATGTGGTCGTGTTGGGTTTGCCATGGCTGCAGGTCCATAATCCAGTATTGGATTGGAAATCAATGTCGGTGTCCAGTTGGGGCTGTCAAGAGGTACATGGGGATGTTTCATTGTTGTCAATTTCTTCCTCCACTCCTTCTGAAGTCCCTAAGTTTTTGTCGGATTACCGGGATGTATTTGATGAGCCCAAGTCTAGTACCCTACCTCCTCATAGGGATTGTGATTGTGCTATTAATTTGATTCCTGGTAGCAAGTTCCCTAAGGGACGACTTTTCAATTTGTCTGTGCGAGAACACGCCGCTATGCGGAGTTATATAAAGGAGTCCTTGGAGAAAGGGCATATCCGCCCGTCGTCGTCACCATTGGGAGCAGGGTTCTTTTTTGTGGCCAAGAAGGATGGTTCTCTGAGACCTTGTATAGATTACCGCCTTCTTAATAAAATCACGGTCAAATTTCAGTACCCTTTTCCTCTACTGTCTGATTTATTTGCTCGGATTAAGGGGGCTAGTTGGTTCACCAAGATAGACCTTCGAGGGGCGTATAATCTCGTGCGTATTAAACAGGGCGATGAATGGAAAACAGCATTTAATACGCCCGAGGGCCATTTTGAGTACCTGGTGATGCCATTCGGCCTTTCTAATGCTCCCTCTGTGTTTCAGTCCTGTATGCATGACATCTTCCGAAAGTATCTGGATAGATTCATGATCGTATATTTGGATGATATTTTGGTCTTTTCGGATGATTGGGAGTCCCATGTGAAGCAGGTCAGAATGGTGTTCCAGGTCCTTCGTGCTAATTCATTGTTTGTGAAGGGATCTAAGTGTCTCTTTGGAGTTCAGAAGGTTTCCTTTTTGGGCTTCATTTTTTCCCCTTCTACTATCGAGATGGATCCTGTTAAAGTCCAAGCTATTTATGATTGGACTCGGCCTACATCTCTAAAGAGCCTTCAGAAATTTCTGGGCTTTGCCAATTTTTACCGTCGCTTCATCGCTAATTTTTCTAGTGTTGTTAAACCGTTGACTGATTTGACCAAGAAGGGTGCTGATGTGGTGAATTGGTCCTCTGCGGCCGTTGAGGCTTTTCAGGAGTTGAAGAGTTGTTTCTCTTCGGCTCCTGTGTTGTGTCAGCCAGATGTTTCGCTCCCTTTTCAGGTCGAGGTTGATGCTTCTGAAATTGGAGCAGGGGCTGTTTTGTCTCAGAGAAGTTCTGATTGCTCTGTAATGAAGCCATGTGCTTTCTTTTCGAGAAAGTTTTCGCCTGCTGAGCGTAATTATGATGTTGGCAATCGAGAGTTGTTGGCTATGAAGTGGGCATTCGAGGAGTGGCGACATTGGCTTGAAGGACCCAAGCATCGCGTGGTGGTCTTGACAGATCACAAGAATCTGACTTATCTCGAGTCTGCCAAGCGATTGAATCCTAGACAAGCTCGTTGGTCGCTGTTTTTCTCCCGTTTCAATTTTGTGGTTTCGTACCTTCCGGGTTCTAAGAATGTGAAGGCTGATGCCCTTTCAAGGAGTTTTGTGCCTGATTCTCCTGGGGTTCCTGGGTCGGCTGGTATTCTCAGAGAGGGGGTAGTTCTGTCTGCCATCTCCCCTGATTTGCGGCGGGTGCTGCAGGAGTTCCAGGCTGATAGACCTGACCGTTGTCCAGCGGAGAAACTGTTTGTCCCTGATAGATGGACTAATAGAGTTATCTCTGAGGTTCATTGTTCGGTGTTGGCTGGTCATCCTGGGATTTTTGGTACCAGAGATTTGGTGGCTAGGTCCTTTTGGTGGCCTTCCTTGTCATAGGATGTGCGTTCTTTTGTGCAGTCTTGTGGGACTTGTGCTCGGGCTAAGCCCTGCTGTTCTCGTGCCAGTGGGTTACTTTTGCCCTTGCCGGTCCCGAAAAGGCCCTGGACGCATGTTTCCATGGATTTTATTTCAAATCTTCCTGTTTCTCAAAGGATGTCGGTCATCTGGGTGGTTTGTGATCGCTTCTCTAAAATGGTCCATTTGGTACCCTTGCCTAAATTGCCTTCTTCCTCTGATTTGGTTCCATTATTTTTCCAACATGTGGTTCGTTTGCATGGCATTCCAGAGAACATCGTGTCTGACAGAGGTTCCCAGTTTGTTTCAAGGTTTTGGCGTTCCTTTTGTGCTAAGATGGGCATTGATTTGTCTTTTTCTTCGGCTTTCCATCCTCAGACAAATGGCCAAACCGAACGAACCAATCAGACTTTGGAAACTTATCTGAGATGTTTTGTTTCTGCGGATCAGGATGATTGAGTGACTTTCTTGCCATTGGCTGAGTTCGCCCTTAATAATCGGGCCAGTTCGGCTACTTTGGTTTCGCCTTTTTTTTGTAATTCTGTTTTTCATCCTCGTTTTTCTTCAGGGCAGGTTGAGCCTTCGGACTGTCCTGGTGTGGATTCTGTGGTGGACAGGTTGCAACAAATTTGGACTCATGAGGTGGACAATTTGACCTTGTCCCAAGAGAAGGCTCAACGTTTCGCTAACCGCCGTCGCCGTGTTGGTCCCCGACTTCGTGTTGGGGATTTGGTTTGGTTATCATCTCGTTATGTTCCTATGAAGGTTTCTTCTCCTAAGTTTAAGCCTCGTTTCATTGGTCCTTATAAGATTTCTGAAATTCTTAATCCAGTATCATTTCGTTTGGCTCTTCCTGCTTCTTTTGCCATCCATAATGTGTTCCATCGGTCGTTGCTGCAGAGATATGTGGCGCCTATGGTTCCCTCCGTTGATCCTCCTGCTCCGGTGTTGGTCGAGGGGGAGTTGGAGAATGTGGTGGAGAAGATTTTGGATTCTCGTATTTCGAGACGAAAACTTCAGTACTTGGTCAAATGGAAGGGCTATGGTCAGGAGGATAATTCCTGGGTTGTTGCCTCTGATGTCCATGCTGCCGATTTAGTTCGTGCCTTTCATTTGGCTCGTCCTGATCAGCCTGGGGGCTCTGGTGAGGGTTCGGTGACCCCTCCTCAAGGGGGGGTACTGTTGTGAATTCCGTTCTCGAACTCCCTCCTGTGGTCATGAATGGTACTTCGGTGAGTTCTGTCCATGGACTCCCTCTGGTGGCTGTGAGGGGAGCTGCTGGTTCTGAGATTCCTTCCCCAGCTGCCCTCGTTTAGGGCTAGGCTAAGATTCTCTATTTAACTCCTCTCAGATCGTTACTCCATGCCAGCTGTCAATGTTCTAGTACTGGTTCAGATCTCTCCTGGATCTTTCTGAGGACCTGTCTACTCCAGCAAAAGCTAAGTTCCGGCTTGTTCATTTGTTACTTATGGTTTTTCTTGCTAAGTTCTAGTCCAGCTTGCTATCATGAAACTGCCTGGCTAGCTGGAAGCTCTGGGGGTGCAGAGTGGCACCACCGCACCGTGAGTCGGTGCGGGGGTATTTTTTGCACACTCTGCGTGGTTTTTGTAGTTTGTTGTGTTGACCGCAAAGATCCCTTTTCTATCCTCAATCTGTTTAGTTAGACTGGCCTCTCTTTGCTAAAGCCTATTTCATCCTGTGTTTGTGATTTCCTCTTAACTCACAGTCAATACTTGTGGGGGGCTGCTTTTACCTTTGGGGAAATTTCTCTGAGGCAAGTGAGGCTTTGTTTCCTTTCTTTAGGGGTAGTTAGCTCTTAGGCTGTGAAGAGGCGTCTAGGCAGAGTCAGGCACGCTCCACGGCTATTTCTAGTTGTGTTGATAGGAGTAGGGTTTGCGGTCAGCAGAGTTCCCATTTCCCCAGAGCTCGTCCCGATTCCGTGTTTAACTATCAGGTCATTCCTGGTGCACCTAACCACCAGGTCCATAACACACAACCTACTTACATTCTCTTCCCTCTCCACTCCTTGTCCACGATCTCCACTCTACAAACTAGTACACCCTCGCAGAAATCTTAAACACCTTGATCTACACTCACTGTCTGAATCCCTCCTCTCTCTTACAGATATAAGTTCCCTACACAATGCAGATGCCACTGTCGCTCTATATAACACCAAAATAGCTGTAGCTCTGGAATCGGTTGCCCCTCTCACACATACCAAAGCTCACAAAATCGACAGACAGACCTGGCACTCCAACCTGACCAAAGAACTGAGATGGGCTACCAGGGTTGTTAAGCGGAGATGGAAAAGATCCCACTCCAACAAGCACTTCACCGCATTCAAATAGTCCCTCACTACTTTCAAGGCCACACTCACTGCAGCAAAACAAAACAAACCTACTTCTCATCTCTCATATCCTCCCTGTCTCACAACCCTAAACAGTTATACAACACTGAATTCTCTCCTCCATCCCCCAGCACCCCCTCCCTCTCCACTCATCTCAGCCGAAGACCTTGCCTCATTTTTCAAGCAAAGATTGATAACATCAGGGACAGTTTTGGTCGACAACCAACAGAGCCCCTTCTCCTAACTGCTCAGCCCTCCTCCTCCAAAACTAACTTCTCCACCATTACAGAAGATCGACGCTCCACTCTACTCTCAAGATCACATCTCACCACCTGTGCACTTGACCCGATCCCATCCCACTTCATCCCAAACCTCACCACAGTGTTCATCCCAACCCTATCCCATCTATTCAACCTATCACTAACAACTGGTGTCTTCCCCTCAAGCTTTAAACATGCCTCAATCACACCTATCCTCAAAAAGCCCTCTCTTGACCCATCCTCTGCATCTAGCTATCTCCCCATATCCCTTCTCCCCTATGCCTTAAAACTACTGGAACAACATGTCCATCTTGAACTGTCCTCCCACCTCTCTTCTTGCTCCCTCTTTGACCACTTGCAGTCTGGCTTCTGGCCGCATGACTCCACTGAAACTGCCCTAACTAAAGTCACCAATGACCTATTAACCGCCAAAGCCAAGCAACACTACTCTGTCCTTCTCCTCCTGACCTGTCCTCTGCCTTTGACACAATGGACCATTCCCTATTATTACAAACCCTCTCATCTCTTGGCATCACTGACTTGGCCTTATCTTGGATCTCGTCATACCTAACAGACCGAACATTCAGCGTCTCCCACTCGTACACCACCTCCTCACCTTGCCCCCTATCTGTCGGAGTCCCACAAGGTTCAGTCCTAAGGCCTCTTCTCCATCTACACCTTCGGCCTCGGACAACTCATAGAATCTCACAGCTTTCAGTATCACCTCTATGCTGATGACACACAGATCTACATCTCTGGACCAGATATCATCTCCCTACTAACCAGAATCCCACAATGTCTGCTATTTCATCTTTCTTCTCCGATAGATTTCTAAAACTTTATATGGACAAAACAGAATTCAGCATCTTTGCCCATCTCTCTTGACTCCCCCAACAGACCTATCCATTGAAGTAAATAGCTGCTCACTCTCCCCAGTCCCACAAGCTTGCTGCCTTGGGGTAATCTTTGACACTGATCTCTCCTTCAAACCACATATCCAAGCCCATTCCACTTCCTGCCGACTTCAACTCAAAAATATTTTCCGGATCTGTACATTCTTAAACCAAGAATCTGAAAAAACCCTAGTCCATGCCCTCATCATCTCCCGCCTTGACTACTGCAACCTCCTGCTCTGTGGCCTCCCCTCTAGCACCCCTCCAATCTATTCTAAACTCTGCTGCCTGACTAATCGACCTTTCCCCTTGCTATTCCCTGGCCTCTCTCCTTTGTCAATCCCTGCATTGGCTCCCCATTACCCAAAGACTCCAGTTCAAAACCCTAACCATGACATACAAAGCCATCCACAACCTGTGTCCTCCATACATCTGTGACCTCGTCTCCCGGTACTTACCTGCATGCAACCTCTGATCCTCACAAGATCTCCTTCTCTACTCTCCTGTTATCTCCTCTTCCCACAATCGTGTACAAGATTTCTCCCATGCATCACCCTTACTCTGGAACACTCTACCCCAATATATCAGACTCTCAACTACTGTGGAAACCTTCAAAAAGAGCCTGAAGATCTACCTCTTCCGACTATCCTACAACCTGCAGTAACCACAGATCGACCAAACCTCTGCACGACCTGCTCTACCCTCGCTTACTGTATCCTCACCCATCCCTTGTAGATTGTGAGCCCTCGCGGGCAGGGTCCTCTCTCCTCCTGTACCAGTCATGGCTTGTATCGTTTAAGATTAGTGTGCTTGTTATTATGTATACCCCTCCTCACATGTAAAGCTCCCTGGAATAAATGGCGCTATAATAATAAATAATAATAATACATAGTGATGTGATGCATGTAAGACATAGGTTAGGACTTAGGACATAAGGTAGTGTTTGCATAGAATGTAGGGGAAGGGGTTTCCCCAGCAACAGACACAGGGGAAGGGCTTAGTGCTAGGACAAGGGACTTGCTTCCTGAAGTAAATCAGAGCAGAGTTAGATTCTGAAGTGACAAGTGTGCAGAGCTGCCATGCGGGTGAACTACAGCAAAGGAGACGATGGGACAATGAGGTAGAGTGACTAGAAGTTGACAGAAGAGGCAGAGTGGCCTTCTACCTTAAAGGGGTCCATGGATAGGACGACGTGTCACAAGAAACCCTGAGCTTGAGAAACGACGAATGTACAGATATAAAGAGGACTGAGACTGTGGGACTAGTGAGAGTCCCGAGTGGTAGATCCAGGGGGTCCATAGCGATCCCTTGTATATAACCCTCATCAAGTTCAGTAAAGTTTCCATGTTTGAACAGAAGTCTCCTTTGCTAATCTGTGGAACTTGTGGTCCTGGCCAGCCAATATCATTGGCTACCGGCAGCCTGCACGGGCACAAGGCCCTCACAAGACTAACACCCAGCCAGGACCCACAATTGTCTCTAGGATGCCAAAGCGAGCGGGGACAGAATCTCGCCCACAACTACCTCGCTTGGGCGTCTTACAATTACACAAATTAACTCTTGACGAAACATTCCTGTTCATTCGAAGCCAATCTAGGCGACTACTTAATGAAGCTGGTTGAATGCCAAGGAGACATAAAGCTGACATCAACAGTAAAATGAGGAAACTTGGCGGATCTAAGGTTTAACACATATTCTTGTTTTCAAGTGTGTTCCTTTGTGGCATGGCTGCCTCATGTCTGAATGTGCAAATATTTTAAGTAATTGTGAAAGCTTTATTTATAACATCACTTATTTTATTTTTGTTTGCCAATAAAAGGCATAATAACTATGAGATTGTTATTTTGTTTCTCCTACTAAGTGCAATCAATCCTCTTAGGAATTCCTCGTAGGAATGTCAGTGGTCGTTTTTAGACGGGTAGTGTGGTGAGCTCTCTTGCCTGGAGAGTTCCGAGGTGCTGGTGAAGTGGGATGGCAATCCCCATAGTTGACTAATGTTCAATCACTGCACACTGTTGATAGATGCTTGTGAGAATTTTATTATACAGATACAATAATAATAATAATAATAATAATAATAATAAATACCTTGTTTTTTCTTCTACAGCAACTATATAAATAAGCCCCTATGAGGGTCAAAACGTTATGTTCTTGTCGCCTCACCATTTTCTCTATCCATGCGCCTGAATTGTGTTATTGCTGCATCTGTATCTGTATAATAAAATTCTCACAAGCATCTATTAAGAGTGTGCAGTGATGTTTTTTTGGCAGTACATTCAGCTCTGAAAACAGATGCAAACAACTCTTGTAAAATTTCACATTTTTTAAAAAGTTAAATTGGTTACTGTCTTTGGGGAGATTTTATTTTTCTCGAATGATTTTGAGCTAAAACTCATTTTTTCAATATAAACTCTTTGTTTCCTTGCACATTCAAATTTAAAGGGGTGGTACGAAATACAAATTAATTTTCATCCTAAATGCCTATCTATTTAATGCCATAATTTAAACTATTTTCTAATACAGAAATCTATTATTGACCAAAATATTGTTGGCACTCCCAAACATTAAAGTAAATCTACAAGTAAAGGAAGCTAATGCCACTACAAATTTAAACAAATCTTGTATTAACATTGTAGTGCAGCGGTGCCCTCACTGTGCAGTAAGAAGGCATTGACCCGGCAAAAGTTCAAAATAAAGTCTCGTTTAATGTACAGCGTACTCACAAACAGAAAGTAAAACGGATCCTCCGGATGGCAACTGGGAAAACAAAGAAAGTCCGTGACTGGTTGCCGAGGGCTAAGGCACCGCAATGTACGCTGAGGGTGCCAGGCTTTTTGGCTCCGCTTGGCCCTGTGTTGCCTCACACAAGTAGTGCTCTGCAGAGCTGTCTGCTCTGCCTGCTTGCAAGACCAAAACTGACGCACCCAAACCCTTTACTGCAGGGCCTTTAACTTGAATCTGTAGCCATGGGCCACATGGAAAACCAGGAGCTGAGCAGGAAATGGCCCAACCCCACTGCCTTCCTGTCGTCTGTTTCAAAAATAAAAGCTCATGACAGGTTGTCAGGACTCTGAATATTTTTTATCACCTTTTGTGCATTAAAGCCCTTTTCCAAGATGGCGTCTTTGGTCTCATGTGCACTGTGTCTTCTTGCTATAAAACTCCACCCCAGCCTTCAGTCTGTGCTAGAGTATTCTACCTTGCATCCAGCACCTGACCTCTGGTTACTCCCTGGCTATATACCTGCTCCTGTGAACCTGTGGGGTTATCTTGCTACTCTGCTCTGAGTTCCTGCTGCATACACCAGTTCCAGTAATCCTCCTTCATCTGCTGCTAGTGTTTACTTCCATCTGCACTTGCTGGACATGTAAGCTGTTTCTGCTCTGCAAGAACCTGAGACTATTACCCAGGCCTCCCTGGTTGAGCTAAGATATTATTTGAACTGCCTTATAAGCATATCTGTTATGGACCTGGTGGTTAGGCGCACCAGGAATGACCTGATAGTTAAACTCGGAATCGGGACGAGCTCTGGGGAAATGGGAACTCTGCTGACCGCAAACCCTACTCCTATCAACACAACTAGAAATAGCCGTGGAGCGTGCCTGACTCTGCCTAGACGCCTATTCACAGCCTAAGAGCTAACTACCCCTAAATAAAGGAAACAAAGCCTCACTTGCCTCAGAGAAATTTCCCCAAAGGTAAAAGCAGCCCCCCACAAATATTGACTGTGAGTTAAGAGGAAATCACAAACACAGGATGAAATAGGCTTTAGCAAAGAGAGGCCAGTCTAACTAAACAGATTGAGGATAGAAAAGGGATCTTTGCGGTCAACACAAAAAACTACAAAAACCACGCAGAGTGTGCAAAAAATACCCCCGCACCGACTCACGGTGCGGTGGTGCCACTCTGCACCCCCAGAGCTTCCAGCTAGCCAGGCAGTTTCATGATAGCAAGCTGGACTAGAACTTAGCAAGAAAAACCATAAGTAACAAATGAACAAGCCAGAACTTAGCTTTTGCTGGAGTGGTCAGGTCCTCAGAAAGATCCAGGAGAGATCTGAACCAGTTCTAGAACATTGACAGCTGGCATAGAGTAATGATCTGAGTGGAGTTAAATAGAGAATCCAGCCTAGCCCTAAACGAGTGCAGGTGGGGAAGGAATCTCAGAACCAGCAGCTCCACTCACAGCCACCAGAGGGAGTCCACGGACAGAACTCACCGAAGTACCATTCATGACCACAGGAGGGAGTTCGAGAACGGAATTCACAACAGTACCCCCCCCTTGAGGAGGGGTCACCGAACCCTCACCAGAACCCCCTGGCCGATCAGGATGAGCCAAATGAAAGGCACAAACTAAATCAGCAGCATGGACATCAGAGGCAACAACCCAGGAATTATCTTCCTGACCATAGCCCTTCCATTTGACCAAGTACTGAAGTTTTCGTCTCGAAATATGAGAATCCAAAATCTTCTCCACCACATACTCCAACTCCCCCTCGACCAACACCGGAGCAGGAGGATAAACGGAGGGAACCATAGGTGCCACATATCTCTGCAGCAACGACCTATGGAACACATTATGGATGGCAAAAGAAGCAGGAAGGGCCAAACGAAATGATACAGGATTAAGAATTTCAGAAATCTTATAAGGACCAATGAAACGAGGCTTAAACTTAGGAGAAGAAACCTTCATAGGAACATAACGAGAAGACAACCAAACCAAATCCCCAACACGAAGTCGGGGACCAACACAACGACGGCGGTTAGCGAAACGTTGAGCCTTCTCCTGGGACAACGTCAGATTGTCCACTATGTGAGTCCAAGTTTGCTGCAACCTGTCCACCACAGAATCCACACCAGGACAGTCAGAAGGCTCAACCTGCCCTGAAGAAAAACGAGGATGAAAACCAGAATTGCAAAAAAAAGGCGAAACCAAAGTAGCCGAACTAGCCCGATTATTAAGGGCGAACTCAGCCAATGGCAAGAAGGTCACCCAATCATCCTGATCCGCAGAAACAAAGCATCTCAGATAGGTTTCCAAAGTCTGATTGGTTTGTTCGGTTTGGCCATTTGTCTGAGGATGGAAAGCCGAAGAAAAAGACAAATCAATGCCCATCTTAGCACAAAAGGAACGCCAAAACCTTGAAACAAACTGGGAACCTCTGTCAGACACGATGTTCTCTGGAATGCCATGCAAACGAACCACATGTTGGAAAAATAATGGAACCAAATCAGAGGAAGAAGGCAATTTAGGCAAGGGTACCAAATGGACCATTTTAGAGAAGCGATCACAAACCACCCAGATGACCGACATCCTTTGAGAAACAGGAAGATCTGAAATAAAATCCATGGAAACATGCGTCCAGGGCCTTTTCGGGACCGGCAAGGGCAAAAGTAACCCACTGGCTCGAGAACAGCAGGGCTTAGCCCGAGCACAAGTCCCACAAGACTGCACAAAAGAACGCACATCCCGTGACAAAGAAGGCCACCAAAAGGACCTAGCCACCAAATCTCTGGTACCAAAAATCCCAGGATGACCAGCCAACACCGAACAATGAACCTCAGAGATAACTCTATTAGTCCATCTATCAGGGACAAACAGTTTCTCCGCTGGACAACGGTCAGGTCTATCAGCCTGGAACTCCTGCAGCACCCGCCGCAAATCAGGGGAGATGGCAGACAGAAGTACCCCCTCTCTGAGAATACCAGCTGGCTCAGGAACCCCAGGAGAATCAGGCACAAAACTCCTTGAAAGGGCATCAGCCTTCACATTCTTAGAACCCGGAAGGTACGAAACCACAAAATTGAAACGGGAGAAAAACAGCGACCAACGAGCCTGTCTAGGATTCAACCGCTTGGCAGACTCGAGATAAGTCAGATTCTTGTGATCTGTCAAGACCACCACGGGATGCTTGGCTCCTTCAAGCCAATGTCGCCATTCCTCGAATGCCCACTTCATAGCCAACAACTCCCGATTGCCAACATCATAATTACGCTCAGCAGGCGAAAACTTTCTTGAAAAGAAAGCGCATGGCTTCATTACAGAGCAATCAGAACTTCTCTGAGACAAAACAGCCCCTGCTCCAATTTCAGAAGCATCAACCTCGACCTGAAAAGGGAGCGAAACATCTGGCTGACACAACACAGGAGCCGAAGAGAAACGATGTTTCAACTCCTGAAAAGCCTCAACGGCCGCAGAGGACCAATTCACCACATCAGCACCCTTCTTGGTCAAATCAGTCAACGGTTTAACAACACCAGAAAAATTAGCGATGAAGCGACGGTAAAAATTGGCAAAGCCCAGAAATTTCTGAAAGCTCTTCACAGATGTAGGCCGAGTCCAATCATAAATAGGTTGGACTTTAACAGGATCCATCTCGATAGTAGAAGGGGAAAAAATGAAACCCAAAAAGGAAACCTTCTGAACTCCAAAGAGACACTTAGATCCCTTCACAAACAAGGAATTAGAACGAAGGACCTGGAACACCATTCTGACCTGCTTCACATGGGACTCCCAATCATCCGAAAAGACCAAAATATCATCCAAATATACGATCATGAATCTATCCAGATACTTTCGGAAGATGTCATGCATAAAGGACTGAAACACAGAGGGAGCACTAGAAAGGCCGAATGGCATCACCAGGTACTCAAAATGGCCCTCGGGCGTATTAAATGCTGTTTTCCATTCATCGCCCTGTTTAATACGCACGAGATTATACGCCCCTCGAAGGTCTATCTTGGTGAACCAACTAGCCCCCTTAATCCGAGCAAATAATCAGACAGTAGAGGCAAAGGGTACTGAAATTTGACCGTGATTTTATTAAGAAGGCGGTAATCTATACAAGGTCTCAGAGAACCATCCTTTTTGGCCACAAAAAAGAACCCTGCTCCCAATGGTGACGACGATGGGCGGATATGCCCCTTCTCCAAGGACTCCTTTATATAACTCCTCATAGCGGCGTGTTCTGGCACAGACAAATTGAAAAGTCGTCCCTTAGGGAACTTGCTACCAGAAATCAAATTAATAGCACAATCACAATCCCTAGAAAACAAATCAGGAATTGGAATTCTAGGCTCCAACATAGGATTCTGAACTACATAATCTTGAATGTTTTGTACCCTTGCAGCGAGTTGATCTACACTAGAGGACAGACCTTGAATGTCCATATCCACACCTGAGTTCTGAACCACCCAGAGTTTAAGGGAAAAGAAAGGCAAAACACACTGCAGGGAAAAAAAAATGGTCTCAGATCTTCTCTTATCCCTCTATTGAGATGCATTAACACTTTGTGGGCCAGCTGTACTGTTATGGACCTGGTGGTTAGGTGCACCAGGAATGACCTGATAGTTAAACTCGGAATCGGGACGAGCTCTGGGGAAGTGAGAACTCTGCTGACCGCAAACCCTACTCCTATCAACACAACTAGAAATAGCCGTGGAGCGTGCCTGACTCTGCCTAGACGCCTCTTCACAGCCTAAGAGCTAACTACCCCTAAAGAAAGGAAACAAAGCCTCACTTGCCTCAGAGAAATTTCCCCAAAGGTAAAAGCAGCCCCCCACAAATATTGACTGTGAGTTAAGAGGAAATCACAAACACAGGATTAAATAGGCTTTAGCAAAGAGAGGCCAGTCTAACTAAACAGATTGAGGATAGAAAAGGGATCTTTGCAGTCAACACAAAAAAACTACAAAAACCACGCAGAGTGTGCAAAAAATACCCCCGCACCGACTCACGGTGCGGTGGTGCCACTCTGCACCCCCAGAGCTTCCAGCTAGCCAGGCAGTTTCATGAAGCCAGCTGGACTAGAACTTAGCAAGAAAAACCATAAGTAACAAATGAACAAGCCGGAACTTAGCTTTTGCTGGAGTGGTCAGGTCCTCAGAAAGATCCAGGAGAGATCTGGACCAGTACTAGAACATTGACAGCTGGCATAGAGTAATGATCTGAGTGGAGTTAAATAGAGAATCCAGCCTAGCCCTAAACGATGGCAGGTGGGGAAGGAATCTCCGAACCAGCAGCTCCTCTCACAGCCACCAGAGGGAGTCCATGGACAGAACTCACCGAAGTACCATTCATGACCACAGGAGGGAGTTCGAGAACAGAATTCACAACACATATCTATCTGTGTTTTGGACTAAGCAAGGACTTATTCATGTCAAGTATCCTCAAGAATAATTGTGCTTCATAGACTTTCTGCGTGATTGCATTTTCCTCTGAAGTTTCCTATAGACTGCTAAGCTGCATTTAATATTTACTCCAAGTGTTGTGGACTGGAGTTTCTCTCTGCACCTGTTTGAATCACCGTGTGATAATATAGACTTTACCACTTATAAAACTGTGTCCTGTAGTTGTCTTGTTCCATGCAAAGAGTCTCCTGAGTTATCCCCTATAATTATTACAGGATACTCTAGCCTAAAAAAAAAAAGGAGACTGCTGGAACAATGACTGCAGAAAGCAGACTAGAGCAGGTGTTTTCCATAATTAGATCACTGCAGAAAGATGTGTAAGGTCTGCAAAAGAAGTTTGGAAGCTTTGAACACAATCAACAAGTGTTTGGACAGACTTTGCAGGACTTAAGCACCCGCATGGCAGCCCAGGAAAACAAACTTGCTGGCATACAGTCCCAGTATGGACGGGCTTTTCAGGACATAAGCACGCAAATAGCTGCACAAGCGACTTTTCCCTCTGGGCAACCGCCACCAGCTAGCCCACCTAAGTTGCCCCCATTCAGATTTAATGGTGATCTGTTGTGAATTCCGTTCTGCAGCTCCCTCCTGTGGTTGCTAATGGTATTTTTGTGAGTTCTGCCCTTGGGCTCCCTCTGGTGGTTTTAAGTGGAACTGCTGCTCCTTTAGGTAGCTGTAGCAGCTGCCTCCACTGATCGCCTTGCCTGGGTTTGTTATTTAAACCTGCTCTGAGCTTTAGTTCATGCCAGCTGTCAATGTTCTTGGTTGGATTTGGTTCTCTCCTTGGATTTCTCATATGGCCTGTCCTTGTCAGCAAAAGATAAGTTTTTGCTAGTTCTTGTTTGTCCATTTGTTTGGACTCTATTGCTCTGCAAATATGTCTCTTTTTGTCCAGCTTGTCACTATGTCATATTCAGGCTAGCTGGAAGCTCTGGGGAAGCAGATTTGCCCCTCCACACCGTGAGTCGGTGTGGAGTTCATTTTTGTAAACTCTGCGTGGATTTTGTAGTTTTTAATACTGACCGCACAGTATCCTTTTCTCTCTGTCTATCAAGTTTAGTATTGGCCTCCTTTGCTGAAATCTGATTTCATTTCTGTGTACGTCATTTCCCTCTCCACTCACAGTCAATATTTGTGGGGGGCTGTCTTTCCTTTGGGGGTTTTCTCTGAGGCAAGATAGCTGTCTATTTCCTACTTTAGGGGTAGTTAGCTCTTAGGCTGTGACGAGGTGTCTAGGGAGAGTCAGGAACATCCCACGGCTATTACTAGTGTTGTTGTTAGGATTAGGAACTGCGGTCAGTAGAGATACCACCTCCTCAGAGCTCGTCCCATGTTGTGTTTTAGCCACCAGGTCATATCAGTGTGGCCTCTTGACCACCAGGTCATAACAGTACAGCTGGCCCATAATGTGTTAAATGCATCTCAAAAGAGGGAAAAGAAAGTTCTGAGTCTTTTTTTTTCCTTTGTAGCTTGTTTTGTCTTTTTTTTCCCCTTAATCTCTGGGTGGTTCAGGATTTTGGTGCTGATATGGAGGTTCAGGGTCTGTCCTTGCGTGTGGATCAACTCGCTGCAAGGGTACAGAGTATCCAAGATTATGTTGTCCAGACTCCTTTATTAGAGCCTAGAATTCCTATTCCTGATTTGTTTTCTGGGGATAGATCTAAATTTTTGAACTTCAAAAATAATTGCAGATTGTTTTTTGCTCTGAGACCCCGTTCCTCTGGTGACCCCATTCAGCAGGTGAAGATTGTTATTTCTTTGCTGCGTGGCGACCCGCAGGACTGGGCATTCTCCCTTGAGCCAGGAAATCCTGCATTGCTCAATATTGACGCATTTTTTCAAGCGCTCGGATTGCTGTATGACAAGCCTAATTCTGTGGATCAGGCAGAAAATACTTTGCTGGCTCTGTGTCAGGGTCAGGAAGCAGCAGAAGTATACTGCCAGAAATTTAGAAAGTGGTCTGTGCTCACAAAATGGAATGAGTATGCCCTGGCAGCAATTTTCAGAAAGGGTCTTTCTGAAGCCCTTAAAGATGTTATGGTGGGGTTTCCCACGCCTGCTGGTCTGAATGAGTCAATGTCTTTGGCCATTCAGATCGATCGGCGTCTGCGCGAGCGCAAGGTGGTGCACCATATGGCAGTGTCCTCTGAGCAGAGTCCTGAGCCTATGCAATGTGATAGGATTTTGACTAGAGCAGAAAGGCAGAAATTCAGACGTCAGAATGGCCTGTGTTTTTACTGTGGTGATTCTGCTCATGCTATTTCTGATTGCCCTAAGCGTACTAAGAGGGTCCCTAGGTCTGTTACTATTAGTACTGTACAGCCTAAATTTCTCTTGTCTGTTACCCTGATTTGCTCATTGTCGTCCTTTTCTGTTATGGCATTTGTGGATTCTGGCGCCGCCCTGAACTTAATGGACTTAGAATTTGCCAAGCTCTGTGGTTTTTCCTTGGAGCCTTTGCAGAGCCCTATTCCCTTAAGGGGGATTGATGCTACGCCATTGGCCAAGAATAAACCTCAGTACTGGACACAGTTAACCATGTACATGGCTCCAGCACATCAGGAAAATATTCGCTTTTTGGTGTTGCATAATTTGCATGATGTTGTTGTGCTAGGTTTTCCATGGTTACAGGTACATAATCCAGTGCTGGATTGGAGATCTATGTCTGTAACTGGCTGGGGTTTGTCAGGGAATACATAGTGATATTCCTTTGATGTCAATTTCCTCGCCCCCTTCTTCTGAAGTTCCTGAGTTTTTGTCGGATTTCCAGGATATATTTGATGAGCCCAAGTCCAGTTCCCTGCCTCCTCATAGGGACTGCGATTGTGCCATTAATTTGATTCCTGGCTGTAAGTTCCCTAAGGGCCGACTTTTCAATCTGTCTGTGCCAGAGCATGCCGCTATGCGGAGTTATGTAAAGGAGTCCTTGGAGAAGGGGCATATTCGCCCGTCTTCGTCACCGTTGGGGGCTGGATTCTTCTTTGTTGCCAAGAAGGATGGCTCCTTGAGACCCTGTATAGATTATCGCCTTCTCAATAAGATCACGGTCAAATTCCAGTACCCTTTACCTTTACTTTCTGATTTGTTTGCTCGGATTAAGGGTGCCAGTTGGTTTACTAAAATCGACCTTCGAGGGGCGTATAATCTCATGCATATTAAACAAGGTGATGAATGGAAAACAGCATTTAATATGCTCGAAGGCCATTTTGAATATCTTTTGATGCCATTCGGGCTCTCTAATGCTCCATCGGTATTTCAGTCCTTTATGCATGATATCTTCCGGAATTATCTGGATAAATTCATGATTGTGTATTTGGATGATATTTTGTTTTTTTCCGATGATTGGGAGTCTCATGTGAAGCAGGTTAGGATGGTGTTTCAGGTCCTTCGTGCTAATGCGTTGTTTGTGAAGGGGTCTAAGTGCCTCTTTGGAGTTCAGAAGGTTTCTTTTTTGGGTTTCATTTTTTCTCCCTTGGCTATTGAGATGGACCCTGTTAAAGTCCAGGCCATTCATGATTGGACTCAACCCACATCTGTAAAGAGCCTTCAGAAATTTTTGGGCTTTGCTAATTTTTATCGCCGCTTTATTGCTAATTTTTCTAGTGTGGTGAAGCCTCTGACCGATTTGACGAAGAAGGGCGCTGATGTGATGAATTGGTCCTCTGCGGCTGTTGAGGCCTTTCAGGAGCTTAAACGTTGTTTTACTTCTACCCCTGTGTTGCGTCAGCCAGATGTTTCACTCCCTTTTCAGGTTGAGGTTGATGCTTCTGAGATTGGGCCAGGGGCTGTTTTGTCTCAGAGAAATTCTTATGGCTCTTTGATGAAACCATGTGCTTTCTTCTCCAGAAAGTTTTCGCCTGCTGAGCGTAATTATGATGTCGGCAATCGGGAGTTGTTGGCTATGAAGTGGGCATTTGAGGAGTGGCGACATTGGCTTGAGGGAGCCAAGCATCGCGTGGTGGTCTTGACTGATCATAAGAATCTGATTTACCTCAAGTCTGCTAAGCGGTTGAATCCTAGACAAGCTCGGTGGTCTCTGTTTTTCTCCCGTTTTGATTTTGTGGTCTCATATATTCCAGGATCTAAGAATGTCAAGGCTGATGCCCTTTCTAGGAGTTTTTTGCCTGACTCTCCGGGAATTCTTGAGCCGGCTGGGATCCTCAAGGAGGGGGTGATTCTTTCTGCCATCTCCCCTGATTTGCGGCGGGTACTTCAGGAGTTTCAGGCTGATAAACCTGACCGCTGTCCAGTGGGGAGACTGTTTGTTCCTGATAGATGGACTAGCAGGGTAATTTCTGAGGTTCATTGTTCGGTGTTGGCTGGTCACCCTGGGATTTTCGGTACCAGAGATTTGGTGGCTAGGTCCTTTTGGTGGCCTTCCTTGTTGCGGGATGTGCGTTCGTTTATGCAGTCCTGTGGGACCTGTGCTCGGGCTAAGCCTTGCTGTTCCCGTGCCAGTGGGTTGCTTTTGCCTTTGCCTATTCCTGAGAGGCCCTGGACGCATATTTCCATGGATTTTATTTCTGATCTTCCTGTTTCTCAGAAGATGTCTGTCATCTGGGTGGTTTGTGACCGTTTTTCTAAGATGGTCCATTTGGTACCATTGCCTAAGTTGCCTTCCTCCTCTGATTTGGTTCCATTATTTTTTCAGCATGTGGTTCGTTTACATGGTATTCTGGAGAATATTGTGTCTGACAGAGGTTCCCAGTTCGTTTCTAGGTTTTGGCGGTCCTTTTGTGCTAGAATGGGCATTGATTTGTCTTTTTCTTCAGCATTCCATCCTCAGACAAATGGCCAAATGGAGCGAACCAATCAGACCTTGGAAACCTATTTGAGATGCTTCGTGTCTGCTGATCAGGATGATTGGGTGACCTTTTTGCCGTTGGCCGAGTTTGCCCTTAATAATCGGGCTAGTTCGGCTACCTTGGTTTCACCTTTTTTTTGTAACTTTGGTTTTCATCCTCGTTTTTCTTCGGGGCAGCTTGAGCCTTCTGACTGTCCTGGTGTGGATTCTGTGGTGGACAGGTTGCAGCAAATTTGGACTCATGTGGTGGACAATTTGACGTTGTCTCAGGAAAAGGCTCAACGTTTTGCTAACCGTCGTCGGTGTGTTGGTCCCCGGCTTCGTGTTGGGGATTTGGTCTGGTTGTCTTCTCGTCATGTTCCTATGAAGGTTTCTTCCCCTAAGTTCAAGCCTCGCTTTATTGGGCCTTATAAGATTTCTGAAATTATCAATCCGGTGTCTTTTCGTTTGGCCCTTCCAGCTTCTTTTTCCATTCATAATGTGTTCCATAGATCCTTGTTGCAGAGATATGTGGTACCTATGGTTCCCTCCGTTGATCCTCCTGCTCCGGTGTTGGTTGAGGGGGAATTGGAATATGTGGTGGAGAAGATTTTGGATTCTCGTTTTTCGAGGTGGAAGCTCCAATATCTGGTCAAGTGGAAGGGGTATGGCCAGGAGGATAATTCTTGGGTTGTTGCCTCCGATGTTCATGCTGCCGATTTGGTTCGTGCTTTCCATTTGGCTCGTCCTGATCGGCCTGGGAGCTCTGGTGAGGGTTCGGTGACCCCTCCTCAAGGGGGGGTACTGTTGTGAATTCCGTTCTGGAGCTCCCTCCTGTGGTTGCTAATGGTATTTTTGTGAGTCCTGCCTTTGGGCTCCCTCTGGTGGTTTCGAGTGGAACTGCTGCTCCTTTAGGTAGCTGTAGCAGCTGCCTCCACTGATCGCCTTGCCTGGGTTTGCTACTTAAACCTGCTCTGGGCTTTAGTTCATGCCAGCTGTCAATGTTCTTGGTTGGATTTGGTTCTCTCCTTGGATTTCTCATATGGCCTGTCCTTGTCAGCAAAAGATAAGTTTTTGCTAGTTCTTGTTTGTCCATTTGTTTGGACTCTATTGCTCTGCAAATATGTCTCTTTTTGTCCAGCTTGTCACTATGTCATATTCAGGCTAGCTGGAAGCTCTGGGGAAGCAGATTTGCCCCTCCACACCGTGAGTCGGTGTGGAGTTCATTTTTGTAAACTCTGCGTGGATTTTGTAGTTTTTAATACTGACCGCACAGTATCCTTTTCTCTCTGTCTATCAAGTTTAGTATTGGCCTCCTTTGCTGAAATCTGATTTCATTTCTGTGTACGTCATTTCCCTCTCCACTCACAGTCAATATTTGTGGGGGGCTGTCTTTCCTTTGGGGGTTTTCTCTGAGGCAAGATAGCTTTCTATTTCCTACTTTAGGGGTAGTTAGCTCTTAGGCTGTGACGAGGTGTCTAGGGAGAGTCAGGAACATCCCACGGCTATTACTAGTGTTGTTGTTAGGATTAGGAACTGCGGTCAGTAGAGATACCACCTCCTCAGAGCTCGTCCCATGTTGCGTTTTAGCCACCAGGTCATAACAGTGTGGCCTCTTAACCACCAGGTCATAACAGTGATCGCGACAAATTTTGTGGCTTTGTGAATCAATGTATGCTATATTTTGATGTGCATGCTGACCGTTTTCCTAATGATAGATCCAAAGTATTGTGTGTAATAATGCTGCTGACCGCACGAGCGCTTGCCTGGGCGAATCCGATGATTGAGTCTCGTGACCCACGGTTAAATAACTTGGATGATTTCTTGGCCGCTATGGCATTAATATTTGATGACCCTAATCACCGTGCAACCACTGAATCCGCTTTATTGTCTTTACGCCAGGCAAAATGTTCTGTTATTGAGTATGCTACTGAATTCAGGAGATTAGCGGTAGATACCAATTGGGACAGTTATGCACAATTGCCTATTTTTAAAAGGGGTCTGTCTAGTATTGTAAAAGATGAACTAGCTCACTCTGAGTCACCACAAGAGCTAGAGACATTTATACAGCATTGTGTGCACATTGACATTTGCCTTACTGAGCGTAGGCAGGAGAAGTTTGCTGCATATAACCGTATTTCTAGCTTTTCCCTTCCTTCCAAAGAGCCTGCAGGTAAAACATCTCGGGAGGTGGAGGAGGTGCCCATGCAAATTGATTCCGTTCAGAGGCGCGAGATCAATGAGCGCCGGGAGCATCGCCTTCGTGAAAGTCTTATGTTTCTACTGCGGCCAGTCTGACCACTTCTTGATCAATTGTCCTAAGTGTCCTAGACGGTCTAACAAGGTGCTAGCAGCAGTAGGGGAGTATGACAACTGTGATGATGAATCTGACATCTCTGAATGTAGCCTGCCTTTAAACGCTGTATTCCATTCACTTTCTATGACTTCACCCCCCAAGGAGCTTAAGGAAAAGAACTCTCACTGTTCTCTCCCTACTAAGATCCTGTGTTCAGGACAGTGGATTTCCAGTGCAGCTATGATTGACTCTGGTGCAGGTGGCAATTTCATGGATATCACATCAAGGAACATGGTATTGAAATTCAGCAAAGAGCCTCTCCAATTACCATGGAAACAGTGGATGGGTCACCTTTAATCTCTGGGCCTGTGGATCAGGAGACCGTACACCTTGAAATTTTGCTGTAGCCTAATCATCAGGAGCAACTTTCTTTCTTGCTAAATTCTTCTCATTTTCCTGTGTTTTTAGGCATTCCTTGGTTGTGTTCTCAGAACCCAATTATCAACTGGGAGACCAAGGAGATTATCTTTCCAACAAGGAGCAACTCAGCGTTAACAGAAGCTGTCCCTGAGTCCACGGCTACGGAATCACATGTACAGGTATTTTCTTTACCTCCAGCATATAAAGAGTTCTCTGACATCTGTGACAATAAGAATGCAAATCAGCTTCCTCCACACAGGTATTATGACTCCCATTGAGTTGCTTCCTGGGGCAGCTATTCCTTTTGGTAACGTATACCCTTTGGCGGCACCTGAGCTTCAAGCCTTAAAGGAGTATATTGATGAAAATCTGGCCAAAGGCTTCATACGTCCTTCCTCACCAGCAGGGGCACCTATCTTTTTTGTAAAGAAGAAGGATGGGACCCTGAGACCCTGTGTTGACTATCGGGAACTCAATAAGTTAACCATACGAAACCGTTACCCTTTGCCTCTGATTCCCGAATTACTAGAAAGAGTCCGCCATGCTAAGGTGTTCTCTAAACTGGATCTTCGTGGGGTTTATAATTTGGTGCATATTCGTCCAGGGGATGAGTGGAAGACAGCATTCAGATGCCGGTATGGACACTTTGAATCTCTTGTGATGCCCTCTGGGCTTTGTAACACCCCTGCAACGTTTCAACACCTTGCTAATGACATTTTCAGAGATTTGTTGGACCAGTTTGTAGTGATCTATTTGGACGATATACTAATCTTTTCTGACTCTCTACAGGAACATAAAGAACATGTCAAAACTGTTTAAGACGTCTGAAAGAGAACCATCTGTATATTAAGCCTGAGAAATGCGAGTTCCATCTTTCTGAGATACAGTTCTTAGGTTATATCATCTCTCCCCAGGGGTTGAACATGGAATCTGGTAAGATTCAGGCTATCCTTGACTGGCCGGTACCCAAGAACGTTAAGGAGGTCCAACGTTTTATTGGTTTTGCAAATTTCAACAGACGCTTCATTCGAATTGTTTCTGATATTGTCTGTCCCATTACTTCCTTGACAAAGAAGGAAAAGCCCTTTAAAAGTGGTCATCACAGGCTGAAAAAGCTTTTGATCGGCTTAAGATCTGTTTCACATCAGCACCGCTGTTGATACACCCAGATCCAACACTTTCTTTCATTGTGGAGGTGGACGCTTCTGACAATGCTTTGGGGGCTATTCTCTCCCAAAGAACTGGAGAGAAGGGTCTGCAACATCCTTGTGCTTTCTTTTCCCGTAGACTAACCTCAGCAAAGAAGAATTACGATGTGGGAGACAAGAAATTGCTGGCTATTATTGCGGCTTTCAAAGAATGGAGGCATCATCTGCAAGGAGCTGCACAACAGATCATAGTGCTAACTGACCATCACAATTTAGAGTTCCTTAGATCCGCTAGATGTCTTTCTCCTCGTCAGGCACGTTGAAACTTATTTTTAAATCAATTTAACTTTGTTATCTCGTACCATCCAGGTTCTCGTAATGGGAAGGCTGATGCGTTATCCCTATTCCATGCTGTGGATTCTGTACCTGGAGCCCCGTCCAAGACCATTCTATCTGATGCCAATTTCATCGGAGTTATCCACGATCGGGACTTGTGGAAGGAGTGCAGGGAGTCCTATGACGGTGATGTATTTCTGGCCAACCCACCTGTGGATATTAATCTTGTCTTTAAGGGTGGCATGTGGTTCAGAGATCGACGTATCTACGTCCCTGAGGTCGTCCGTCTGCAGATCCTCAAGTTGGTACATGACTCCAAGTTGGCTGGTCACAGGGGGGTCCAGAAGACACAAGAGTTCCTGAGCCGATTCTTCTGGTGGCCAACTTGCCTGAAGGATACCAAGGACTATGTTCTCTCTTGCGAGGTATGTGCTCATTACAAGACTCCTCATGTGGCCCCTACGGGTCTTCTACAACTATTACCTGTTCCGTCCCGCCCTTGGGGGTCTATATCAATGGACTTTATTGTGGAGCTGCCTACATTGGGGGCATGAATACAATCATGGCGGTAGTTGATCGCCTGACTAAAGCTGCTCTTTTTGTTCCGTGCACCGGCCTCCCCTCAGCTAAAGATACAGTGAACTTGGTTATACAGAATGTCTTTCAGTTGCATGGGGTTCCCGGATGAGATCATCACTGACCTTGGAGTGCAGTTCACTTCAAGATTCTTGAAGGGATTTTGCTCTGCACTCAATATTAATGTCTGTCTCTCTTCTGCTTACCATCCCCAGACAAATGGTCAGACTGAGCGTACCAACCAGACGCTGGAACAATATCTAAGATGCTATGTCAGCCATCTCCAGGATGATTGGTTGGAGTTGCTGCCGTTAGCTGAATTTTCATATTACAATTCTCAGAGCGCCTCCACTAAATTTACACCTTTCTTTGCCAATCTGGGTTATCATCCGTGTATCTTACCTAGGTCTCCAATTAATTCTCCGGTTCCGGCAGTGGAGGAAAGGCTGACTGCAATGAGGCAAAATCTGGAGGTTCTGAAGGAATCCCTGACCACAGCTCAAGAACGTTATAAGAGATCGGCTGATAGATTCCGTAAACCTGCACCCATGTTCAAGGTAGGAGATTCCGTGTGGTTTGCAACTAAGAATCTGAAGTTAAACGTTCCTTCACAAAAACTTGGACAGAAATTCATTGGCCCTTTCAAGATCAACGGTATTGTGAGCTCTGTGGCCTGCCGGCTGAAGCTGCCTAGGACTATGAAGGTACACCCAGTTTTTCATGTATCTTTACTAAAGCCTGTATCTCCTAATACCTTCCAGGGACGTGTTGTGCCACCTCCGCAGCCTGTGGTGATTGATGGGCAAGAACAATTTGTGGTGGAGGAAATTGTTGATTCCAGGATTCGCAGGAATCGGCTCCAATATCTGGTAAGATGGCAGGGATATCCCCCTGAGGAAGACTCTTGGGAACCTGTGGAAAACATCAATGCCCAACAGAAGATTTCTTGTTTTCATCAGAGGTTCCCTGAGAATCCAGGTCCAGGATCATCCTGAGGCCGCTTCTAAGGAGGGAGTAATGTCAGGACTCTGAACATTTTTTATTACCTTTTGTGCATTACTGCCCTTTTCCAAGATGGCGTCTTTGGTCTCATGTGCACTGTCTCTTCCTGCTATAAAACTCCACCACAGCCTTCAGTCTGTGCTAGAGTATTCTGCCTTGCATCCAGCTCCTGACCTCTGATTACTCCCTGGCTATATACCTGCTCCTGTGAACCTGTGGGGTTATCCTGCTACTCTGCTCTGAGTTCCTGCTGCATAGACCAGTTCCAGTAATCCTCCTTCATCTGCTGCTCGTGTTTACTTCCATCTGCATTTGCTGGACATGTAAGCTGTTTCTGCTCTGCAAGAACCTGAGACTACTACCCAGGCCTCCCTGATTGAGCTAAGATATTATTTGAACTGCCTTATAAGCATATCTATCTGTGTTTTGGACTAAGCAAGGTCTTATTCGTGTCAAGTATCCTCAAGAATAATTGTACTTCATAGACTTTCTGCGTGATTGCATTTTCCTCTGAAGTTTCCTATAGACTGCTAAGCTGCATTTAATATTTACTCCGTGTTGTGGACTTGAGTTTCTCTCTGCACCTGTTTGAATCATAATGAATTGATAATATAGACTTTACCACTTATAAAACTGTGTCCTGTAGTTATCTTGTTCCACGCAAAGAGTCTCCTGAGTTATCCCCTATAATTATTACACAGGTTTTCCTAAATCTGCCTTGGACAAATAGCTTGCCCAAAGCCAACACTCACTTTTATTCTGCATTGCAATCACAACTATGCCTGTGACTGCAATGCACTCCCACTGCCTCCATATGCTTCTTTGCACATCCTGGGGGGACACATAGTGTCCCTCGCACATAACACTGGTCACTGCCTCACATTCCTTCCCTGTTCAAACTTGTGGGGTTGAACATTTGTCACCATACAGGGGACCCATGACAGGGCATCTGCATTTCCCTGCGACTTCCTGGCTCAATGTTCCACTGAAAACTGAAGTTTAGTAGGGACAGCAACCATCTGGTGACCCGAGAATTCTATTCCCTTGCGTTTCTCATCCAGACGAGGGGTGAATGGTCCGTTGCTAAACAAAACTGACACCCGAGCAAATAATAGTGAGGGACTCCAAGGCCCACTTAATCACCAAGCACTCCTTCTCCACTATGCTATAATTTTTCCCCGCCGGAGTCAGTTTGCTGCTCAAGTAGGTGACTGGATGCTCATCCCCGTTCACCTCCTGCAACAGCACCGCTACCTCTGAGGCATCTGTGTGCGCAAAAATGTTTCCTTGAATTTGGGGCTGATGAGCACCAGCTGTCCACACAACGCCGACAGGAATGCTTCCTCCGCTTGAGGATTCCACCGGACCATAACTGACTTTTTACCTTTTAATAGGTCCTTTAGGGGTGCTGATTTCCCCACAAAATTGGGTATAACCGGCGGTAGTATCCAATGATGCCGAGGAATGCCCTCACCTGTTTGGTACTCAGCAGCTTGGGCCAGTTTTGGATGGCCTCGATCTTGTTTACTTGGGGTTTGATAAAACCGCGTCCGATCACGTAACCTAAGTAGCGGGCTTCCGTGAGTCCTATTGCCTATTTCTTTGAGTTTGCTGTTAACCCCACAATTCTGAAGGACTCCAACACTGCTTGTACCTTGCGCAGGTGGATATCCAAGTTGGTACTAAAGATGACTAGGTCATCCAAATAGGCCGACGCATATTTCCGATGAGGCTCTAACACATTGTCCATCAGCCTCTGGAATGTGGCCGGAACCCCATGTAACCCAAAAGGCAAGACAACATACTGATAGAGACCCTCTGCTGTGATAAAAATGTTTTTTTCTTTTGCCAATGCCGTTAGCAGGACCTGCCAGTAACCTTTGATGCGATTGAGGGTGATGAAATACTGGGCCTCCTCCAGTCTCTCAATTAGCTCGTCCACCCGGGGCATTGGATAGAGGTCAAACTTAGATACCTCTTTCAATTTCCTAAAGTCATTACTAAAATGTAAAGACCCATCTGGCTCTGGAATCAGCACAATGGGGCTAGCCCATTCACTCTGGGATTCTTCAATGACTCCTAACTGGAGCATTTGTTTCAATTCAGCCGCGATGGCTTGCCTCCAGGCTTCTGGCACCCGGTTGTTGTGAATTCTGCTCTTGGGCTCCCTCCGGTGGTTGTAAGTGGTAGCGCTGCTGTCTCTGAATCACAGCATTTATCAGGTGTTTTCACTTTTTGCAATTTGGACAGGGCTATTTAGTCTTGCTTCACCCTTTAGTCAGTGCCAGTTGTCCATTGTTCCTGGAGGATTCACATCCCTGCCTGGTCTCTTCTGCTTTGCAGTTCTTTTCAACAAAGATAAGTTCTGGCCTTGATTTTGCTGTCCACATGCTGTGGTCTTATTGTTCAGTTATTTTCCATGTTTTGTCTTGTCCAGCTTGGTCTGTATAAGGATTTGTTTAGCCAAGCTGGTATCTCTGGAGATGCAGATATACCCTCCATGTCTTTAGTTAGCTGTGGAGTTTTTGTATTTTCTGTGGTGGATATTTTCTAGTGTTTTAATTAGCTTTCTATTTAGCTAGAAGTGGCCTCCTTTGCTAAATTCTCATTTCAGTCTGTGTATGTTTTTTCCCTCTCCTCTCACAGTCAATATTTGTGGGGGGCTGCCTGTTCTTTGGGGATTTTCTCTGAGGCAAGATAGTTTTCCCTTTTCTATCTCTAGGGGTAATTAGTCCTCCGGCTGTGTCGAGATGTCTAGGGAGCGCTAGGAACATTCCACGACTACTTCTAGTTGCGGTGTTAGGTTCAGGGTCTGTGGTCAGTACAGGTACCACCTTCTCCAGAGTACGTCCCATGCTGCTCTTAGGCCACCAGATCATAACACCCGGTAGAGTTTCATCCATACCCTTACCCGGGGCTCGGTGACTATGTCATGCTGGATCACCAAGGTCTGCCCTGGCAGCTCTGAGAATACATCCGTATTCTGTTGTACCAGAGCCCAAGCCTCCCATTGCTGCTGTTTGGTGAGCGCTTCATTAATTTTAACCTGACCCCTGGCCATGTCCTTGGCCGGTGCCAGTGGGTTCCCCGGTGGTATGAAAGGAGTCGTCTCCATGAGCAAACATTCCTGGTCCTTCCAGGCTTTTAGCAGGTTTACATGGTACAGTTGCTCAGGTTTCCTTTTTCCGGGTTGATACACTAAAATTCACTTCCCCCACCTTCCTCCGTATCTCATAAGGCACTTGCTACTTTGCCAAGAGCTTATTCTCTGGGGTGGGCACTAGTACCAACACCTGGTCCCCTTCTTTAAAGGTACTGACCGTGGCTCTTTTATTGTATCTGCAGCTCTGTGCAGCCTGGGCATCCATTAGATGCTCTTTTACTATGGTCCGTACTGCCGCATTCCAGTCCTGCATGCTTGCCATGTGCTCAATTACGCTTTGATGCAGAGTGGGCTCCTGTTCCCATGTCTCCTTAGCTACATCGAGCAGTCCCCTCAGATGCCTGCCATGCAACAGCTCAAATTGGGAAAAACCTGTGGACACCTGTGATACCTCATGGATAGCGAACATCAGATAGGGCAATAACATGTCCCAATCCCTCCCATCCTTGGTGACCACCTTTTTGAGCATGGCTTTCAGGGTCTTATTGAACCTTTTTACTAATCCGTCGGTTTGTGGATGATATACCGAGGTGCGTAGCTGTTTGATGCGGAGCAGCTTGTATAGCTCCTTGGTCACCTTGGACATAAAAGGAGTCCCTTGATCCATAAGGATCTCCTTTGGTAGCCCAAGGTGACAAAACATGGAAAATAGCTCATGGGTTACTAGTTTTGCTGAGGTGTGGCGGAGAGTTAACGTCTCTGGGTATCGGGTGGCATAGTCCACTCTGACCAAAATATGTTGATGGCCACGGGCAGACTTCATGATAGGTCCTACCATGTCCATTGCTATCTGTTCAAAGGGTACCTCTATGATGGGCAGAGGTACCAATGGACTCCGGTAGTTCCCAGTGGGTGAGGTTAATTGGCACTCTGGACATGTGTCACAGTACCTCTGGACCCCAGGCCAAAAAAAAGCTGCAATATGTGCTCCTGCATCTATTTGGCCCCTGAGTGCCCTCCCAGAATGTGGGTGTTTGCCATGTCTAGCAACGCCCGATGGTAGGATTGGGGCACCACCAGCTGTTCAAACACCTCATCCCGGATTTTATCCAGCCTGTATAGCAACTCCTGGTGTATAACCAAGCAGGGAAAAACTGTCTCAGCACCCGGTTGCTGAGTCACTCCATTAATCTCTACCACTCGTTCCCGGCCCAGGGTGGGATCCTGGGGCTGAGCTATCCCGAATTTACCAGTGGACACTTCCAGCTTGGGGATCGGTGGGGTCTCCTCGACCTCTCTTGTCAATACCTCTAGGGGAAACCTATCAGGGATACCCTCTGTCCTTAGGTTGGCGACCCCTACGACAGGTATCCATGACTTGGGATCTTCCGGTTCCGCTCCCGGAATAGCATTTATGTTGGGAGGCTTAACCCAGATCTTCCACAGGGACCAGAATAGGGACAAGTCTCTTCCCACCACAGTCCCATATGGAAGGGTTTCCACCACTTCCACCATAAGATTGATTTCTCCACACAGTGTGGAAAAAGTAACCTTGGCGGTTGTGTACTCTCGGAGTTCACCATGGATACATATTACCCCCATGTTACATCTACTGGGGTTGTCCCCAGCAACAAGAGACCCATAGACCAGAGTCACTAAGCTCCCCGAGTCCAAGAGAGCCTCCGTCTGGTACCCGTTGATGAGTACCTGGCACAGTTGTGGCTCGCTGCCAGCGTTGCCTGTAGTTGCGGTGCAGACGGGCTTGGTGTACATAGACACTCGGCGAATATACCTGCAGTCCATGGGCTCAGTTGTTAGGGCAGCCACATGTTCAGGCCCTTAGCACCGTCAACACTTAATATCTGCAACATGAGGGGACCTTGGGGCTGATTTAGGGGACACGGGTCTGATGTCACTTTCCTTTTGGGATACCCCCTCAGTATAGGCTTGGTCCGGATTGGCCTCAGTGGAGGTTCGTGGACTTTTCCCAGGCTCTTGAGCTGGCGGGACCTTACGTAACAGCCGGAGTGGAGCAGTGTCCCCTATAATGTCCTGGGTGGCTGTATACCGCTCAACCATCTTGGAAAAATAGCTTGCCCAAAGTCAACACTCACTTTTATTCTGCATTGCAATCACAGCTATGCCTGTGACAGCAATGCACTCCTACGGTCTCCATATGCTTTTCTGCACATCCTGTGAGACACATAGCGACCATCGCATATAACACTGGTCACTGCATCACAACACATAAATAAACATCTCACAATAAGTAAAGTGGAATTAATGAAGAGAATGCTACACTGCCCAAAGTAGGATTTGACACTATAATATAGAGGAATAGATAGTTAATAAATACATTGCTGCAAATTATTTCAGATAAATCCACTTGGTTAGCACAGATTTAAAACATGGGGAGTAGCAAAATATGTTTCTGATCGAAGTGATATAGCCCCCACAGAGGTAAAGTTACATACTGTATATATTCAGGTCCTAAAAGCTTCATATAAACCTATGTAAAGTGCACAGTGCATACAGTACAGTGATAAAATATTGGTATCAAACACGAGTGCATAACCAAAATGTGTACATTATGGGTAGTGTTCAAAATCTCAAGGCAAATACATGATTGAAAATGTCCTAATTGATTTGAATAATAATATAATAATAATAATAAACAAAGATGCCGTCTTTTTATACATACAGTAGGAAAACCAATACTGATTTTCCCATGTATAAAAAGACCACATCTTTGTCTATTTAGCGCACTTATCCAACAGGAAGAAGCTATAAGCGAAACTCGCTTTGGGGCTCTGCACTGCATTGTCAAGTTGTATATTCCTTCCTCTATATATGCCTACTGTGCTACATTTTAATCAGCATATTATTTCAGTATGTTATCGATGTGTTTGTCCTGCTGAAATACTGTCCTATATTGTGTTAGGTAATTCTTTATTTAGTGATATTACCTTATTGAAGTCAAGTGGATATATTTTACTTCTTAACTACTTACATTTGGAGGCATTGAACATTGCGCCTATTACATTTTTTGTATATATACCCGTGTCACACACTTTTGTGCAGCATTGATTGTACTATAAGCATTGAGCACCTTTATATCCTTCATACATGCAATCAATCCACATGATAAGTCATACTAATTTTTGAACTTCTACTAGCCTTATTATATTATGATTTGAATCAATTAGGACATTTTCAATCATGTATTTGCCTTGAGATGTTGAACACTGCCTATAATGTGTAATTTGATAACGATATTAAAACACTGTACTGTATGCACTAGGCACTTTACATAAGTTTATATTGAAGGTGTAGAACCTGAATATGTAAATTTACCTCAGTTCGGGCTATATTACTTTGTTGTAAAAATATTTTTGGTGCTCCCCCTGTTTTGAATCTGTGCTAACCAAGTGGATTTATGTGAAATAATTTGCAGCAATGTATTGATTAACTATTCCTCTGCATTATGGTGTAAAATCCTTATTTGGGCAATTGTGCTGGAACCGATATCTTGCATAACCTGGGAGAGTAGCATTCTATTAGTTAATTCCCCCTTTTAGCTAAAAAGATTTGTTTAAATTTGAAGTGGCATTAGCTTCCTTTACTTGTAGGTTTACTTTAATTTTCTAATATACTTTGATTAAAAATTGCCTATCCTTCCCTCACTATCTAAATTCTTTTCTTTTTTTTTGCCTTGCGCGTCGGGTATTCTGACAATGCGTTCTGTTGCCTGGCTCTTTACTGCTGATCTGAGCCAGTAACCCAGTGTGCTGTCATTGTGCACATCTCGCAGGGACTAGCCCAGCCCCTGAAAGGAAGGTCATGCATCATTTCAGGGATGGGGCAGAAGCTGTGGCAGTGACTACAGCCTCTGCCTCTGTCTCCTGATAAAGCTTCGTTTGAGTATCTCAGCATGCAACCAAAGCATCATCAAAAAGCACATAGCTAAAAAAAAAGAAAAGCAGTTAGATAGTGTAGAGAATTTTTAATTCAAGTATGTTAGAAAATAGTTTAGATTATGGCATTAAAGTTAAGATTAGGGATATAGGATGAAATTAAATTTGTACTTCGGACTGCCCTTTTAATGCAATCTGTGGTCATAAATTATTTTGTAAATTGGGTTTCATTAGAAATGTTGCACTATTCTGCTTCTGTCTAAGCAATGGCTGCTAATGGAGGAGAACATGGCTGGACCTGGTCATCAGTCTCCTCAGATAGAAAATTATAGTATGTTATTACTGGAGAAGGCTGATGGACAGGTCTGGTCACTTGATCCTCTACCAGCAACCATTGTATAGACATGAGTGTTGGACAGTTTGTGAGAAAGTGGCCAATCTTTAGCGGAGCATCCATCAGGGATCTCATTCTGACAGTCCAATGGGTTTTTTTAAACTCTGTCTTATCTATCTACGGTGATCTCCTTTCAGCAGACTTATTTCTACAGATCACATTAATATTTGATGAAAGGAAAAGCCTGTGGAAGCAAAATGGTACAAAATTTTGTAATGAACCCAATTACAAAAAATGATTTTTTTAGCCCAAACTACAGTACATGTATTTAAGTAAAAGAAATGGCTCAAAAGTTGGCAAACCTAAAACACACTGGGATCTGCAGAACACGTTATGTCTGTCTGACCTTGAAAAACAAGTTTTCCTGTACTGTACCATGATACTGTACCTGAAGTTCCCCAATTTCTAAATCTATTTTAGTTTTTGGGTCAGCATCCCAAGGATTTGGTGGATATAATTCAACAAGTGAAATACCATCTTCTTCATCTTTTTCAATGACTAAACAATAAAAGAGCAATATATATAATTATTTACAATTTTGCATAGGCTGTTTGTGTCATTTAGCAGCAAATTCTGACTTACCAGTGTACATAAGGTCAAAAAGACCAATTCATATAACATTGTGGAGTAAACAACTACTAGGGCTGTGTGAGAAATATCTCATAAAAATTGTCCTTGGTGTCCTCTCCAAACAGTAAATGCAGTAAGTCATACAAAAGAAAACAGTATAAAAGCATTACAAATATGTTCAACTTTCACAATGGACATTGGCTGCTTTCTATGCTTGCTAATTTAGCTCTGAATAAACTTTGTGCTCTTGTTCTGCCTGTTTGAATGAAGTGCTGGACTTGTCCCTCCAGCAACAAATTTTGCCTTTGGGAGCTGAAAGAAGAGACGCAGGGGGACAAAGAAAATATATGAAATTGTTTTTTATAATTTATATCAATTACATTAAAAACCTAAAAATAAGTATTAAACATGTGGTCAAAATTGTTGGTACCCCTCGTTTAATGAGAGAAAAACCCACAATGGCCACAATAATAACTTGAATCTGACAAAAGTAATAATAAATTAAAAATCTATGAAAATAAACAAATGAAAGTCAGACATTGCTTTTCAACCATGCTTCCACATAATTGTGAAAAAAATAAACTCATGAAATAGGCCTGGACAGAAATGATGGTACCCTTAACTTAATATTTTGTTGCACAACCTTTTGAGGCAATCACTGCAATCAAATGATTCCTGTAACTGTCAATGGTACTTCAGCACCTCTCCACAGGTATTTTGGCCCACTCCTCAAGAGCAAACTGCTCCAGTTGTCTTGTGTTTGAAGGCTGCCTTTTCCAGACGGCGTGTTTCAGCTTTTTCCAAAGATGCTCAATAGGATTTAGGTCAGAGCTCATAGAAGGCTACTCCAGAATAGTCCAATGTTTTCCTCTTAGCCATTCTTGGGTGTTTTTAGTTGTGTGTTTTGGGTCATTATCCTGTTGCAAGACCCATGTCCTGTGACTGAGACCAAGCTTTCTGACACTGGGCAGCACATTTCTCTCTAGAATCCCTTGATAGTCTTGAGATTTCATTGTACCCTGCACAGATTCTAGACACCCTGTGCCAAATGCAGCAAAGCAGCCCCAGAACATAACAGAGCCTCCTCCATGTTTCACAGTAGGGACAGTGTTCTTTTCTTGATATGCTTCTTTTTTCCGTCTGTGAACATAGAGCTTATGTGCCTTGCCAGGAAGTTCCATTCTTGTCTCGTCTGTCCATAGGACATTCTCCCAGAAGATTTGTGGCTTGTCAACATGAAGTTTTGCAAATTCCAGTCTGGCTTTTTTATTGTGATTTTTTTTTTTTACAATGGTGTCCTCCTTGGTCGTCTCCCATGAAGTCCACTTTGGCTCAGACAACAACAAATGGTGTGATCTGACACGGATGTTCCTTGAGTTTGAAGTTCACTTTTAATCTGTTTAGAAGTTTTTCTGGGCTCTTTAGTCACCATTTGTATTATCCGTCTCTTTGACGGTTGGCTCCTACCCATGGATCTTAAATTTCTGAATAATATGTGCAACTGTAGAAACAGGAACATCATGTCTGTCTATAATTTTCTTTCTAATCTCCTGAGACAACTCTTTCCTTCGCTTCCTCTGGTACCTGTTGAGTGTGAAACACACCATGTCACCAAACAGCTTAGTGAGTATCTGTAGCCCTACATATACAGTAGGCCCACTCACCGATTCCAAGATTGTAGACACCTGTGATGCTAATTAGTGGACACACTGTGATTTAAAATGTCCCTTTTGTTACACATTATTTTCTAGGGTGCCATTATATCTGTCCAGGCCTATTACATGAGGTTTTTTTTTAAACTCTGTGGAAGCATGGTCGAAAAGCAATGTCTTACTTTCATTTGTTCATTTTCATAGATTTTTAATTTATTATTACTTTTGTCAGATTCACGCTATTTCTGTGACCATTGTGGGGTTTTCTGTCATTAAATGATGGGTACAACAAATTTTGACCACGTGTGTATACACTGGGAAAATGAGACTACAAGTCCTAGAATAACAGAAATAGAAAATTGCACATTACAACATTAAACATTCACCTCTTTCTCTTGCAGATTTTCTCAAAAGCCAACCAGGAATTCTGTCCATCCAATGGCTGCTGATGAAGGATGAGACCAGTTTATCAGCCTCCTCCAATAGAAAACCGTCTTTCGCATGTGAGGTGTTTTTCTATTGGAGGAGACTGATGGACTGGTCTGGTCACATTCTCCTCCATCAGCGCAATGGGCTGTATTTATCTATTTATTTATTGACCATTGATGGAATTAAAAGTCCGCTATGGAAAATGTTAACTTTCATGATGGCAGATAAAGTTGACTAAGCAGAACACTGACTCAAACTATGTCACTGTCAGAGGTACCATCATCCTACTGTGACTGAGGTGAGCAATGTACCACTTTCTCCCCACTAGTAAACTTGTCAGCAGAAAAAAAATTCATTGTAACTTGTACTATCACAAGTCACAATGGATTTTTTTAATACTACCGGGACAGCTGGTGCCAACAATGCCAGTAGGTGTCAACCAGAAATGCTAGGAAGGGCAGCCTAAAAGGCTAATGCAACAAGAGCCTGCCTGTAGTATCATTGTGGCATGTATGTGTCTGCAGTTTACCAACTTAAACAGATGTGCCAAGATAGATCTCCACAGTTAAATGCCTCAATTTAGTGTGAGATTTTTAGATGTTTGAAAACTAAGTTCCTCTGCCCAAAATGGACAGCGAACACAACAATTACCAGGTAAGTACATCGATACCAAATGGGGCAACAATCTGCAATATAGTTGTGGAATGATCGGTTGCCAAATTGGACTTGTAAAACAGGTATAACAAAGTAAAGTATAATGTAAAAATATTTTTTCATTTATTTTTACTTAAACACTATTTCTACCTATTAATAAAATTTTAGTCAAGAATGCTACATTGCTTTGTAGATATAGGCATGAAAAGAAAAATGTGGTAACAACCCACAGAATTGTTGCGGTTTGTCCAGGCGCTAAACTTCCACTAGTAAAACAGATAAGTAAATTATCAACTTTTATATATATTTAATTTTTTAGTTCTCCCTTTGACTAAAAGGCTGTAACGAAAAAAAAAAATGTGTTGGCAGATAGGTACACACCCAGAAAGGAAAATGTGGTAACAGCCAGCAGAACTGTTATGGGGGTTCACGATTGCAAAATTTGACAAGTAAAACATGTATACAGAAAAATGACGTGTTCATTTTCAAAGATTGTTTCAATATACACACATACCCCTATGTCCTGGAAAGAATTGGACCAAAAAATGCTACATAGGTGTGGCATGTATGAGTGCAAAATGGAACTATTCAAACATTAGTGTAAAAATAATGTCCAGTTTGTGCAACACAGAGACTTTGTGAAGTAGACCATTTCATTTAAAGAAAAAAAGAAAGCCTTTACAAAAAGAAATGCAAAAAGATGTTGCTTATGATTTGTTTGTTTCACCAGCCAGGAAGCACACTTTCTTAGACTAGCATTAGTTTCAATATTTTTTATAAGTAGGAAAATAATTAAAGAAATTGGCGTAATTAAATTCAAACAGCTGGAAAAGGTTCCCTGCTGGAGTATATCACAGATCAATTCATATGAACACAAGCTGCAGCTCTTGCACGTCTCCTATCTCTATCTCCATGTCCCCCTATCACTTCAATCTATGTATTATTACTATGTATTATTATTCACAGACTACCACTCCCATTTTCTATGCTCTTCAGTGCTGCAGTAGTATACCACACTCTGTTTACAGTAGTTCTCCACTGTTTTAGGCATTTCTCCGCTTACCTCTAATGATGAGCTGTGCACACTGACCTATTATTCCTGTAAAACTTTAAAATGGATGATGCTTTCCCTGCCTCATTTTATAGTGGCTCTGATAGTCCTTCCTGATTGGCTGCCCTAAACAATGTGATATGACAGCTGAAAAAAATTATGGGAAAGTCTACGCGGTGGTGCTTGACCTCATGTGAACCTGCTCTCTGGTTGATGCAATCTTCAGCAATGTGTGAAATATAGCCTGGCATCAAGGGCGGACACTGACAGCTTAGAGCCCTATGGCAAGAAAGGTGTATGGGCTCCCCTCCTTTTATGGCGACAAAGCTACATATATTAGATATATATATATATATATATATATATATATATATATATATATATATATATATATATATATTGTAAGACTATTCCTACTGAGTGTGTTGGGGGACACTCGCTTGGCCGCGATATTCAGCACACGGGCAAGGGTTTTTAAAACAAAACAGTCCATACGGTTTATTATGCCTCATAAACCATACCACGAGCAGTCCATTTACATACTGAACCAGGACATCACTTCAAGTTTCAGGCCCTTATTCTGTGGCAACAAAACACGCTGGTCCTCACTGACCAGTTGCCGTGGGTTACCACACAGTTCAGGTTACAAGCACCAATAGTTTATGGAGGTACCTTATAGGAGCTCCTGCTCCATCTGCTGACTCCTTGTCAGTCCTCTCTCCTGGGGAAACTGCCTTACGGGGTTCACCAACTTGCCTGGCCGGCACACATCAGTCAGTCCAGAGCCACCGAAGGCCGGTAGCTTCCCCAACACCGATCATCCAGGTCCACAGTCTCTCAGGTGCTCCAAGAAGACTCCACTCACCGGAGCTTCTCACACAGACTGTCCAGGACCAGGATCACACTGTGGTCTTCAGAACGTCCATCCCACCTGGGACCGTTCAACACAGAGGCATGTGGCCTGTCTGGGTGCTATTCAGGACTTAGTCCAACACCACAGGCCACCAGGTCCAAACCATGTGCTTTCCAGGAAGCCTCCTCACAGGTCTTCCAACACAGGCTTCCAGGACCTTGCACTTGGACCTAACAGATCCAAACACTGGAACCACACAGGAACCATGTGACCCACGCCCTGGCCACATTATGTACCCGTAAGCACACCCACAGTAATGGATCACCTGGGCTGGTCACGTGATCCTGACATCACTGCAGGTCGATTCTCACGGCCTCAATACGCCTCCGTGCACATACCGGGGAGACCATGCAGCGCCCCCTACCTGTTACAGGGGACACTGCATCACAATATATATGTAGCCACACACACATACATGTGCTGTATATATATTACATAGTCTCCTTTATTATGTATGTTGCCGTCCCTTATTATACAGTAGAATATAAGTCCGCAAGGACTGGGTCCTCTCCACTCTGCACCAGTCTGTCATTGTAAATTTGTTTACTGTAAACGTTATCTATAACTCTGTAGGTAACCCCTTTTCTCATGTACAGCACTATGAAATTAATGGTGCTATATAAATAAATAATAATAATACAGTGCCCTCTCTTGTTATGTACAGCACCGTCTCTTATATATTGGATTATATAGAGCCCTGTTTTTTATTGCATACCATCCTGTCTTGTTAGCTGTATAATGCAATGATGGCTGATGGAGCATGGGGAAGCTTCTTTTCTAATGGAGGAGCTGATGGACTGGTAGTCTGGTCACCGGCTCTTCCATCAGCAGTCATTTTATATCAAACAAGAGAGGGGACAATGTAATAAAAGAGGGTTCTGTGAATGACAAAAATAACAAGAATACACTATGTAAAAGACAGTACTGTACATAACAGCAGAGGAAGCTATATAAAAAGGGACGGCATCATTGCTTTTTCCCCACCACCCCATCATTGCCCATTCCACCACCTCCAACATTGTTTTCTCCCCCACCACCCCATCATTGTCCTTTCCACCACCTCCATCATTGGTTTCTCCCCCACCACCCCATCATTGCCCATTCCACCACCTCCATCAGTTCCTCCTCCCCCACCACCCCCATTATTACCCTTTCCACCACGACCATCATTGCTTTCTCCCCCACCACCCCATCATTGCCCATTCCACCACCTCCATCAGTTCCTCCTCCTCCACCACCCCCATCACTGCCCTTTCCACCACCTCCATCATTGCTTTCTCCCCCACCACCTCATCACTGCCCTCTACCCCACAACCTCCATCATTGCCTCGTTCCCCACCACACCCATCATTGTTCTTTCCACCGCCCCATCATTGCCCATTCCACCACCTCCATCATTTCCTCCTCCCCCACTATCCCCATCATTGCCCTTTCCACCACCACCTTCATTGTCCTTTCCACCACCACATCATTGCCTTTTCCCCACACCCCATCATTGCCCATTCCACCAACTCCATGACTTCCTCCTCCTCACCACCCCCATTTTTGCCCTTTCGACCACCAACATCATTGTCCTTTCCACCACCTCCATCATTGCCTTCTCCCCTACCACCACGATCGTTGCCCATTCCACCACCTCCATCATTTCCTTCTCCCCCACCATCCCGATCATTGTCCTTTCCACCACCTCCATCATTGCTTTCTCCCCCACCACCCCATTATTGCTCTCTCTATCACCCAATCATTGCCTTCTCCTCCACCTACACACACAGACATACTGTTATGATTCTAGTGGTAGAGAATCACTGGTATTCAGACTAAGTCTGCAAAAACATAGAACTGCTCTAGGGAGGTGGAAACTAGGCTAACCGCATACCTGATCCTAACACACAACTAGAAGTAGCCGGTGAACGTGCCTACGTTGATTCTAGACGTCTCGAGCCAGCCGGAGAACTGACTACCCCTAGAGGGAAAATAAGACCTCACTTGCCTCCAGAAAAATTAACCCCAAAGATATAGAAAGCCCCCAACAAATAATAACGGTGAGGCAAGAGGAAAACACAAACGTAGAGATGAACTAGATTCAGCAAAGTGAGGCCCACTAATCTAGATAGGCAGAAAATAGAAAGTGAACTATGCGGTCAGCAGAAAACCCTGCAAAAACATCCACGCTGAGTAATCAAGAACCCCCACACCGACTGACGGTGTGAGGGGAGAATATCAGCACCCTAGAGCTTCCAGCGAGCTAGAAAATCACATTTTGAGCAAGCTGAACAAAAAACACTAATAATGCAGATGATCCAAAGTATGCAAACAGGACTTAGCTTTTCTTGCATGAGACAGATGGCAAGGAATCAGGAGGAGACCAAATAGGACTGAATACATAGATACTAGGCAAGAGACTGAGTCCTAAGGAGGACTATATAGGAAACACCCAAAGATTAATGGAACAGCTGAAGTCCAAGCCTGCAGAAAGACATGACTCATACCATACCATTAGTGACCACAAGAGGGAGCCCCAAAACACAGTTCACAACAGTACCCCCCCCTTGAGGAGTGGTCACCGAACCCTCACCAAGACCCCCAGGGCAATCAGGATGAGCAGCGTGAAAGGCATGAACCAAATCAGCCGCATGAACATCAGAGGCGACAACCCAGGAATTATCCTCCTGACCATAGCCCTTCCACTTAACCAAATACTGAAGACGACGTCTAGAGATACGAGAATCCAAGATCTTCTCTACTACGTACTCCAACTCGCCCTCAACCAAAACCGGGGCAGGAGGCTCAACAGCAGGAACCACAGGCACCACGTACCGCCGCAACAAGGAACTATGGAACACATTATGAATAGCAAATGACGCTGGAAGGTCCAAACGAAAAGACACCGGGTTAAGGATTAACAAAATCTTATAAGGACCGATAAAGCGAGGCTTGAACTTAGGAGAGGAGACCTTTAAAGGAACATGCCGAGAAGACAACCAAACCAAATCCCCAACACGAAGTCGGGGACCCACACCGCGGCGGCGGTTGGCAAAACGCTGAGCCGTCTCCTGTGACAATTTCAAATTGTCCACCACATGGTTCCAAATCTGCTGCAACCTATCCACCACCGAATCCACCCCAGGACAGTCAGAAGGTTCAACCTGACCCGAGGAAAAACGAGGATGAAAACCAGAATTGCAGAAAAAGGGCGAAACCAAAGTGGCAGAACTAGCCCTATTATTAAGGGCAAACTCGGCCAGAGGCAAAAAGGTCACCCAATCATCCTGATCAGCAGAAACAAAACATCTTAAATAAGTTTCCAACTTCTGATTAGTTCTCTCGGTTTGGCCATTAGTCTGAGGATGAAAAGCCGATGAGAACGACAAGTCAATACCCATCTTAGCACAAAAGGATCGCCAGAATCTGGACACAAACTGGGATCCTCTGTCAGACACAATATTCTCAGGGATGCCGTGCAAACGAACCACATTCTGAAAGAACAAAGGAACCAAATCGGAGGAGGAAGGCAACTTAGGTAAGGGCACCAAATGGACCATTTTAGAAAAACGATCACACACCACCCAGATGACAGACATCCTCTGAGGTACTGGAAGATCCGAAATGAAATCCATGGAAATGTGCGTCCAAGGCCTCTTCGGGATAGGCAAGGGCAAAAGCAACCCGCTGGCACGAGAACAGCAAGGCTTAGCCCGAGCACAAATCCCACAGGACTGCACAAAGGAACGCACATCCCGCGACAAGGAAGGCCACCAAAAGGACCTAGCCACCAAATCTCTGGTACCAAAAATCCCAGGGTGCCCTGCCAACACCGAAGAATGAACCTCGGAAATAACTCTGCTGGTCCATCTATCAGGGACAAACAGTCTCTCTGGTGGGCAACGATCAGGTCTATCAGCCTGAAACTTCTGCAGCACTCGTTGCAAATCTGGGGAAATGGCAGACAAAATCACTCCCTCTCTGAGAATACCAGCCGGTTCTGAGACTCCCGGAGAGTCAGGCACAAAACTCCTAGAAAGCGCATCAGCCTTCACGTTCTTTGAACCAGGCAGGTATGAGACCACAAAGTCAAAACGGGAGAAAAACAACGACCAACGAGCCTGTCTAGGATTCAGACGTTTGGCAGACTCGAGATAAATCAGATTTTTATGATCAGTCAAGACCACCACACGATGCTTAGCTCCCTCGAGCCAATGTCGCCACTCCTCAAATGCCCACTTCATAGCCAACAACTCCCGATTACCAACATCATAGTTCCGCTCAGCAGGCGAAAATTTTCTGGAAAAGAAAGCACATGGCTTCATCACAGAGCCATCAGAGCTTCTCTGTGACAAAACGGCCCCCGCACCAATCTCAGAAGCATCAACTTCAACCTGGAAGGGAAGAGAGACATCTGGCTGGCACAAGACTGGCGCTGAAGTAAACCGGTGCTTCAGCTCCCGAAAGGCCTCCACGGCCGCAGGAGACCAATTAGCAACATCAGAACCTTTCTTGGTCATATCCGTCAAAGGTTTAACTACGCTAGAAAAACCAGCGATAAAACGACGGTAAAAATTGGCAAAGCCCAAGAACTTCTGAAGGCTCTTAACAGACGTGGGCTGAGTCCAGTCATGAATGGCACGGACCTTGACTGGGTCCATCTCCACAGTAGAAGGGGAAAAAATAAAACCCAAAAAATAGAATTATTCTTACCGTTAATTCGGTTTCTAGGAGCCTTCCACGACAGCCACCAGGAGGTTGTCTCCATACCCTAATGGGGGACAGGAAGCACGAGAGGTTAATAGCCCCTCCCACCTCCCATTAACCAGTGACTTACAACTGAACCCATAGCACCGGTTACCTTTTAGGTTCTCAGAAAAAATGTATCCAAGAACATCGGGAGGGAATTAATGCTGTCGTGGAAGGCTCCTAGAAACCGAATTAACGGTAAGAATAATTCTATTTTCTCTAGTAGCCTTCCACGACAGCCACCAGGAGGAATGCCAACCAATTCTGTATTTTAGGGGGGGACTACAGCCTGAAGAACCTTTCGGCCAAAGGCAAGATCCCGGTTGGACCAGAAGTCCAATCTGTAATGCTTAGTAAAAGTGTGCAAGGAAGACCATGTTGCTGCCCTGCAAATCTGCTCTGTTGAAGCACCAGCCCTTTCAGCCCAAGAGACAGACGTAGATCTGGTGGAATGAGCTTTTAGGCCCGCAGGAATAGCAATGTTCTGAGTTAGGTATGCTTCAGTAATGGCTTTCTTTATCCAGTTGGCGATGGTACTCTTCGCTACCTTCTTGCCCTTGTTTTTGCCAGAAAGATGAATGAAGAGATTTTTGTCAATCCTGAACGATTTAGTATGTTCCAAATAGTACAACACTATACGTCGTACATCCAAAGTATGAAATCTGTGTTCTTCCGGATTTGAAGGATTGTGACAGAACGATGGGAGGACTATATCCTGTGATCGATGAAATTCTGACACTACCTTCGGGAGAAAGCATGGATCAGGCCGGAACACGATGGAGTCATCTCTTATGGTAAGATAAGGCTCTCTAACTGAAAGGGCTTGTATTTCTCCCACTCGTCTTGCAGTAGAAATTGCAACCAAGAAGGCCGCTTTGCAGGACAGAAGTTGCGAGGAACAAGATGACAATGGCTCAAACGGAGGAGCCATAAGGCCCTTTAGAACTGTGTTTAAGTCCCATGGTGGTACAAAAATTTGTTTTCTTGGACAATGCCTTGATGCTGCGACCATAAACCTCTTTATCCACCGATGATTTGCAAGGTCTTGATCGAAGACAGAGCTCAAGGCTGACACTTGGACTTTCAAGGTACTTGGCTTCAGCCCTAACTCCAAACCTTTTTGTAAAAAATCTAATTTCTGGGAGATATTAGGATGGAAAGGGTCAGGATTATGAGGGTGACACCACGATGAGAATTTATTCCAAATTCTTCCATATATGGCATTGGTGATAGGTTTTCTAGATTTCTGTAGGGTAGAAATTACCGACAGCGAAAGGCCTTTAGCCCTTAGAACCTGGGCTTCAATAGCCAAGCTGCCAGATTGAACTTTTGTGGTTCCGGATGATAAAAGGGGCCCTGGCGGAGAAGATCTTCTGCTTGAAGAAAAACTGGACCATCCACCTTCAGTTCCTTTATGAGGTGGTACCAGCTTCTTTTCGGCCATGTCGGCGCTACTAAGATAGTTTGGACTTGATCGTCCCGGATCTTCCGGAGAGTCTTCGCCAGTAACGGTATTGGAGGGAATGCGTACGCTAGATGAAACCTCCATGTGTGAGCGAAGGCGTCTACTCCTTGAGACCTGTCTTTGGGGTTCAGGGAGAAGTAGTTCTCGACCTGTGCATTGTGACTTGATGCTAGAAGGTCTATATCGGGAAGTCCATCTGTCTGTCAACATTCTGAAAATGTCCGCCTTCAGGCTCCACTCTCCTGGATGTAAGTCGTGACGACTTAGGAGATCTGCATGAATGTTCACTGACCCTCTGAGGTGTATCGCCGATAGTGAGAGGAGATGTTTCTCTGCCCAGCAAAATATTCTGTTTGATATTGCTCTCAGCTGGTTGAACTTTGGACTTCCCTGGTGTTTTAGATGCGCAACAGTCGTCATATTGTCTGAATAAATTCTGACATGTTGACCTATAATGAGACTGCTGGCCGCCAGGAGGGCCTTCTCCACTGCCATCAATTCTCTGGAGTTGGAAGAACTGGAACTTTCTCTTTGGTTCCAGCGACCCTGGAATGGGATCTGCGACACCACTGCTCCCCAACCTTTCTGACTGGCATCCGTTGTCACCGTGATTAGAGGATCCTGTACCCAGTCTACTCCTTTTAGCAGGTTTGATTGTGTCGCCCACCAGGTTAACGAGACCTTTACCTTCCCAGGAGTGTACACTCTCCTGTTCAGGGAATTTGGATTCCCGTTCCAGTTTCCTAAGATGTGTGCCTGCAGTACTCTTGAGTGGCTCTGAGCCCACCGGACTGATTGTATACAGGCCGTCATCGACCCCAGGAGAGACATTGCGATCCGTAGAGTCGGAGAACGTTGTTTTCTGAAGTCTGAGACTTTGGAAACCAGGTTCATTCGGTGTTCCTCTGGTAGGAAAGATTTCTGATTCTCCGAATCCAAGAGGACCCCGAGGAATTTCCTCACCTTTGATGGCGACAGCTGAGACTTTTTTAGATTTGGTATCCAACCCAAATTTTGTAAAATGTTTAGAGTTTTGGAAATTCTCTGATTGAGAATTTCGGCGGAAGGACCAATTATTAGAAGGTCGTCCAAGTATGGCACTATAGCGATGTCTTGGCTCCTGATATGGGCTACTGCTTCCGCCATAACTCTGGAAAACACCCTTGGGGCTGAGGAGATCCCGAAGGGGAGAACATTGTATTGGAAATGTAAGATTTTTTGATTGAATTGGACCGCAAATCTTAAATATTTTCTGTGATGAGGATGCATTGGAATATGGAAATAGGCATCTTTGAGGTCTATTGTTGCCATATATGATTGAGGAGCTATTAGAGGGATGGCTGTTTTTACGGACTCCATCTTGAACTTGCGGTAGGTTATAACTTTGTTGAGAGCTTTCAGATTTATTATAATCCGAGATTGCCCGGAAGGCTTTTTTATTATGAAGATATGGGAATAGTGCCCTTTCCCTTGCTCGTTCACCGGGACCGGGGAGATAGCTCTCGAGTCTAGCAAGTCCTGAATTCCAGCCATCATCAGTTTCTGAGTCTCCCGAGATGACGGGGAGGTGACTCTTACGATCCTGGGGGGAGGTGCATCGAACTCTATCAGAAGCCCCTGTTGTATAACACTGACCACCCAGGGGCTGTTGGAGATATTCTGCCAACTGTGAACAAAGTTCGAAAGCCTCCCCCCCACCGGATCGGAGTCATTGCTTTTCTTGTTGAGCTTGCTGGGGAATAAGGATGTTTTTAGGCTTCCCCTTAGCATAACTCCACCTCCCGGTTTTCCCTTTTCCTCTACCCTGGGAGGGCTGGGACTGGGAGGTTCGAAAAAAACGCTTCCTGGGAGGCCTCTGTTCAGGAAGAGTTTTCTTTCTGTCTGTGGCTTTCTCTAAGATGTCATCTAATGAGGGCCCAAACACATAGTCACCCTTAAAGGGAATGGAACACAGTTTTATTTTGGAAGTGACATCTCCGCTCCACATTTTTAACCAGAGAGCTCTTCTGGCTGAGTTTGTCTGGACCAAGGACCTGGCCGCTACCCGGATAGTTTCTAGTGAGGTGCCGCGAGGAAACCGGTCGCTCTGTGCAAAATAGGCAGGGAGTCCAGAACCTCTTCTCTCGGGGTACCCTGAGAGATGTGATTTTCTAGCTCTTCTATCCAGCGGAAGAGGGAGCGGGCCACACAGGTGGATGCGATGTTGAATCTGAGGGCTGAGGTAGACGTCTCCCAGGATTTTTTGAGAAGACTCTCAATCTTTCTATCTAAGGGGTCCTTCAACTGGGAGGAATCCTCGAACGGCAAAGCCGTTTTTTTAGCCACTCTAGCCACCTGAACATCAATTTTTGGAATGTTCCATTTTATTGCGTCCTCATCAAGAGGAAACCAATGTTTGAAGTCTGGAGGAATTGTTAAACGTTTCTCCGGCAATTCCCATTCACTATTGATCATGTCTATTATGCTTTTATGGACGGGAAACCCAGGATGTTTTTCAGTAGGTATACCAAAATGTTCGTCCTGTATAGACTGAGGAACTGATTCCTCTTTTAGCCCCATTGTGTTCCTCACTGCAGATACCAATTCCTCAATGTATTCAGAGGAAAAAAGATATTTTCTAATTTCCGCAGATTTGTGGGGTAACACATCCTCCCATTTGACAGAAGAGGACGTATAAGATCCCTCAGACTCTGACTCAGAATACTCCTGGATTTTCCTCTTTTTGGGAAGTGATGGACCAGGTGAGGATGGTGGTGGCGGTGGAGGTGGAGGTGGGGCGAGCGTGGCCAGAGAGGTCTGAACCTCCTGCCTAACCAGGGAGCGGATCTCCTCAATTAATGAAGGGTGTTCCGCCCGGACAATTTTGTCTGTACACGGCTGGCACAGCTTTTTCTCCCAATCTAGCGGCATTTTTACATTACAAGTAGCACACTTGCGCTTGGAAATGTTTTTAGGGCCAGACTTCACTGCCTGAAAAGAGAGAGGGAGCAGTATAAGAAGGTGTATAAGGTACTACCTTTGAATGGGACCCATCTCTGCCACACTTACTAGGGCTTGAGGAGCGCTGGGCTCTGCAGCTGCAGGGCAAGACGAATCCATGCTTACAGCAGCTTACCTGAGACGTCTTCGCAGTTTATATAGAAAATAAGCCTGCACCAGCGGGAGGCATTTCGCCGCCCCTCCCCCTCCGTAGTCCCAGGCAGGCGTGCGAGGATGCAGCGTGCCTCGCACGCCGTTCGGTAATCCACAGATCTGGTCTGTATCGCTCCTGTGCAGGAGCGCCGACCCGGAAGTGGTGGCTCACCTGACTTCCGGGTCGCCGAACAGCGTGCATCAGGAGGGGGAGACGCCGGAGAGCTCAGGGAGGCCTCCGGGGGGCACACACCGGCCAGCTTTGTCCCCGCAAGAGGACGCAGGAGGACCGGGAACGCGGTCCCAGAATCCGGAGGAGACGGGAGGCACAGCGTAGGAGGAAGCCCCGAGGGACCCGACCATTAGTGCCCAGCATCATAATAACCAGGTACACTGCTCAGAGCCGCCGCTGCAGCGCACCAGAAAAACCTCTCCATGCCCCATGGGGGACAGGAAAGACACTGGTTAATGGGAGGTGGGAGGGGCTTTTAACCTCTCGTGCTTCCTGTCCCCCATTAGGGTATGGAGACAACCTCCTGGTGGCTGTCGTGGAAGGCTACTAGAGAAAAGAAACCTTCTGTACTCCAAAGAGACATTTTGAGCCCTTCACAAACAAAGCATTATCACTCAGAACCTGAAACACCATCCTGACCTGGTTCACATGGGACTCCCAATCATCAGGAAAAACTAAAATATCATCCAGATAAACAATCATAAATTTATCCAGATATTTCCGGAAGATATCATGCATGAAAAACTGAAACACAGAAGGAGCATTAGAGAGTCCAAAAGGCATCACCAAGTACTCAAAATGACCCTCGGGCGTATTAAATGCTGTTTTCCATTCATCTCCCTGCTTTATGCGCACAAGGTTATACGCACCACGAAGATCTATCTTGGTGAACCAACTGGCACCCTTAATCCGAGCAAACAAATCAGACAACAATGGCAAAGGATACTGAAATTTGACAGTGATCTTATTCAGAAGACGATAATCTATACAAGGTCTCAAAGACCCGTCCTTCTTGGCCACAAAAAAGAATCCTGCACCAAGAGGTGAAGAGGATGGGCGAATATGTCCCTTCTCCAAAGACTCCTTAATATAACTCCGCATCGCGGCATGCTCTGGTACCGACAAATTAAAGAGTCGACCCTTAGGAAATTTACTACCAGGAATCAAATTTATAGCACAATCACAGTCCCTATGAGGAGGAAGGGCACTGGACTTGGGCTCACTAAATACATTCTGGTAATCTGACAAAAACTCAGGGGTCTCAGAAGGAGTAGAAGAAGCAATAGACACCACCGGAGTATCATCATGAATTCCCCGACAACCCCAACTTGACACAGTCATAGCTTTCCAATCCAAAACTGGATTATGGATCTGTAGCCATGGCAGACCCAAAATGACCACATCATGCAAATCATGCAGAACAAGGAAGCGAATAACCTCCTGATGTACAGGAGTCATGCACATGGTCACCTGCGTCCAATACTGAGGTTTATTCTCCGCCAATGGCGTAGCATCAATTCCTCTAAGAGGAATAGGAAATTCCAAAGGCTCCAGGACAAAACCACAGCGCCTGGCAAACTACAAATCCATAAGACTCAGAGCAGCACCAGAATCCACAAAAGCCATGACTGGGTAGGAAGATAATGAACAAATTAAGGTCACAGACAAAATAAATTTAGGCTGCAAAGTACCAATGGTGACAGGATTAACAACTCTTTTTAAGCGCTTAGAGCATGCTGAGATAACATGCGTTGAATCACCACAGTAAAAACACAGCCCCTCTTGACGTCTATGATTTTGCCGTTCGGCTCTGGTCAGAATTCTGTCACATTGCATAGGATCAGGTGTCCGTTCAGACAGCACCGCCAAAGGATTAGCAGATTTGCGCTCCCGCAAACGCCGGTCAATTTGAATGGCCAGAGCCATTGAATCATTCAGACCTGTAGGGATAGGAAACCCCACCATCACATTCTTAATGGCTTCAGAAAGACCATTTCTGAAATTTGCGGCCAGGGCACACTCATTCCATTGAGTAAGCACGGACCATTTCCGAAATTTTTGACAATACACCTCAGCTTCGTCCTGACCTTGAGATATAGCTAGCAATGCTTTTTCAGCTTGATTTTCAAGATTAGGCTCCTCATAAAGCAAACCAAGCGCCAGAAAAAACGCATCGACATTCACCAATGCGGAATCTCCTGGCGCCAGAGAGAAAGCCCAATCTTGAGGGTCGCCACGCAAGAAGGAGATACAATTTTAACTTGCTGAGTGGAATCACCAGAGGAACGAGGTCTAAGAGACAGAAACAATCTACAATTATTCCTAAAATTCAGGAACTTAGATCTATCTACAAAAAATAGCTCAGGGATAAGTATTTTTGGTTCAGATATAGGACTATGAGTGACAAAATCCTGAATGCTTTGCACCCTTGCAGCAAGCTGATCCACACAAGAAGTCAGAGTCTGAAGATCCATGTCTGCAGCAGATCTCAAAACCACTCAGAGTATAAGGGGATGGAAGAAGCTAGACAGACTGAAAAAAAACCAAAAACCTCAGAACTTCTTTTTAATCCCGCTTCTGCGATGCATTAAACATTTCCTTTTTGGGCCTGGTATACTGTTATGATTCTAGTGGTAGAGAATCACTGGTATTCAGACTAAGTCTGCAAAAACATAGAACTGCTCTAGGGAGGTGGAAACTAGGCTAACCGCATAACTGATCCTAACACATAACTAGAAGTAGCCGGTGAACGTGCCTACGTTGATTATAGACGTCTCGAGCCAGCCGGAGAACTGACTACCCCTAGAGGGAAAATAAGACCTCACTTGCCTCCAGAAAAATTAACCCCAAAGATATAGAAAGCCCCCAACAAATAATAACGGTGAGGCAAGAGGAAAACACAAACGTAGAGATGAACTAGATTCAGCAAAGTGAGGCCCACTAATCTAGATAGGCAGAAAATAGAAAGTGAACTATGCGGTCAGCAGAAAACCCTGCAAAAACATCCACGCTGAGTAATCAAGAACCCCCACACCGACTGACGGTGTGAGGGGAGAATATCAGCACCCTAGAGCTTCCAGCGAGCTAGAAAATCACATTTTGAGCAAGCTGAACAAAAAACACTAATAATGCAGATGATCCAAAGTATGCAAACAGGACTTAGCTTTTCTTGCATGAGACAGATGGCAAGGAATCAGGAGGAGACCAAATAGGACTGAATACATAGATACCAGGCAAGAGACTGAGTCCTAAGGAGGACTATATAGGAAACACCCACAGATTAATGGAACAGCTGAAGTCCAAGCCTGCAGAAAGACATGACTCATACCATACCATTAGTGACCACAAGAGGGAGCCCCGAAACACAGTTCACAACACATACATAGCACCATTCACCTCTCTGCACATTCCCCGCAGCGCTCCGCACGCAGACACACACCACCACTCATCTCTGCACATACACACACACAGCACCCCTCACCTCTCTGCAGCACACACACGTCACCTCTCACTTCTCCACACGATCTCCGGCAGCATCACCATTGCAGGCAGCTACCTGTCCCCTGCACAGCCACGCCACTGAATGATGTCATCCAGCTGTGCTGCTGACTGCTGTGTGAGGCAGGAAGCACCATCAGGTAGCAGGAAGGATCACTGCAGCTCTGCTCCTCTGCCATTTTCTCTTGTAGGCAGCGGAGCTGCAGGGATCTCTCCCTGCCCGGCGCCGCACATGAGTGCAATCTGTCAAGTGGCCCCCAGGAGCCTCAGGGCCGGATAAACAGGCCAGATTGTCCTCATTATTAGCCTCTCTGCAGGGTCCCCCTCTATCTCTGGGCCCCGATGCAACTGCACTTGCTACACATGCAGCATATCTGCCCTTGCTTGGCATTTTTTTTTGTAATTCATGTGAGTCAAATTTCTAATTTCAGCACCTTTTAATTTTATGAAATTTGACTTGAAGTCCATGTTACGGTTGGGGTTTGGCACCTCGGACATGGCTGGTTATCAAGATTAGAGGGTCCCAAGCCGTTTCTTTCAATTATTTAAATAAATAATAAAAAAAACACTTGGGGTTCCTCCCAAACTGGACAACCAGCCAATCTAAAGCAGATAGCTGAGTGCTGGTATTCTTAGACTGAGAAAGTGCCATGGATATTGGTCCTCCCCAGCCGAAAATAGCAACCCGCATCTGACCCAGAGAAGGTGCATCCATTAGATGCGCCAATTCTGGCACTTTCCCTGGCTCTTCCCACTTGCCCTGGTACAGTGGCAAATAGGGTAATAGCTTTGGGGTTGATGTCAGCTGTTTTTTGCTGCTGACATCAAGCCTAGAGATTAGTAATGAGAGGCAACTATAAGACATCTCCATTACTAACCCCATAGATAGATTGTTAAAAAAACACATCCAGAATAAAATCCTTTAATTGAAATAAAACACTGACACCTTTATTTGAAATAAAAATATAAAAGCAAAGTTATACTCACCTTTACGCCTAATCCACTGAAGCCCATTTCCCCTGTAAAAGAAAAAAATAGTAAACAACCATAATATTCACCTGTCCTGGTCACTTCACTTATGGCACTTGCGCTGCATGATAAATTCATGCGGTGCTGTTAGTGAGGTGACCGGGGTTCATCAGCTATGAACTCCAGTGACTTTCTCAAGGCAGCATTACACATTGCAACAGTGTTATGCTCCTTTCTCAGCGTGAGACCGCTGCCTGCTGTCCAAATCATCCAGATCGTTGTGGGACAGATAAGGATCATATTCTCATCAGACAGCTGAGGAATATGGTGGTTTATTATTTTTTACTTTTACAAGGGACATGGGCTTCAATAGATTATCTTCTCATCAGACAGGGGATTATAGGTTTACTTTTTTGTTTTTTGTGATTAAATGGGTAAAAGAAGGTGGGGTGCTTTATTTAGATAAAGGAGTCAGTTTCTTTCTTTCTATTAAAAGATTTTATTCTGGCTGTGGATTTAATTTGAATATAGGGTTAGTAATGGGGGCATTTTAGGGAAATTGACAGTTCCAGCAATTTGCATCCTTGTGGTAATGCACCATTTACAGTTTCAGCCACTTGGCTCAATGAAACATTGTGCGAAGCAATCAAAAACGTCCTCAATGGTGTATAACCCTTTTAATGATCAGTAAGAGAACATCATTATAATATATACAGTATATATAATATATTTATACATAATTATTATTATTATTATTATATAAAATTATATATTATTATTATCAGAATACATTCAACTGTCCCAGATCAAGTTGGACAGTCAAGAATCAGGGGATATGTCTCTTGAGGTCAGGGCAATGTCCAGACTTTAACTGTAGCATGATTATGTCTCTTCAGTGCAGGCTCAGACACTGTTGTGAATGTTCAGTTCAATCCAATTCAGAACCTCATGGCATCTGACTGTGTTCTATAAATTCATTTTGTCACTAACTCTTTGCTTTTCATGAAAATAGGGTCCTCCCCAAAATTTGAACTTACTCTCTCTTGAATGATAGGCAATCGCAATAGCTGTGAGCCACAGGCTACATTACCACGGATAGGTGAATTATCTCTAGTGACATCTTTAAATTATGTTTTTCTTCTTTATAGGCATATTGTACTGGCCTAGAAATACAACTATCAATACTCCTCTTGGGAAGTGGGTTGGGGACATGGTCCTGTGCGATTTCAAATGTCATGGCAGAATTTAAATCCCACTCTGGCCCTGCTCATGACAACTGTAGTCTTTGCAAGCAACTATAATTGGAATGCTGAAAGGCAACATCTAAGTTTTTTGCATTTTCTGTGTTTACTATATACAATAAAAGACATTTTTGCTTTTATTACCTAGCTCCTCTTGGCAGAAACTATCCGGTGGGTTGACATATTTCATGGTGCTAACATCCAGCTTCCAGTTGTGCTTTGTGCAGCGCACAGTTCTAAAAATCAAAATAAATGAAAAATATTAAACAGCTATGAAAATTATTATTAAATCGTAAGAAACAATAAATGAAGAGGTTAGATTTATAGCAAATATTATGAACAATGCCCCAACATTAAGGATTAGTTTGCGCTGCAGAATATATTGGCGCTATATAAAAATAAAGATTCTTATTATTATAATTGTGTTTATAAGGGAGAAGAGGAATTCTGATAATTTTTCTTTAATTTTATGTTGTTTACATTTGTTAAAACTTTATTATACAGATTTCTGTCTTTGTGACAATGCCATACAGTGAGGGAAAAAAAGTATTTGATACACTGCCAGAAGAAGGATGAGTACAACCCAAGAACACCGTGCCAACAGTGAAGCATGCTTTAGGAGTGCTTTTCTGCAACGGGGAGGGAGGAGATCATGTATTGCGAGATTTTGGCCAACAACCTCCTTCCCTCAGTAAGAACATTGAAGATGGGTTGTTGATGGGTTTTCCAACACAGGGTTTGCCCACAGTCAGGGCAATTAAGGAGTGTATTCGTTAGAAACATTTCAAAGTCCTGGAGTGGCCTAGCCAGTCGCCAGATCTAAACTCACTAGAAAATCTTTGGAGGGAACTGAAACTCAATGTTGCCCAGCAACATCCCCGACACCTGAAAGTTCTGGAGACTGTATGGAGGAGTGGGTCAAAATCCCTGCTGCAGTGTGTGCAAATTTGGTCAAGAATTACAGGAAAGTGAGACGTCTCACCTCTGTAAAGGTTTCTGTACCAAATATTAAGTTCTATTTTTCTATTGTATCAAATACTTATTCATGCCATAAAATGCAATTAAATTATTTAAACATCATTCAATGTGATTTTCTGGTTTTTTTTTGTTTTTAGATTCTGTCTCTTACAGTTGAAGTGTACATACAATAAAAATTACAGACCTCTTCATTCTTTGTATGTGCAAAAACTTGCAAAATCTGTGTAATGGTGCTCTGGGTGGTAGTTGTGGGCAAGTGTCCTGAGTCTGACACCCCGACCTGCTTCGGGTGTGTGTGCTGCTTTTGTGGTTGTGGACACCTCCTTACTCCTTTGGTCTGCCATGCTTAGCATGTGGCCGTGATTTCCTGCGACCCCAGAAACTGGAGAACACAACAGTGTATAAAAACAAGTTCAACTTTGCTATTTGTTTTAGTCATAAACAAACCACAGCAGATGCAGACCACTTTCTTTGGGTGACAGAGCAGTGGCATGTCTTCACCAAACATTTTAATCGCACAGTTGAAAACTTCTCACTAGCTGAGTTAGGGACTTTCTAGCTTCCTAGACAGCTATGACACTTTAGCTGCTCTTTTCTTGTGCTCACTTCCTTCAGCCCACTTTTCAGGAACCAAGTAAATGAACAGCCTGTGACTAACTTCTTTACTGTATGTGCCCCCAGCCTCGCTACATTATCTCTTCTCGGACCGACAGCTCCCAGGACTTAGTTGACACTTTCCAATCCTGGAGGCTAGTGCGGACTTTCAAAAAGTTGCTGGACCAAAGTTTCCTTCCCCATCTCGCCTGCTAGAGGTATTCCATGGTCACCACTTGAGCTCCTTTCTTTAGTAGTTTTTTTTCTCTGTTTGTCTGTGTCAAGATTCAACTGGCGATTGACCTGGTACCAGGGGCACCTTTCCTGGCCCTAATACTAGGGGGCACTCTAGCTTGCCCTCTTCCCTGGGATACTTCAGATGGCAAAGACGCCGAGGCCTCCGCGCTTGCCCTAGCTCCTAGATTAGCCCTTCATCTGTCCCCTTCCCCCACCCAGAGAAGAGGGGGCGCTACTGAGCACCGCAGTACCCCAACTGACAGACAGGGTAACACAGACAAGGGTAAACTGAAAACTCCACACACAAAAAATATACACTCACATATAACAGAGGTATTCACCAGGATGTGTAGGGAGGGGAAAGAAAGCAAAACCGGAAAGGATAAGGAATTTCTAAGCGTACAAACCAGGCAACAGTTGCTAACAAATTCCTCCAGCACTCCTTCACAAAACCAACCTCTCCCACTCCTATGTCTTGTAGCAATTGCTAACTCATACAAGGACTTGGTAATCGAGCACAGACTTTATAGGGAAAAGGAGTGGCTAAACATGCACAGCTGAATGCAGGAATTTCCAACATAGCCGATTATCCCCTGTTCTGCTGAAAGAAATAAACACGTTTAATACACTGGAGAAGTGCTTCTCAGTGGGAGTAGGAGCCACCAGATGCGGCATTCTTCTGGCTCCACTCCATTGCGGTAACCCCATGACAGTCTGCTTCTCTATCCCACTCTTTCAAACACACACACTACTTCCTGTTCCTCACACTAACCAGAGATTCTGAAATCTCCTCACCACAATGGGCTGGGCTTAACTTTTGCACTGTCTCTGTTCCACTGCTGCTGGCACAACTTAACCCTTCACCTAGTTCTAGACAGTGACATCTTGTGACCATTAGTACTACAACCCATAGGGAAATTGACATTTCATATCATAAAGAAACACATCAGAAACAAAACATTATTCACATCCTACGAGTAGCATTGATGTCTTCAGGGGAAAGACGGCAGCTGGTCCATCTCCTTACATCTGCAGTGTATCAAATACTTATTTTCCCCACTGTATATATGTATTTTTTAGCATGTTATTATAATAAAATCACTAAGGGAGTACAAAATGCAATCAATGAATCTCTTCTTTAATGCATTGGTATATGTATGATATAAATAGCATTATTCTTTCAAAGTAATAAACTACCAGGCACCATCTTAAACATTATGTATTTGCTGTGGATTATGCAGCAGAATACAGTACCAGCTGACTAGATTACTTAAATCAAGATTTTTTACGAAATTTACCTATATGTAGTTGAACATTTATGTGTATAAATTGACACTAACAAATTTTATGACTACAGTAATAAGAGGCACACCATGTCTGTATTTTATGGAAGTTATGAAATGTTAACGCATGTTTCAACATTTATTTAAGTGATCATGTGTGTGGGTCCATTCTGACCCAATCTGACACTAGGCTTAAAAAGAGGCATCTGCACGAAGGTCTCAAATGTTGCTAAAGCAACCATACAATGCCCAGAGAATATTGTGCACCGGAGTCATTAATTAGCATAGGGCCCAGTTAGGTTATGGCTCACTTGGTAATATGGATTTGTTAAGCTATTGGTCAGCAGCCCAGGCAATAGGCATTGATGCAGAGGTGTTGGATTGGCGCCATGGCTTGTGCACTGAATAGCACTTTGTGGTGGCAGTGTAATTTATGTAGCCAGGTACTTTGGTAACTTTGACGAGTTGAGTCGTATAAACAGTCAGGTACTTAAGTTTAGTATAGCTGAGTGTGTGGACAGCAGAGTGTGTGGACAGCTGCTTGGTACCGCAGAGGGTCAGTAAACAGGGTTCTTTAAGTGGCAGTGATGAGTTGTGCGGACTTCAGCTTGGAAAAGCAATGTTGAGCTTGCAGAGAGGCACCATGATGTAGGAGAACTGAGTGTGTGGACAATACCTTGGGGCAACAGAACTGAGATGGTATACAGGCAGTTTGATGTAGCAGGGATCAGCTTGATGACAGTTACTTGGAACAGCAGAACTTAGTCGAAAGACAGGCACTTTGATGCAGCAGATAGCAACTCTGAACAGCAGAGTTGAGTCGGCAAATAGGCACCTTGAAATTACAAAGCCAAGTGTGCTTCCAGCACCTTGGAACAGGCGAGCTGAGTTGGCAGATATGCACCTTAATATAGGAGAGCTGAGTGTGTGGACAGAACCTTGGAACATCATAGCTGAGATGGTAGACTTTCATCTCAATGAAGCAGAGGTGAGTGTGCAGACAGCACCTTGGAATAGCAAAGCTGAAATGGCAGACCTGCACATTGATATAGCAAAGCTGAAGGTGCTAATACTTGGAATGACAGAAGCATTTGTCAGGAGGCACACTTTGTATAACTGTTATAGCAGATCTAAGTTACTCCAGTGGCTAGCTCCAAGAATCCAAGTGGTAGCAGCATGGACCAGTAATTGCATATTCAGGCAGCAAATAGCCAACTAAACAGGCTTGAAAAGATCTAATAAGATGACATTGAAGCTGCGCACTGGGTTATAATGGTTGTTTGATGCACGCAAAAGCAGAGAGAGTCAGGGCAGACAAGTAACATTGCATGACTTTTAGAGCCCCTCCCAGAAGAGTCCATCAAACTGCAGATAATTGTAGTGATCTTTTTTTTTTGTATCTTACAGTCAATCAGAAAAGGTACCCATGACATTTCTTTCTGTCCAAAATTTGGTTAATCTCATGCTACATTTCAGGATCTGTGGCGAAAGCAGGAGCTGACTGGATGGTAGAGTAATATTTATGGAGAACCAATAGATGGTGTAAGAAAACATGAAAAGTATTGGGAATCTTCAAGGTAGAGGGTAGTTTCAAATGGAAAGTGGCTGGGTTGATTTTTTCTCTTATTTGAAATGACCTGAGAAATCTTGATGCTACTGTCTTTTGGTAGCCTTTACATTTTTTTTTAAAGATTTTGGGCCAAAAATTAATTGATCATAACAGAAATGTAAGGAAATCTTGTAGATTTTACACAGCGCCCTGTAGAACCTAGAAATAAATTGCACACCTTGATCAGAAACTATATGAATGCTAGCTGAGGATGAAGTCAAAACATGAAAAGTTAAGCCATTAATTGAGTATGATGAGGGTGCTATCTGCGAGAAGAGTGAAGATACTCCAGACTTTTAAGATCTATATGAATGCTCACCCTAAATTGGTGTCAGCAATCCTCCAAAACTAATTTTATGACAAAGGGAGGGTTTTTAGATTCAGCAGAATTTAGTGAAAGAACTCTTACACTTATAGCCAAGGCATCTACTTCAAGAGAAAAATGCCAGTTGACTTTTGGATGGTAAAGAAGCAGAGGAGAAGCAACATGACTTGGAAAGCTTGAAGGTTTCTATTGCAAAGTCCAGCCAGTTCTGAGATTCAGCACTCTTCTTAGCTAGAGTTCTAAGATGAGATACAGCTTGAGAATAGTTCCTGATAAACTACCAGTGGTAGTTGCCAAAGCCAAAGAATCTTTGTTGGTCTTTTAGGCCCACAGGCCGTGGAGAGGCAAGATTAGCTGGAGCCACGTCCTACAATAGCCGTTACTCACCTGTCCTGACACAGTCACTGGGTATTGTTTCTGTCTCTTATGGCTGACTTCTTTTGCACTATTGTATGTCAGGTTTCTATGGTAACTTGGCAAACACTTCACACATCATCACCCAGTTCTTTTAAGGCTGTCTCGGGCAAGAGTACAGAGATTGCATTTCTCTCAGCAACCATTGCCTTGCTAGAAGTTGCACTAAGTAGGGACATAAAACAGTTGGAATAATGCTTTATGAGTGCTCTACATGATCAGTAAGTAAGTTGACAGCAGAATATGAGATGCACACATAATATTTTTCTTGCTAAAAGGACATGATATAGTACAAAAATTCTGGTATTTCACTGATCTTATACAGTTCAAGCATATTCCTTAAAGGCTCTGTTCTGCATCTCTGCAGTGCGTCTGGGGGTTCCACCTGAACCTCCCTGAAAGAGGATTAAGAAGAACTGCTATTGGGGCCATAGACTACAAAGACATGAATATAGTTCAAATAAACTCCATTAATTTGTTCACACACTGTTCACTGTGTTTGGACACAGAAATGTTTTTTTTACAGCAAATGTTGATTCTATAAAAGAGTTACTGTAGTACAGAATTGCTGAAAAGTGAATACTTTGTACTATAGAAATGTTTCAGTACAAACAATTTATCATATATTACAATGTATAGAGGCTGTTTAACAAACCACTCAGATTGTCCATGCTGATCCCTGCCAAAAGTGCCTAAAATGGCTGCTGAAGAACAACATCTGGACAGTAGATACAAAAAGAAGATGGCCTGGTGCATGCACACTGCTGACCTTAAGAACAGATGGCACAAGGATGCACTGGGATCCATATTTAAGTGTAAAATAAAGAATTAAAATAAAAAATATCGCTATACTTACCCTCTGACGGGCCCTGGTACTAACCGGGAACCTTCCTTCCTTAGAATCAGCCTTCCAGGACCTTGCGGTGACGTCGCGGTGATGACGCGGCTTGTGATTGGTCGCGCGGCCGCCCATGTGACCGCTCGCGCGACCAATCACAAGCCGCGACGTCACCGTGATGTCACCGAAGGTCCTGGAAGGGCTGATTCTTAGGAAGGAAGGCTGCCAGAAAGAAGCAGGGCGTGTCCGAGAGTGAGTATATACCTAATAGGAATATACTCACCCTCGGCTTCGTTCCGGCAGCCTTCCTTCCTAAGAATCAGCCCTTCCAGGACCTTCGGTGACGTCACGGTGACGTCGCGGCTTGTGATTGGTCGCGCGAGCGGTCACATGGGCGGCCGCGCGATCAATCACAAGCCGCGACGTCACCGCGATGTCACCGCAAGGTCCTGGAAGGCTGATTCTAAGGAAGGAAGGTTCCCGGTTAGTACCAGGGCCCGTCAGAGGGTAAGTATAGCGATATTTTTTATTTTAATTCTTTATTTTACACTTAAATCTGAATTCCGATACCAATTCCCGATATCTTAAACATATCGGGAATCGGTATCGGAATTCCGATTCCAGATTCAGAAGATCGCCGACTTCATGGCCGACCCCACACAGGGGTCGGGTCGGGTTTCATGAAACCCGAGTTTGCCAAAAGTCGGCGACTTCTGAAAATTGCCGACCCGTTTCGCTCAACCCTAGTGCCACTGTTACGGCTGTGACCGCAGACGTGGCCGAACAAACGCCTCCATGTCGCCAGACCATGACGACGTGGGCGAGCGTCCCAAGTGGGGTTGAAATGTGGACCCACTGGACCACATAGAGTAACCTGGACCTACCCAGACTAGGGAAGGGCAGTGAGCAGGGTCTGTGGCAGCTGAGCAGATGGCAAAGTGAAGAACTAGATTACACCGCACAACTTCAGGTATGAAAGAACAAAGTTTACATAAAGGAAAACACAGTACATAAACAAAACATAATGATGTCAGGATCCCAATTCCACAGATCAAGGAAGGGTACATGTCACAGGATAACAGGTGAAGGCAGGAGGACATAACGGGTTGATACAGTCCAGGGTTATCTGGCACGGGCATACTAGGACGGCCTCTCTATCAGGCATCACGTGTAGCACAGGTTCAGCAGGAGGACATCAGACACCGATCCCGGATAGACGTCATCACAGGGTGGACCCCAGGGAACTGCGCAACATCAGACACAGGCAAGACATCAGGACACAGGTTAGACATCAGGACATCGGACACAGGCTGGACATATGGACACAGACAGGACATTGGACAAAGGAAGGACATCTGGACACAGGCTGGACATCAGGACACAGGCTGGACATCAGGACACAAGCTGGACATCTGGACACAGGCTGGACTACAGGACATCAGGAAACAGGCTGGACATCAGGACATAGGCTAGACATCAGGACATCAGGACACAGACAAGGCAACAGGACATCAGGACTCAGGCTAGACATAAGGACATCAGGAGTCAGGCAGGGCATCAGGACATGGGCAGAACATCAGGACACAGGCTGGACATCAGGAAATCAGGACATGGGCAGGACATCAGGAACACCAGAAAGACATCTGGGACATAGGCGTGGCAGCCCAGGGCATCAGAGAGACATCTGGGACACAGGCGTGGCAGATCAGGGCATCAACTAAATCAGGACATCAGGGACACTGGATACACATGTGGGACACAGGCGTGGCAGCCCAGGGCATCGAAGAGACATCTGGGACACAGGCGTGGCAGCCCAGGGCATTGGTTACATCAGGACATAAGGAATACCGGATAGACATCTGGGACACTGGCATGGCAGCCCAGGTCATCGGCTGGGACATGGATGGCACAGGACCAGGCAGCGGTGGTCATCAGGTTCCTAGCTACGGCCATCAGGCTCCAGGCATCGTACCTAGGAAGGAACTCAAGTGGGATGGTGCAATCACTGCTGGACTGGACCTGGGCCAGACGGAGCTAACCCCACATAGCAGGCTGAGCACAGCATAGTAAAAGCTCAGCAAGAACACCGGACTGAATCTTTAAAAGATGAGGCCAGGAAGTTCACAGTCACTGGGTATGGGGTGCCAGACACAAAAGCACTTCAGGAACACAACACAGAGGACACAGTTCAGACAGTGTCAGGTACTGGATATGCAGCCTACAGGATAGCCGAATCTGGGTACTCTGCCCCCAGAACAGGTGGAAAAACAGACACAAACAGATATGGGTACTCTGCCCCCAGAACAGGTGGAAAAACAGACACAAACAGATATGGGTACTCTGCCCCCAGAGCAGGTGGGATCTGGGTACTCTGCCCCAAAAACAGGCAGAAAAACAAGACACTAATGGATCTGGGTACTCTGCCCCCAGAACAGGTGGAAAAACAAGACACTAACGGATCTGGGTACTCTGCCCCCAGAACAGGCGGAAAAACAAGACACTAACAGATCTGGGTACTCTGCCCCCAGAAGAGGCGGAAAAACAAGAGACTATCGGATCTGGGTACTCTGCCCCAGAACAGGCGGAAAACAGGTATCGGTTCTTCCCGGAACATACTGCAGTCAGAACGGGAGCTGGATGCCTCACACACAAGGCAAGACTCAGAAACACAATGCAATGCTCTGGCAATGCCCAACAGGAAAGAGAGAGTTTATATTGGGGCTGCCCCTCAGCGATAGGCTGAGGAAAGCAATACAGGTACACACTGGTGATGAGCGAATGTGCTCGCCACTACTCGTTACACGCCCGAGTATCAGTGTACTCAGCGAGCACCGAGCATTTCCGGGATTATTCGGTGCAACTGGTGTCTCCACCCAGCATTTTTGGCAGACTTTAGAGACCCAATCACTCTGCAGGGATTGTCTGCCAGGCCATGAAACGCCGCAGCCATCTTTGTTGTGATCATGCAGTGATTGGATTGGCTGCACAGCATCATCCCGAGTATAAGAGACCTTGCGCCACCCTGCTCACCTGCTCGCCACCCTGCTCGCCGCTGCTCCGGATTCAGCGAGAGTAGGGAGAGCTGCTGCCGAGATAGGGTCAGAATCATGGTTTTAATAGTTAGTGTAGGTCTGCAACTGTTAATTCCACAACTCATCAGAAACCAACAGTCCTTTAGAGGGCTAATTCGTGGGTCCCAAGATTGCAGTGCTAGGTAGGCAGGGCACGGCATATCCACATCAGTGCAAGGCCTACAGGCACTGTATGAGCGTACATAGCTCACACTGCATCGCTCCCAAAGCTCCATAACTGTCTGCTGCTGCTTATTTACTATATACAGTACCTAGTTGCAGTTTTCTTTTTTTTTTATTTTTTCTAAAAATTCACCCCCCAAAAAAATATATACAGTCTGTTCTGTCAGACTGATGCCTGTGTAAAAATCATAGTTTGTCAGGCATACATAACATAGTTGTGTGTGCTAGCCTTGTGCCACTGTCTTTTTTTCTTAATTCATCCAAAAGCCCCCCAAAAATTAATACAGTCTGTTATGTCAGGCTGAGTCCTGGTGTATCTGTTTTTGAAAAAACGTATTTCCACAGGCATACGTAGCATAGTTCTGTGTGCTAGCCTTGGTCAAATTGTTTTTGTTTGCATTCACCAAAAAACACATTAAGGCTACTTTCACACTAGCGTCGTGCACTGCACGTCGCAATGCGATGTTGCAGCGCACCGACGCTAGCTGTGGAAGCGCCGCACAACGGGGGCAGCGGATGCTGTTTTTCAACGCATCCACTGCCCCACTGTGAGGTGCGGGGAGGCAGAGGCGGAGTTCCAGCCGCGCATGCGCGGTCGGAAATGCTGCAGACGACGCACCAAAAAACGTTACATGTAATGCTTTTTGGTGGCGACGGTCCGACGCAACACAACGCAACCGTTGCACGACGGTTGCGACGTGTGGCAATGCGTCGCACTGCGTCGCTAATGCTAGTCTATGGAGAAGAAACACATCCTGCAGGCACTTTTGCAGGATGCGTTTTTTCTCCAAAACGACGCATAGCGACATGCAGTGCACGACGCTAGTGTGAAAGTAGCCTAATACAGTCTGTTGAGTCAGACTGAGTCCTGGTGTATCTGTTATTGAAAAATCTAATTTCTACAGTAGCATAGTTCTTTGTGGTAGCCTTGTGCCACTCTTAGATTCACCAAAAAACAAAAAAGGCCTCATATATCTGCGTGCTCCAGGTTTGGCCATTTTAAGCCTGTTTTCCACTGTTTTTGCTGTCTGTGACTCTAGTTATATACAGCACTATTTTGCATAAAAAAATAAAAAATACAGGCTACATATGGAACAGTGTGATTTTTCTTGAAAAATACTTATCTTTCAAGTTGTTATGGCTGCTTCATGACTGTATTAAATGCTCCAACTACTACTACCACCATTATCATCTTCTGCCTAGAGGCAGTCACTGCACACATAGAAAGTCTAAGGAGCAGAGTGTGAATGCTTGGGCGGTGTTGTACTCTGTCTCTGTATTATGAAGGCGTTTTCTCACGCCAATAAAAGCGGTACTGCCATAAAGCGAGGAGCCATGTGCCCAATGACTGCCAGAGAGCGAGGCACCATGCGCTCCATGAACGTGAGTACAGCGCACGTGCGCAGTAGAGAGAGACAGTTCATGTTCCGTGTTCAGCTTTGCTAAGCAATAATTAAAGGGCACAGAGGACGTTGGTACAGTGAGCAAGGTACTCCCTCTGCATTTTCCCAAACTTTGCACTCCTTGTGAAAATCCACCATGCCTCAGGGCCAGGGTGATGGGAGGGTCTGAGAAAACTGCCTGAACTTTGCCAGTGTTCCACTGCCTCCGCTGGATTGAAGTTGTGTCTCTCTCTCCTCTACTCCTTACTTGGCCAACGAGCTGTGACCTCTTCTGAAGGCGTTTTCAGATGGGAATTTTTTAAATAATTCAGCAAGAAGGACCCTATGGTCCTCCATCATTGTAGTACACCTGTCTGCCTCTGGAATAAGAGATATAAAGTTCTCCTTGTAGCAGGGGTCTAGACGTGTCAACAACAATCAGTATTGCCTGTCACCCAAAATTTTAAGAACGCGAGGGTGACGGGAAAGGCAGTGTAACATAAACTCAGCCATGCGTGCAAGACTGCAAACAGTTGATACTTCCGTGTCCTCACCAAGAGGACAACTGACCATGGTCTCCCCCTCCTCCTTGTCCTCAGGCCTCCACAACTTTTGACAAACCTCAGTAATATCATTGTAAATGCATCATTGTAAATACATTCCCCTGTAGTTTTTATCTCCCCCACCTCATTGTAGATTGTACGTTGTCACGAGCAGGATGTTTTTTTTTCGGTTTAATTATTGTTATCGTTATTACTTAGTGTAGATTGTAAGCTGTCATGAGCAGAGTAGTTATATTTCTGTTTAATTATTGTTTTATTGTTATCGTTGTTACTTAGGACTGTTGTGTTTGAAACTGTAAATATGTTGACGCTATATAAATAGCTATAAATATTACTATTAGAACACAGAGAAGAAGGATGGAGATGTTAATTATGGCGTCATTGCCATGCACCATCTTGGTGAATTCCTCACAGTTTTGGAGGATGGTACATATGTCTGACATCCATGTCCACTCCTGAGATCTTATGTGTGAAGTCAGAAATTAATACCGACGGTCTTGTTGATGCTGGTAGTCAACAACTGCCCTCTTCTGCTCACAAATCCTTTCCAAAATATGCAGTGTAGAGTTCCAATGCATGGGGAGGACATCACACACAAGTCGGTGAAACACAAGCTGCAAGTGCTGCAGACGCACGTCAAGGGCAGAAGAAGCTCTAGCTGACTTTCTAAAATGGGTACACAGAGCCTCGTACTTTTCCTAGCAGATCTGGCACCTCCGTGTCGCTTTTCAGAAAATGTTGAACAATGAGATTAAGCACATGGGCCAGGTATGGCACGTGTCTGAGCTCACCTCAACACAGAGCAGCCACCAGGTTCCAGCCATTGTCACACACGACCATGGCTGGCTGTAGGTTCAGTGGTGTCAGCCACAGATCTGCCTGCTCTTTCATTGCTGTCCACAAATCTTCATCATTGTGTGGCTTGTCACCTAAGCATATTAGCTTCAGCACAGCCTGTTGCCGCATGGCTGAGGCAGTGCTGCAGTGCTTCCAGCTTGCGACTGATGTGCTATTTGCAGAGATGGAGGCTGAAGAGGAGGAGGTGCAGGAGCTGAAGACTGTGGGGGCAACTCAGATTGACGTAGGGCCCGCAATACTCAGGGTTGGTCAGACGTGCACCATCCCAAGGTCGAACTGTGTCCCGGCTTCCACTATGTTAACCCAGTCTGCTGTTAGTGTGATGTAGTGTCCCTGACCACAAGCACTTGTCCACGTGTCTGTGGTTAGGATCTGTACATTTCAAGAAACTGCAAAAATGTTTGTGCATACCCTCATGATCTCCCGCCTCCACTATTGCAACCCTCTACTGTCTGGCCTCCCCTCTAGCACTCTTGCACCACTCCAATCTATCCTATAGTCTGATGCCCGAGTAATCCAACTGTCCCTCTGTTATTCCCCGGCCTCTCCTCTTTGCTAGGCCCTTCACTGACTTCCAATTGCCCAGAGGCTACAGTTCAAACCCTAACTATGACATGCAAAGCCTTCCACAACCTGTCTGCTTACAGCTGTAACATGGTCTCCCAATGTCCAACTGGGTCTTGGCTTCCTCTACGCTAACCCAGCGTGCCGTCAGTGAGATGTACCATCCCTGCCCACAAGCACTTGTCCACGTGTCCGTGGTTAGGTACACTTTCCCTGTAACAGCATTGTTGAGGGCCCGGGTAATGTTGTGGGACATGTCCTGGCTTGTGTAATGTCGTGATGGCAGACTGGGCAAAATTGTGGTGGCTGGGTAACAAGTACCTTGTGATGGTCACTGCCATCAGCTTGCTGAAAGCTTAGGTCTCACACGGGCCTAAAATGCAACATTTCGAGAGCAAGCAGACGAGAAATGTGTGAATTTAGTACTGTGGCGTTGGCTGCGTATTTCCGCTTGCGTTCCAAGGACTGTGGTATGGACAACTGAACAGTGCGCTGAGACAAGGACATGGACATGCTTGTTGATGCTGCTACTAGTTGAGTTTGTATGCAACTGCAGATGCAGGGCATGAGGCATCATTGCATGCGGCATGGACAGGGGACTGGCTTGCACACATAACATCGGAAGAAGAAGTGGTATCACCCGCAGACATTGTTCATGGAGCCTTGTGTTCAACCAAGAAAGTCGGGTGCTTTGCTGTCATGTGCCTTATCATGCTTGTGGTGGTTAGGATGGGAGTTTTGCTACCCCTGCTTATGCGGGCATGGCCGGTTGTGCAAATGGCCTTTTTGGGGTTATCAGTCTTTAAAACAGTAGTTACATCTAGGCCTAGTAGTCTGGCGTCGATTTATTAATGACATTTTTTTCATATGGGAGGGTTCTCATGAGGATCTAATTGTTAGAGTTCACACCAAATATTAGAACTACTAATGTGAACTTCCTAGATTTAAATATTTATGCTAAATGTAATCAATTATACACTAAATATACACTAAATGTTATCGCAAAGAAGTTGACTCGAACAGTTTCATTCACATTACAAGTTGTCACCTACTGTACTGTGTGGCTAACTAATATACCAAAAAGCCAATACACCAGGATACGGCGAAACTGTTAGAGTATGGTTGACTACAATGAGGAAGCTAACCACCTAACCAAACAATTTTTGGAAAAAGGGTATCCTAAACATTGTCGGAAAAAGCACAAAAGGAGGTAGCTGTACTGCCAAGGGAATCTTTAATACAAAATAAAAATAAAATTATAAATATAAAGGAGGGGAATCTAGAACAACAAATTCAAGATTTACCATTCATAATGCAATTTCATGCGGGACATAAACGGTTTGTCAAGATTATACGCAAGCATTGGTCAGTTTTACAAAATGACAAGGTGATAGGGGAGTATCTCCCTATCAATCCCAGGCTCATATATAGAAAAGCTCAGTCCCTGGGCCACCTAATGGCCCCTACAACCAAAATGGTCCTCACAGACAAATTGGAGGAAAGATCTACATCAAACCGATCTAGAAATGGTTTTCTACCGTGTGGGGGTGTTATGGTTGCACACACACTAATTTAAAAAAAACTAGACAATTAACATTCCTAGATTCAGATGGAACAAAGGAATTTGTCATTAAGGATAGCATGTCCTGCTATACCACCGGAGTTATTTATTTAATCCAGTGTCCATGTAAGAAGTTATATGTTGGTCGCACAAAGAGATAATTAAGGGTACGTATAAAAGAATATTTTAGGAATATCCAAAAACGGTTTGCAGGACACCCACTCTCACGCCATTTTAAGGACAAACATGGGCAATCCTCAAAAGGAACATAATTTTGTGGAATTCAAGTCGTCCATCCAAATAAAAGAGGGGGTGACTTCCTGAAACAAATGTCAAGAATGGAATCCCAATGGATTTTCACTCTGGACAGTTTGAAACCTAAAGGACTCAACTATGAATTGGAACTATACGCCTTCTGAATATTATTAGTGAGTGAGGGGCGTGAGGGTAGCGAGGCCTCATAGAACAGGACTGTAAATAATTGGTACACATAATAATTCATAGAGCCGATCCCCTTATATTAATTAAGGTAATTTTATAAGGTTTTTTAAAGGATCTACTATATAATTGTCTAAGGGTCACTTCCGTCTTTCTGTCTGTCTGTCTTTCTGTCTCTCTTTATGCCTGTCACGGAAATCCCAAGTCGCTGATTGGTCGCGGTCAAACGGCCACGACCAATCAGCGACGGGCATAGTGCGGCTTGCGAAATGCCCGCTCCCTATTCCCCTGCAATCAGTGCCCGCTCCATACTCCCCTCCAGTCAGTGCTCACACAGTGTTAATGGCAGTGTTAACGGAACGCAGTCCGTTAACACTGCTATTAACCCTGTGTGACCAACTTTTTACTATTGATGCTGCCTACATCAATAGTAAAAAGATCTAATGTTAAAAATAATAATAAAAAAATCATTATATACTCACCTTCCGGCGCCTTTCCCGCTCCTTGCGACGCTCCGGTGACTGGTCCATGCATTGCGGTCTCACGAGATGATCACGTAGCGGTCTCGCGAGACCGCTGCATCATCATCTCGCGAGACCGCAATGCATTCTTGGGACCGGAGCGTCGCAAGGAGCATTGGTAAATGCCTGGGCTGGATCCGGGGGCCGACGGAGGGTGAGTATATAACTATTTTTTATTTTAATTCTTTTTTTAACAGGGATATGGTGCCCACATTGCTATATACTATGTGGGCTGTGTTAGATACTGCATGGGCTGTGTTATATACTATGTCTCTGTGCTATATACTACGTGGCTGTGGTATATATTACGTGGCTGGGCAATATACTACATCGCTGTGCTCTATACTACGTGGCCGGTGTTATATTCTGCGTGGGTTGTATTATATACTACGTCTCTGTGCTATATACTACGTGTCTGTGCTATATACTACGTGGCTGGGCAATATACTACATGGCTGGGCAATATACAGTACTACGTGTTTGTGCTATATACTACGTGGCTGCTCAATATACTACGTGGCTGTGCTATTTACTACGTGGGCTGTGCTATATACTACGTGGCTGGGCAATATACTAGTGGCTGTGCTATATACTACGTGGGCTGTGTTATATACTACATGGGCTGTGTTATACGCTACTTGGCTGTGCTATATTTCTCTGCTGTATCTCCCATCATGAATCGTGGTATGTGTTAAAGAGAGGGGCCCACTGAGACTCTTTCGCCTGGGGCCCTCAAAAACCTGGAGCCGGCCCTGGCTTCACTGATTGGTCACGCCTGGCTGCGAACAATCAGCAACAGGCGCAGTCCGCCCACGAATTGGCGCGGAATTTGAACCACAGTTCACTAATTGGTCACGCCCGGCCGGCCAAATCCTGTTTATAAATTGCATTATTCTGAAAACTTCATAAATAAACTACATACATATTCTAGAATACCCGATGTGTTAGACTCGGGCCACCATCTAGTTAATAACATAATAGTCTAGCAAGACTGTATTTTAGGTACATTATTAGTCTGCTGCTAACAACTAAATGGGTATAATATGTATTAATCGTTTTCTCTCTTCTTCCCCTCCCTCTCCCTTTTCTTTAATATATGATCTGCATTGAGTGGGTAGTCTAGTCATACTCATTTTAAATAATTTTAAAGTAATTTTAGGCTTGATGCAATGTGTGTTTATTTATTTTTTCTAATAAAGGTACAGTTTCAATAACACATATTAGTTTTTTTATTAAACATATATTTTTAGCCACAATATTGCAGTGCAAGATAAGGGCCAGTTTTAGGGTATGTGCACACGCAGCGGATCCGCAGCTGCGGGTCCGCAGCAATTTCCCATGCGTTTACAGTATAATGTAAACCTATGGGAAACGAAATCCGCAGTGCACATGCTGCGGAAAAAAACACGCGGAAACGCAGCGGTTTACATTCCGCAGCATGTCAATTCTTTGTGCGGATTCCACTGCGGGTTTACACCTGCTCCAATAGAAAACTGCAGGTGTAAACCCGCAGCGGAATCCGCAATAGAAACCGCGATAAATCTGCAGGAAAAACCCCAGCGGTTTTGCTCTGCGGTTTTATCAAATCCGCTGCGGAAAATTCCGCAATGGAATCCGCAGCGTGTGCACATGGCTTAAGGATCCCCAAGTTGTTCCTACTGTATAAATAAAATCTAGGGAATCAGTATACTTAAAAAAAGGCATTTCTTGGTGTAAAGTAAGGATTGAGTAACTAGGAACCCTCTTGTAAATGATGTTATATGAGTCATACGACACAATAGTGTATTTGGGGACGTCAGCTATAAGCAAGCATGAAGGTGGGACTTAAGGCTGGACACACAGTGGGGCGCATGCAGAATATCTATGTAGGGAGCATCGAACATGGGGCGGCAACCCTGATGAAGGAGTGCGTTACACTTTGAAACGCGTTGGTTAGTTGACCTCAGCGAGGCTCCGTAGGCCAGTGACGCCACACGCTGCTTGTCAGTGTCAGCCATTCTTCTCCCATTTAACCAGGGGCGCCACCGGTCGGGACGTCTCTGGCTCTGCACGGAATAGCGGTAACCCTCTGTCTACTGCTGTCAGCACCAGGAGGTGCTCGCCCACTCTGTTGATCATACGGGTAATCATCCTGCCCTAGCCAGCACCGAAAGATGCAGGTTCATTCCTCGTGGTATCTGGAATGTGTTCAGTTCCGTAGCAACCTAGCAAACGCCGTCCACAAATCTTATTCACACAAGGGGAAACTTACCTGTCAATCCTTCGACGAATGAGGCTCTCTTGGAATTTAGGAGGTATGTAAACCCGCAAAAAGTATTTATTACATTTATATTGTGTATCAGAATTAAAGTATATAAAGGCGCAATATAAGGAGGAGCTGCTTACAGTACAGACCAAAAGTTTGGACACACCTTCTCATTTAAAGATTTTTCTGTATTTTCATGACTATGAAAATTGTACATTCACACTGAAGGCACCAAAACTATGAATTAACACATGTAGAATTATATACTTAGCAAAAAAGTGTGAAACAACTGAAATTATGTCTTATATTCTAGGTTCTTCAAAGTAGCCACCTTCTGCTTTGATGACTGCTTTGCACACTCCTGGCATTCTCTTGATGAGCTTCAAGAGGTAGTCACCGGGAATGGTCTTCCAACAATCTTGAAGGAGTTCCCAGAGATGCTTAGCACTTGTTGGCCCTTTTGCCTTCATGCTGCGGTCCAGCTCACCCCAAACCATCTCGATTGGGTTCAGATCTGGTGACTGTGGAGGCCAGGTCATCTGGCGTAGCACCCCATCACTCTCCTTCTTGGTCAAATAGCCCTTACACAGCCTGGAGGTGCGTTTGGGGTCATTGTCCTGTTGAAAAATAAATGATGGTCCAACTAAACGCAAACCGGATGGAATAGCATGCAGCTGTGGTAGCCATGCTGGTTCAGTATGCCTTCAATTTTGAATAAATCCCCAACAGTGTCACCAGCAAAGCACCCCCACACCATCACACCTCCTCCTCCATGCTTCACGGTGGGAACCAGGCATGTAGAGTCCATCTGTTCACCTTTTCTGCGTCGCACAAAGACACGGTGGTTGGAACCAAAGATCTCAAATTTGGACTCATCAGACCAAAGCACAGATTTCCACTGGTCTAATGTTCATTCCTTGTGTTCTTTAGCCCAAACAAGTCTCTTTTGCTTGTTGCCTGTCCTTAGCAGTGGTTTCCTAGCAGCTATTTTACCATGAAGGCCTGCTGCACAAAGTCTCCTCTTAACAGTTGTTGTAGAGATGTGTCTGCTGCTAGAACTCTGTGTGGCATTGACCTGGTCTCTAATCTGAGCTGCTGTTAACCTGCAATTTCTGAGGCTGGTGACTCAGATAAACTTATCCTCAGAAGCAGAGGTGTTGTGAATTCCGTTCTCGGACTCCCTCCTGTGGTCATGAATGGTACTTTGGTTAGTTCTGCTCTTGGACTCCCTCTGGTGGCTTTGAGCGGAACTGCTGGTCTCTGAGGTTTGCTTTCTCAGCTGACCTCGTTTACTGCTAGGCTGGCTTCCCTATTTAACTCTACTCAGATCGTTACTTCATGCCAGCTGTCAATGTATCAGTATTGGTTCAGATCTCTCTTGGACTTCTCTGAGGACCTGTCTACTCCAGCAGAAGCTAAGTCTTTGCTAGTTCATTTGTTGTTACTGCTTCCTGAATATATTTCTTAGTACTGCTAATTTCTAGTCCAGCTTGCTATCATGATATTCCCTTGCTAGCTGGAAGCTCTGGGGTGCAGAGTGGCACCTCCACACCGTGAGTCGGTGTGGGGAGTCTTTTTGCTTACTCTGCGTGGTTTTTTGTAGTCTTTTGTGCTGACCGCATAGTTCCCTTTTCTATTCTCTGACTGTTTAGTGAAGTCTGGCCTCCTTTGCTAATACCTGTTTCATTCCTATGTTTGTGACTTTCCTCTTAACTCACAGTCAATATATGTGGGAGGCTTCCTTTACCTTTGGGGAATTTCTCTGAGGCAAGGTTAGGCTCTATTTCTATCTTTAGGGGTAGTTAGCTCTTAGGCTGTGAAGAGGCGTCTAGGGAGAGTTAGGTACGCTCCACGGCTATTTTTAGTGTGTGTGATAGGAGTAGAGTTTGCGGTTAGCAGAGTTTCCACGTTCCAAGAGCTTGTTCCGATTACTAGTTTACTCATCAGGTCATTCCGGGTGCTCCTAACCACCAGGTCCATAACACAGAGGTGACTCTTGGTCTTCCTTTCCTGAGGCGGTACTCATGTGAGCCCAGGGGTGGATTAAGGATAGCCAGGGCCCCGGGCTGTTCAGACACTGTGGGCCCCCCCGGTCATGTGATGGGGGTCATGTGACGGGGGTCATGTGACTGGGGTCATGTTATACCCGAACCAGATTATTCCAGAAAAATGGCTGGGCCCTACTCTACTGTAACCTATTAAATATTTGTTAAAATCTGCAATACAATTTAGGTATATTTTGACCAATAATATCACATACAAGGAACAAATACCACCGCGCCATGTCAAGACCACATATTACCACCACTTGGTGACCAAATAGCACATTCAAGGGACAAATACCACAACACCATTTCCAGACCACATATTACCACCACATAGTGACTGAATACTACAATACTGATCAGTAATTTAAAAAAAAAAAAAAACACAATACTATCACCATAAGTGCCAGTATTCACAGGAGATCTGTACTTAGTATGCAGTGTCTGTGTAGAGGTAATACAGAAATCACTGGTGACATTATACACAGGAGCTCTGTATATAATGTATAGGTAATACAGTGATCACTGGTGACATTGTACACAGGACCTCTGTATATAGGATACAGTGTATAGTGTCAGTGTATAGGTAACACTGACTCACCAGTGACGTCTCTAGGTGAAGTCCTTCATCTTTCATCCAGCACAGACCGCCATCATTTCTTCCAGCCAGGACTCGTTTCTGCAGGAAATAACACAGTTATCTCGAGCTCTGCTTGCAGAACACATTACTTAATTTTTCACAACTTCTACATTACACCACATGGAGAAAAAAAGGCGATATAGTGTCACTCTGCACAGTAATAGGACCGCCCCCCCCCCCATTTAAAACAGTATACTCAAAAAATAAAATAAATACATCACTGCAGTAATAATATCCCTTAATTAGCCCCTATGGTAATAATATTCCCCACCCTGGCCCCGTGTGTCTCATTCCTGGCTCCAGCCATATGTTCTCCCATCCTGCACTCATGAGTATCCATTTTACACCATATAATCTCCCCATCCTGCCCCATCTGTCTCCATCGTATCCATCCTGCCCCATGATCCAATCCTGCCCCATGTCTTTCATTCTGCCCCGTGTCTCCAATTATGCCCCGTGTCTACATTCTGCCCATGCCTCCAGTCCTGCCCCCAGTGTGTCCAGCGATCTGCCCCATTGTGTCCAGCATATTACCCCCAGTGTGTCCAGCATATTACCCCCAGTGTGTCCAGCAATCTGCCCCAGTATTTCCAGCATATTGCCCCAGTGTCCAGCAATCTGCCCCAGTGTGTCCAGCATTGCCCCCAGACAGTGTCTCCAGCAATCTGCCCCAGTGTCTGACTCCAGCATATTGCCCCCAGTGTGTCCAGCATTGCCCCCAGACAGTGTGTCCAGCAATATGCCCCAGTGTGTCCAGCAATCTGCCCCAGTGTGTCCAGCATATTACCACCAGTGTGTCCAGCAATCTGCCCCAGTATGTCCAATTGTCCAGCATTGCCCACAGTGTGTCCAGCATTGCCCCAGTGTGTCCAGCATTGCCCCAGTGTGTCCAGCATTGCCCCAGTGTCTCCAGCATTGCCCCAGTGTCTCCAGCATTGCCCCCAGACAGTGTGTTCAACAATCTGCCCCAGTATGTCCAGCATATTGCCCCAGAATATCCAGCATTGCCCCCAGTGTGTCCAGCAATCTGCCCCAGTATGTCCAGCATTGCCGTCAGTGTGTCCAGCAATCTGCCGCAGTGTCTCCAGCATTGCTTCAGTGTCTCCAGCATTGCCCCAGTGTCTCCAGCATTGCCCCAGTGTCTCCAGCATTGCCCCAGTGTCTCCAGCAATCATCTGCCCCAGTGTGTCCTCCAGCATTGCCCCAGTGTGTCCAGCAGTCTGCCCCAGTGTCTCCAGCATTGCCCCAGTGTCTCCAGCATTGCCCCAGTGTGTCCTCCAGCATTGTCCCCAGTGTGTCCAGCAATCTGCCCGTGTCTCCAGCATTGCCCCAGTGTCTCCAGCAATCTGCCCCAGTGTGTCCTCCAGCATTGCCCCAGTGTGTCCAGCAATCTGCCCCAGTGTCTCCAGCATTGCCCCAGTGTCTCCAGCAATCATCTGCCCCAGTGTGTCCAGCAGTCTGCCCCAGTGTGTCCTCCAGCATTGCCCCAGTGTGTCCAGCAGTCTGCCCCAGTGTCTCCAGCATTGCCCCAGTGTCTCCAGCATTGCCACAGTGTCTCCAGCATTGCCCCAGTGTGTCCTCCAGCATTGCCCCCAGTGTGTCCAGCAATCTGCCCCAGTGTCTCCAGCATTGCCCCAGTGTCTCCAGCAATCTGCCCCAGTGTGTCCTCCAGCATTGCCCCAGTGTGTCCAGCAATCTGCCCCAGTGTCTCCAGCATTGCCCCAGTGTCTCCAGCAATCTGCCCCAGTGTCTCCAGCATTGCCCCAGTGTCTCCAGCATTGCCCCAGTGTGTCCTCCAGCATTGCCCCCAGTGTGTCCACCGTTAGCTTATCAAAAAACAAAACAAAAGAAAACAAACAGAGTCTCCTCACCTGACCAGCGCTCCAGGTGGCGAGCTCCCTCCAGCAGCGCACACTCGCCGGCGACTGACAATGATGTCAGACGCCGGTGACGTGTGCGTTGCGGCTGACTTCAGCTGCCAGCCTCCAATTGGCTGGCGGCTGTTAACTATTGACGTGCGGGCGCGCGCCCGCACGTCAATAGGAAACCGCCACAGCACCGGAAGGGGCCCGGTGAGCAGATGAGAAGGGGCCCGATGCGGGCCCCCTCTCTCTGCTCACCGGGTCCGGGGGCACATAAATGCCGGCGGGCATTCACAGTCACACTCGGGCGGATTATCAGAGGGTCAATCTGTGCGGTAGCCCAGGGCCCCCCCACACCACTGGGCCCTGGGCTACCGCCCATATTGACCCTCTGATAATCCGCCCCTGTGTGAGCCTGTTTCTTTGTAGCACTTGATGGTTTTTGCCAATGCACTTGGGGACGCTTTCAAAGTTTTCCCAATTTTTCGGACTGACAGACCTTCATTTCTTAAAGTAATGAAGGCCACTCGTTTTCCTTTACTTAGCTGCTTTTTTCTTGCCATCTTACAAATTCTAACAGTCTATTCAGTAGGACTATCAGCTGTGTATCCACCAGACTTCTGCACAACACAACTGATGGTCCTAACACCAATTAAAAGGTAAGAAATCCCACTTATTAAACCTGACAGGGCACATGTGTGAAGTGAAAACGATTCCCGGTGACTACCTCTTGAAGCTCACCAAGAGAATGCCAAGAGTGTGCAAAGCAGTCATCAAAGCAAAAGGTGGCTACTTTGAAGAACCTAGAATATAAGACATAATTTCAGCTGTTTCACACTTTTTTGTTAAGTATATAATTCCACATATGTTAATTCATGGTTTTGATGCCTTCAGTGTGAATGTACAATTTTCATAGTCATGAAAATACAGAAAAATCTTTAAATGAGAAGGTGTGTCCAAACTTTTGATCTGTATTGTATTTACCATTGTTTATAGGGCAACATGGTTGGCACGCATACAGGGGGTGTGCACCAGGTGGTTCATATGACAGCAGGTACGGTAGTATTGGAAATTTCTCTCAAGGCACTTGTAGCGCTGTATTTCTCATTATTAATCTAGTTTACCTATTTTTTTGGCAGAACAGGCATAGCGTCTGTCTGATTTACCAGCAGAACTTGTGTGTTTTAAAGTTGTAGCGCCAGTGTATTTTATAAAGATTTATTCAAGTCTTTAAAAAACAACCAGGCTGTTACGGGGACATTCAGTGTCTCCCTCTCCCACACCACCTCCTCACCTCGACCCCGGTCTTTCGGTGTTCCCCAAGGCTCAGTTCTAGGACCCCTACTCTTCTCCATCTACACCTTTGGCCTGGGACAGCTGATGTAATGGCAAGGTTTGCAATATCATCAGTACGCTGATGACATGCAGATCTACCTATCTGTACCTGACATCACCTCCTTATCGACCAAAATCACACGTCTTCCCCCTAATTCATCCTTCTTTTCTGCTCGCTTTCAAAAAGTGGACATGGACAACACAGAATACACCATCTTTCAACCATCTCAGGCTAAATAGACATGAGAGCTGTGTATGCATCATTCGATACCACTTTAGTAAGAGGGAAAGTTTGCCCAAGAGAAAATTATTTTCCAGACATTCACGGCCTTTTTTGCACATTTTTGCAGCTTCATCTTATTGGTGTGGATGTGGTAAATTTCAAAGTGGTCATCAATACCATCATTGTCCATATCTCGTAAAGAGGAAATCTGGTGTTTCCCAAGGTCGTGGTTATCTACATTTTGTGGCATTCCTTTAACAGTGTTCGTTACACTAGAAGAAATAATTGTTGCCTGTGACATTTGGATGTTATTGGTAATATGTATGGGTGAAGATGAAGAAGCTTGTTCCATGGGTGTATTTATAGTTACGGACGGTGCACTGCTCTTTAAACTTAGTTTTTCACAAGCATCCATCATTTTGTTTGGTTTTCCTACATCACTGATCTGCTTTCTCTAATTCAGCATCTCTCGAACATGTTGCACTTTGCCCTTTACACGTGCGTCTTTGGCAACATATTTTTGACAGGCATTTTTTAGGCCAAGTCTAACACGCGCATCTCTTGCACAGATCTTCTGACGGGCATGAAACACATTCTGGTAATTGGTGGTGGCTAAACGACTAATCATTGTAGGCTGTATCCTGGATCTCATACTTCCCATAACCACCGCTATTATTAATCATGTACATTCCCATTCCTGTCATCACCATGCCCCTTTTCCTGATCACTTCATCCAACGATTCGTCTGCCATATTTTTTGTAAAAACCTGCACAGCAGCAACTGTGTAGGAAACCACTTTACAATTTTGCAAGGTGTTTATGATGCCCATTAACAAATGTTTTAAAAAAATTACCCCCCCCATGGGGAAATGTTTGACAGCCCATGCACTTAGTGTATGGGCATTACAAGTGTAGGAGACCCGCTCCTTTAAATTGGGAATAGGTTTTAATGAGGCCTTCCTCCACCTTTCATCATTTTCCACCACTAGATCACCAGGGTTCACGTGTTCCGTGCTGCTACAGATAGTCAATTTTTAGGCAAGGGTGTCTATGATCCCCATGAAATATTTTTTAAAAATTAACCCCCATGAGCAAATGCTTGTCAAGCCATGCACTCCATTACAAGTCTCAGAGACCCACACCCCTACATTGGGCCTACTTCTTGAGTCGGTTTCCTGCAATGTCTCTTCTTTATCTCTGACTACATGACCTGGGTGAACGTGTTCTGTACTGATATAGGCCGGTCAATGTTGGGCAAGAGGTGCTGTGATGGCAATAGCATATTTTTAATATTTTTTAAAAAGGTACCCCCATTGGGGAATTGTTTGTCAGCTCATGCCTTCCATTACAAGTCTCAGAGACCCACACCCCTACTTTGGGCCTGCTTCTTGAGTCGGTTTCCTGCAATGTCTCTTCTTTATCTCTGACTACATGACCTGGGTGAACGTGTTCTGTACTGGTATAGCCGGTGAATGTTGTACAAGAGGTGCTGTGATGGCAATAGTATATTTTTAATATTTTTTAAAAAGGTACCCCCATTGGGGAATTGTTTGTCAGCTCATGCCCTCCATTACAAGTCTCAGAGACCCACATCCCTACTTTGGGCCTACTTCTTAACTCTGTCTCCTGCAATGTCTCTTCTTTAACTGCCACTAGATGACCAGGGTGAACATGCTCTGTACTGTTATAGGCTGGTGAATTTGGGGCAAAGGAGCTGTGATGGCACTATTTTATTTATTAAAAAAAGGACCCCCCATTGGGGAATTGTTTGTCAGCTCATGCCCTCCATTACAAGTCTCAGAGACCCACACCCCAACATTGGGCCTACTTCTTAACTCGGTTTCCTGCAATGTCTCTTCCTTATCTCCGACTACATGACCTGGGTAAATGTGTTCTGTACTATTATAGGCCACAGAATTTTGAGCAAGGGAGGCTGTGATGGTAATAGTATATTTTTAAAAAAGGTACCCCGCATTGGTGGAACCACATCCTTGTTGGCAAAGACTTCATAACATTTGTGTACCTTAAAGCGCTCACTTGAAAAGCTCCTTTTTGTCTTGCCTGGTTGCTCACATTGGACACAATACACTTCATATAAATTTGGTAAAGCAATGCTGTTAGTTTGGCTCAGTAGTTCATTACAAATATTTCTTTGTCCGCTATATTAGTTTCTCTCCTTGAGAGCCATAACTTTGGCTGCATCAAATGTACAAATGGCGAATATACAAATGGCCATTTGGCATCCAGATTAAAATACTGCATCTTGAGAAATGTTTGTTTATTCACTTCACAAACAGTTCTAAGCCTCTATATGTTTGCTGTTTGTCATTGTAAAACATTAAGGTTTACTGAAACTGTGCTTGTGGTGGTTTGATCTAAATCCTTGTGGCTTTTATATTCATGGGGTTTATGGCCCCTTAACTGATGACTCCATGATATCTCAGTTTCATACAACCTTGAAAGCTGGCCACTTGAAGGGCTGGGTGAAACTAGGGTTACTACATAGTGTAAATCACTATATAAGACCAGAGAAACATGACTAAGACAGATGCCAAAACTGGGGTACCTGTACATGTACGGTGTGCTCATACCTGCATAATTGGGGGTGCCCATGCAGTGTAGGTAATCTCCCAGGGGTTCTCTGTCTTGGTGTTGCTTCTCTGATATTCCAGACAGATGATGTTTAAAAGCCTCTTGTTGGTGATGTAAGTATACTGTATGTAGTTAATATTTATATATATATGTAATCATTATATGTATTAAATCCTTATATGTACTTATTAACCTTTGTATGTTAACATATACAAAAGTGTACGCACTCATACTATTCAATCATACTATTCCTTGAATTTTGTTATTTGCAATAAAATTGCATTGTATTGCAAGTATTAGACTTCTTTAAAGCCGTATCTGAACCTTAGTGTTAAAAACATGGCAAATAAAAGTGCCAAATTCTCCTGTAAATAATTCTGCAAATTCTGCAAAGAGGGAACCATCATACCATTAAAAAATACAAAAGGATTTTCATGGGCCCATCCAGTATGTGGTTTCCAAGGCAAAATGGGGTGTATATGACTGACTATGCAGCAGGACTGGCCTTCCTGCCAATGTGTAAAACAAAGGAGTACGGGCATACAAAATGAATATTGTGAAGTGCATTTTGCATGGGCCCATCCAGTATGTGGGTTCAAAGGCTTATTGGGGTGCATATGAATTGGTAGCAGGGCAGGCCTTGCATTCAATGCAACATTTTTTCAGGTGGCCCTCCTGGACATCTTATGAAAGAGGTGGTGCGCTGTAATTCTTGGCAGCCCATCCTCTCACAGCATAGACTACAACAGTTTAGGAGACACAATGTTTAATAATGGCCCTTTAAGAAGATTAATGCCGCCTGATGCACAAGTAAAAATAGGCTGTGTCACTTTAAGAGTCCCTCCTTCATAAATGAAACAAGCTGGGTTTGCTTATGTGTCACATACCACATGGCCAGCTAGAGTTGTTAAATGTTACAATGACATTTCCCAGTGAATGCATTTGTAGTGGTTGAAAGCAATGTTACATTTGAAAAATGCTGCTAATTATTTGGCCTTACAGGCAAGTCATTAACTTGCAAAGTATGTGTTAGGTGTCAAGTTCCTGCCACTGCACAGAGGGAATTTCGAACCATGTTCGCTGCAGTCTCCCATTCTTCTCCAGCCGCAGTTGAACCTGCCAGCAGAGACGTCGGTCCCAGCGCCTGGCTCGGACAGATACTGCACGTTTGGTTACTGCTGCCCTTCCAGGTTCAGCCATTATAACCAGTACTGTTCGGCGGCGAGCAGGCGCTCCTGGGACTAAGTTCTGCTTTTCTCCTTCTGAGCATGCCGAAGGGAAGACCTCTCATTGGAGGTCGGGGGTCACACGCTCAGGTCCTGTAGCTGCTCCTATTGGTCCACTAGGAAGGTCCTGGAGAGCTACAACTATAAAAGGTTCGCATGGCCGCACGGCAATGCGCTAGTATCATTTGTGTTTGGCTGTTGCCAGTGGATACTCTACCACTCAGTATATATGTGGTGTGAGTGTTTAGTTTTAGGACTGTACACTCAGGCAGGCAGCTAGCATCAGTGTGGGCAATGAGCCTTAGCATAGCATCTGGTTCCTTCATGTGTGCGGTTAGCACAGAAGAGTTCCAGAGCAAGCACAACCCTAGTTAGGGTATTAATCTCTGTGATTAATACTCTGTGAGGCAACAGAGCTCGCTTTCTTTTCACACAGGGGGGAAGTTTAACCCATGTGTGAGCTCAGTGTCCATCCGCCATTACTTTGCAGCAGGTATCTCTGCACGGTGGACCCCAGGCTGCGAACACAAATCGCATCATTCTCTCTATTACTTGGTGTGTTCCGCTAGCCATAACAGTATGCTAGCACCAGGATCTGGCTAGTAATGGCGAATGAACAGCAACTGCTGCGGTACATCCAGCAGTTGGAGGGCAGGTTGGCGGTTCTCAAGCGCACAACCTCAGCTGTGGATATTACCGCCGTAGCTGTTCAGGCTGCTAGCATAGCTGCAGCAAGTTTGTCCACTGCCACCCCTGTTCCGACCTTATCTTGCCTCCTGCTGCCAGATAAATACTCTTGTGATAGTAAATCTTGTAGGGGTTTTGTGAGCCAGTGCGCAATACACCTCAAGCTCCTGGTTGCACGTTTTCCCACAGATCGGGCAAAGGTGGGATTCATTATATCTCTCCTGTCAGCATGGCAATCATGTGGTGCAGAGTGCTCCGCTGTTCTTGAGCACTCTGAAACAGGTCTTTTTAGGACCTCGAGTCACCCATGATACGGCGCTCCAACTGATGGCATTGACTCAGGGCTCAGCCATGGTCAGCCATTTTGCCGTCCACTTCAGGACCTTAGCTTCTGAGCTGGAGTGGTCGGATGAAGCTCTCATCCCTGTATTTTGGAGGGGGCTGGCTGACCATGTGAAGGACGCTTTGGCCACTAGAGAGATTCCCACCACACTGGAGGAGCTAATAGCTGTATCTACTGGCATAGATCTTCGTTTTAATGAACGAAGGTTGGAGCGAGCCCAGTGTAGGCAAAGGTTTCGGCTGGCTCCCACCTTCGCCAAACCTTTGGAATCTCCAGTCCAAGCATCTGAGTCACATGAGGCCATGGAGGTGTCTCGAGTGGGATCTAAGTCCCGGACCGCTCGTGCACTCAAGGTCTGTCATGTCTGCCGGCAGTCAGGACATCTTGCCTCCAGAGGTTCCCAGCGGTCTGGAAAATGTCAGCGTCTAGTGGTTGTAGGAGGAGGTAAACTAGACACGGCAATGTTTTCCTCCAAACTTTAAGGGGACAATTACCATAGGCTCATCCACTCATTCGGTAGAGCTTTACGTGGATTCCGGGGCGGAGGGCAATTTTATGTCATCTGCCTTCACCCAACGACACGCAATACCCCTGGTGATGCTTGCCAAACCAGTGACCGTACGAGTGATGAATGGGTCGACACTGCCCTCACAGATAACACACCAGACCATCCCATTTACTCTTTGTCGCCATCCCATCAGGAGATTATTTCTTTACTTGTCATTCCTGAGGAAATTGATGAGGTCCTGTTAGGGATACCTTGGCTACGGTACCACTCCCCTCATATAGAGTGGTCCACAGGCAGAATTTTGTGAAGGAGTGAATCTTGTGAGGGTGGATGTCAGAGGGAGTGCGTTCAGGTTGCTACTACTGAGTTACCCGCAGATCTTTCCTGTCTCCCCAAGAAATATTGGCCCTATGCGGACATGTTCTCCAAAAGGGCTGCGGAGACCCTTCCGCCTCACTGCCCCTATGACTGTCCTATTGACCTCTCGCCTGGTGCTGAGCCTCCCCGGGGTCGAGCCTACCCGTTATCTCTCCCGGAGATGGAGGCAATGTCTCAGTACATCCAGGAGAATCTGGCAAGAGGAGTCATCAGGAAGTCAGTGTCACCTGCAGGGACTGGGTTCTTCGTGCAGAAGAAGAACGGAGAATTACGTCCATGCATAGATTACAGGGGTCTTAACGCCATCACCATTAAGAACAAGTAGCCACTGCCCCTGATATCTGAGCTCTTTGATAGGCTTCGGGGAACAAGGGTATTTACTAAACTAGATCTGCGGGGGTGCTTACAACCTGATTCGCATCCGTGAGGGGGACGAATGGAAGACAGCTTTTAACACCAGGGATGGGCACTATGAATACCTGGTCATTTTCCAAGACTTTGTGAACGATATCTTCCGGGATATGCTCTCCACCTCAGTTGTAGTCTATCTGGATGATATTCTCATCTACTCTCCAGATATAGACTCCCACAGGAGAGATGTTTGCAAAGTCTTCGACCTCCAACCGGCAAACTCCCTCTATGCCAAGTTGGAGAAGTGTGTGTTTGAGGAGGATTCTTTGCATTTCCTGGGTTATATCATCTCAGCCCAAGGATTGGCTATGGATCCCGCCAAGCTACAGGCTGTTATGGACTGGCAGGAACCCCATTCTCTCAAAGAGGTGCAGCGCTTTATGGGGTTCATCAACTATTATCGCCAGTTCATTCCTCACTTCTCAACTTTGGTAGCTCCCCTGGTTGCCCTCACCAAGAAGGGAGCAAATCCTAAATTGTGGCCGGAGGAGGTCTCCAAGGCCTTCCTCTCTATTAAGTCCCATTTTGCTAGCGCTCCCATTCTACATTGCCCAGATGTAGATAAGCTGTTTATAATGGAGGTGGATGCCTCATCTGTCATGCAGGAGCAGTCCTCTTCCAAAAGATTGCTCAAGGTCAGAAGCATCCTTTCTTCTTTTTGTCCAAGACCTTTAGACCAAGACCCGCAGAGAGGAATTACTCCATCAGGGACAGGGAGTTGCTAGCTATGAAGTTGTCCTTCTCGGAGTGGAGACACCACCTGGAGGGAGCTCGTTTTCCCTTCCAAGTGTTTACTGACCACAAACATTTGATTTATTTGCAGACTGCCCAGCGGCTAAACTCTCGCCAGGCTAGATGGTTCCTGTTCTTCTCCTGGTTCCACTTTACTCTCCATTATCTTTCCGGGGAGAAGAACATCCGTGCCGATGCTCTCTCTCACTCCGTGGTGTATTTAGTAGAGGAGGAGGAGGCTCGGCTAATTGTCCCTTCTGAGAGCCTGAGGACTGTGGCCCCGGTTTTGCTAGAGTCTGTGCCCCCTGGGCAAGAATTTTGTGCCATCTAATTTGTGACCGGACGTTCTCTCTTGGGCTCACTCGTCCAGGGTGGGTGAACATTTTGGGACCAAGAGGACATCTGAGCTTCTGGCGAAAACCCTAATAAAAGCAGGGTAGGTCTGGCCACGGTCACCCTAAGCACAAACAGAAATCATTACAGCACAGACAGCACAGGGACTGTGGCTTAGGGCACATAGCAGCGACTGCTAGCCTGAACACACGTGGAAAGTCATGCACCAGCTGCAGAGGACCTTGCAACCTGTGGATAGCTGCCAGCAGCCAGGGACCGCACATGCGGGTGGTCATGCAGCAGGGCAAAGACATCACAGCACATGTACAGCTACGCAGTGGCACCATCACAGGGAACTGAGCCACATCCAGACAGGTAACAGACTACAGTATCCCTGCAAATTAGGGGGAGAGGAGCAAAGGGTTAAAGCAGAGACATGCAGAGTAACGCCGAGGAAACAAGGTATAAACCCACACACACACCACTGTGTGCGCATTGCTACAAATCTTACTGCAATTTTGGCGTTTTCACACTATTCTCACCCCAGCTCAGACAAAGTGGGAACTTTGTCTGAGCTGGGGTGAGAATGGTGTGAAAACGCCAAAATTGTATTATTCTGTGCAAACTCGCATTACACAAAAAAAAATTGTGACTTTTCAAAGATTTTTTTTTTTCGCTAGTAATGAAAAACCCTTGTTGAATCTCCCCCTGTGACTGTTGAAAGCTTTGATGAATTACGCCCATAGTGCATAGTTATTAATTAAACTATGTAATTGACTTCTATAGTACAGAACATATGGCTACTTTTAAAGCTAATAAAGAACTCATAATTTCTGGCATGAAGCAGTATATGTAATAAAGTCCATAGATAACTTTCATGATGTTTTGTACTTAAGTAAAGAAAAGAAATAGACTATTTGCTCAATATAGAAATGGCGACGATGTTGTTTCAATATCAGTGTCCATAAAATGCTGCACAGTTGTCTGACGTTTGTTAAGTCACTGCAATAATGTATAATCAGTAGCTTTGCACTGACGCTCACTATAACCATAAAGAAACCATAAAGAAACCATAAAGAAACCATTATAAAACACATATATCTGTTCTTATAACAAGTCACTAAAAGTAGTATTCCTAACATGTAAGGGTCATTTTTAATAATTGTAAAACATAGTTTATCCGAAAAAAATATTTATGATTTTTTCCACAAGTTTGTTTTATTTTATTCAGAATACACAAAAAGCAACAACAAAGACTATGGCACATGCAAATCTTATCTTAAAGAGAACCCTAAAGAAATGCAAGAGCATAATAGGGTTAATGAATGAATAAAGGTAGAACCTCTCATCTTATGAGGTTGTGTGAGACATAACACTTAAAGACCCTGAAAACCAGATGCAGCAGCTTCCATAGATAAAGCAGATTTATGTGACAGGATTGGAAGTGTTTCTGCGCTGTCCTGGGCATGACACAAATAGTGGTGAATAAAATTGTAGTTTTATTGTCAACGTGTTTCAGAGTCCACTGACTCTTTCTTCAGGGCAACCATGCATAATTCATGCATGAAAAACAACAGTGGATTATAGATTCCATTCATACAACATTGTCATGATTCCCCAATGGCATGGGAACATCAGAAACACAAAATAACAGACTAGCCCTCGGGTGATGGAAACTCAAGCTGACCGTGACCTAAATCTACCACACAACTAACAGTAGCCAGGAAGCATTCCTACGGCTGCCTAGATGCCATGTGCCAGCCGGAGAACTAACTACGCCTGGAAGAGGAAGGAACAGACCTGGCTTACCTCTAGTGAAATTCCCCAAAGATGATAGTAGCCCCCACATATATTAACGGTGAGTTCAGAGGAAAAGACATACACAGTATGAAGGTAGATTTAGCAAAGCGAGGTCCACTTACTAGATAGAGGAAGGATACAAAAGAGGACTTCACGGTCAGCTGAAAAACCCTTTCAAAAACCCATCCTGAAATTACTTTAAGACTCCTGTGTCAACTCATGACACAGGAGTGGCAATTTCAGTCCACAAGAGCTTCCAGTAACAGGAAATGACAAACTGTAAACTGGACAAAAAATACAAAACAAAAAGGACAAGAGTCCACTTAGCTGATCAGCAGACTGGTAGCAGGAACATGCAACTGAAAGACTCAGATTACAATGATGACCGGCAAGGAAGTGACTGGAGAGCAAGGCTAAATAAGGAACTCCCAAAACTGATGGAAGCAGGTGAGCTGAGGCAGAAAAGAACACACAAGTCTCCAGTACCACCAGCCACCACTAGGGGAGCCCAAAAAGCGGATCACAACAGTACCCCCCCCTTAAGGAGGGGGCACCGAACCCTCACAAGAACCGCCAGGGCGACCTGGATGAGCCCTATGAAAGGCACGAACCAAATCCGAGGCATGAACATCAGAGGCAGTTACCCAAGAATTATCTTCCTGACCATAGCCCTTCCATTTAACCAGATACTGGAGTCTCCGCCTGGAAATACGGGAGTCCAAGATCTTCTCTATAACGTACTCCAATTCACCCTCAACCAGCACAGGAGCAGGAGGCTCAGCAGAAGGAACCACCGGCACCTTGTATCTCCGCAACAACGACCGATGGAACACATTATGGATAGCGAAAGATGCCGGGAGGTCCAAACGAAAGGAAACAGGGTTAATAATCTCCAAAATCCTATAGGGACCGATGAACCGAGGCTTAAATTTAGGAGAGGAAACCCTCATTGGGACAAAACGGGAAGACAACCACACCAAGTCCCCAACACGAAGGCGAGGACCAACCCGACGCTGGCGGTTAGCAAACCGCTGAGTCCTCTCCTGGGACAAATTCAAATTGTCCACCACTTGTTCCCAAATCCGATACAACCGATCCACCACAGCATCTACTCCAGGACAATCCGAAGACTCCGCCTGACCAGAAGAAAAACGGGGATGAAACCCCGAATTGCAAAAGAAAGGGGAAACCAAAGTGGCCGAACTAGCCCGATTATTAAGAGCAAACTCCGCCAACGGCAAAAAGGCAACCCAATCATCCTGATCCGCAGACACAAAACACCTCAAATACGTCTCCAAAGTCTGATTAGTTCGCTCCGTCTGGCCATTAGTCTGAGGATGGAAGGCAGACAAAAAAGACAAATCAATGCCAAACCTGGCACAGAATGCCCGCCAAAATCTAGAAACGAACTGGGTACCCCTATCAGAAACGATATTTTCAGGAATACCATGCAAGCGAACCACATTTTGAAAAAACAAAGGAACCAACTCAGACGAGGAAGGCAACTTCGGCAATGGCACCAAATGAACCATCTTAGAAAAACGGTCACACACCACCCAGATAACAGACATCCTCTGAGAGACAGGAAGATCAGAAATAAAGTCCATCGAGATGTGCGTCCAAGGCCTCTTCGGAATAGGCAAGGGCAACAACAACCCGCTAGCCCTAGAACAACAAGGCTTGGCCCGAGCACACACATCACAAGACTGCACAAAAACACGCACATCTCGAGACAGAGATGGCCACCAGAAGGATCTAGCCACCAAATCCCTGGTACCAAAAATTCCAGGATGACCCGCCAGCGTAGAAGAATGAACCTCCGAGATGACTCTACTGGTCCAATCATCAGGAACAAACAGTCTACCAGGTGGACAGCGATCAGGTCTATCCGCCTGAAACTCTTGCAAAGCACGTCGCAGATCTGGGGAAATAGCGGATAATATCACCCCATCCTTAAGGATACCTGTAGGTTCCGAATCACCAGGGGAATCAGGCTCAAAACTCCTAGAAAGGGCATCTGCCTTCACATTCTTAGAACCTGGTAGATATGAGACCACAAAATTAAACCGAGAGAAAAACAACGACCAGCGCGCCTGTCTAGGATTCAGGCGCCTGGCAGACTCAAGATAAATCAGATTCTTGTGATCAGTCAAAACCACCACCTGATGTCTAGCACCCTCAAGCCAATGACGCCACTCCTCAAATGCCCACTTCATGGCCAAAAGCTTCCGATTACCGACATCATAATTTCTTTCGGCGGCAGAAAATTTTCGAGAAAAGAACGCACAAGGTCTCATCACTGAGCAATCGGAACTTTTCTGCGACAAAACCGCCCCCGCTCCGATCTCGGAAGCATCGACCTCAACCTGAAAGGGGAGAGAGACATCAGGCTGGCGCAACACAGGGGCAGACGAAAAGCGGCGCTTAAGTTCCCGAAAGGCCTCCACAGCGGCAGAGGACCAATTGGCAACATCAGCACCCTTCTTAGTCAAATCCGTAAGAGGCTTAGCAACACCAGAAAAACCAGTTATAAATCGACGATAAAAATTAGCAAAGCCCAAGAACTTCTGAAGACCCTTTAGAGAAGTAGGCTGCGTCCAGTCACAAATAGCCCGAACCTTGACAGGGTCCATCTCAACAGAAGAAGGGGAAAAAATGTACCCCAAAAAGGAAATCTTTTGAACCCCAAAAACACACTTAGAACCCTTTACACACAGAGAATTCTCCCGCAAGACCTGAAAAACCCTCCTGACCTGCTGAACATGAGACTCCCAGTCCTCAGAAAAAATCAAAATATCGTCCAAATACACAATCATAAATTTATCCAGATATTCACGGAAAATATCATGCATAAAGGACTGAAAAACTGAAGGTGCATTAGAAAGGCCGAAAGGCATTACTAAATACTCAAAGTGGCCCTCAGGCGTATTAAATGCGGTTTTCCACTCATCCCCTTGCTTAATTCGCACCAAATTATACGCCCCACGGAGATCAATCTTGGAGAACCACTTAGCCCCCCTTATGCGAGCAAACAAATCAGTAAGCAGCGGCAACGGATACTGATATTTGACAGTAATTTTATTCAGGAGTCGATAATCAATACAAGGCCTCAGCGAGCCATCCTTTTTAGAGACAAAGAAAAACCCAGCTCCTAAAGGTGATGAAGAAGGACGAATATGTCCCTTTTCCAGGGACTCCTTAACATACTCTCGCATGGCAGCATGCTCAGGTACAGATAGGTTAAACAAACGACCCTTTGGAAATTTACTGCCTGGAATCAGATCTATGGCGCAATCACACTCTCTGTGGGGAGGGAGAGAACCAATTTTAGGCTCTTCAAAAATATCCCCAAAATCCGACAAAAATGCCGGAACCTCAGAGGGAATAGATGACGAGATAGAAACCAAAGGTATGTCCCCATGAGCCCCCCGACATCCCCAGCTTAACACAGACATAGTTTTCCAGTCCAGTACTGGGTTATGAGATTGCAACCATGGTAATCCAAGCACCAACACATCATGTAAATTATGCAACACGAGGAAGCGAATCATCTCCTGATGGTCTGGAGTCATACGCATAGTCACTTGCGTCCAGAACTGTGGTCTATTACAAGCCAGAGGTGTAGAATCAATACCCTTCAGAGGTATAGGAACTTCCAGAGGCTCCAAATCAAACCCACAGCGCCTGGCGAAGGACCAATCCATGAGACTCAGAGCGGCGCCAGAGTCCACATAGGCATCCACGGTAATAACTGATAATGAACAAATCAGAGTTACAGACAGAAGAAATTTAGACTGTAAAGTGCCAATAGAAACAGACTTGTCAACCTTCCTAGTACGTTTAGAGCATGCTGATATAACATGCGCGGAATCACCACAGTAGAAGCACAAGCCATTTTTGCGCCTATAATTCTGCCGCTCGCTTCTTGACAGAATTCTGTCACATTGCATTTTCTCTGGCGTCCCTTCAGAAGATACCGCCAAATGGTGCACGGGTTTGCGCTCCCGCAAACGCCGATCAATCTGAATCGCCATTGTGATGGACTCATTCAGACCTGTGGGCGTAGGAAACCTCACCATGACATCCTTAACGGCATCAGAAAGGCCTTCTCTGAAAATTGCCGCTAGGGCACACTCATTCCACTGAGTAAGCACAGACCATTTACGAAATTTTTGGCAGTATATCTCAGCTTCATCTTGCCCTTGAGACAGGGCTATTAAAGCTTTTTCAGCTTGAATCTCCAAATTAGGTTCCTCATACAGCAACCCTAAAGCCAGAAAAAACGCATCCACATTGAGCAACGCAGGATCCCCTGGTGTCAATGAAAATGCCCAATTTTGAGGGTCACCTCGCAGCAAAGAAATCACAATCTTAACCTGCTGAACAGGATCTCCAGAGGAGTGAGGTCTGAGAGAAAGGAATAATTTACAATTACATTTGAAATTCAGAAACCGAGATCTATCTCCGGAAAATACCTCTGGTGTAAGAATCTTAGGTTCAGAAATAGGAGTACGTATAACATAATCTTGTAAATTCTGAACCTTCGTAGCAAGATTATTTAAACCTGCAGCCAAACTCTGAGAGACCATCCTTAAACCGGAGAGATCAGAGCCATTCAAGGATTAGAAGGAGAGAAAGGCAAGGCTGTAAATAGAGCAGAAATACAACTGAGCCAACTAAGTAGCAAACATGTGAGGAAAAAAAAAAAAAAAATCTACAGACTTCTTTTACTCTCCTTTCTTCTGCCAATTACTTTAACAGTGGCCGGTCATACTGTCATGATTCCCCAATGGCATGGGAACATCAGAAACACAAAATAACAGACTAGCCCTCGGGTGATGGAAACTCAAGCTGACCGTGACCTAAATCTACCACACAACTAACAGTAGCCAGGAAGCATTCCTACGGCTGCCTAGATGCCATGCGCCAGCCGGAGAACTAACTACGCCTGGAAGAGGAAGGAACAGACCTGGCTTACCTCTAGTGAAATTCCCCAAAGATGATAGTAGCCCCCACATATATTAACGGTGAGTTCAGAGGAAAAGACATACACAGTATGAAGGTAGATTTAGCAAAGCGAGGTCCACTTACTAGATAGAGGAAGGATACAAAAGAGGACTTCACGGTCAGCTGAAAAACCCTTTCAAAAACCCATCCTGAAATTACTTTAAGACTCCTGTGTCAACTCATGACACAGGAGTGGCAATTTCAGTCCACAAGAGCTTCCAGTAACAGGAAATGACAAACTGTAAACTGGACAAAAAATACAAAACAAAAAAGACAAGAGTCCACTTAGCTGATCAGCAGACTGGTAGCAGGAACATGCAACTGAAAGACTCAGATTACAATGATGACCGGCAAGGAAGTGACTGGAGAGCAAGGCTAAATAAGGAACTCCCAAAACTGATGGAAGCAGGTGAGCTGAGGCAGAAAAGAACACACAAGTCTCCAGTACCCCCAGCCACCACTAGGGGAGCCCAAAAAGCGGATCACAACACAACATGAAAGGTATGGCGAAAGATAAGGCGAAGTATGCCATTCATATATAGCTCAATTATCTAAGGTCGGGTTCACACTTGCATTTATGTAGAGTGCCTAGGGCTGCGTACTTCCTCCCTTAAGCTCCGCCTACTTTTGCACTTCTTCCCTTAAGCTCCGTCTACTTCCATATGCATCCTGCGTACCTACCTTCAACATTGGGTATGCAGGTACATGCGTTATATGCGGATGCATCCGCATGCGTTGTTTTGATGTGCCCGCTGACCGCACAAGAACGCAACATGTTGCGTTCCCGTGTGGCCGGCGGGCACTTCAAAATGACGCATGCGGACACATCCGCATACAACGCATATCTGCATACCCAATGTTAAAGATAGGTACGCAAGACGCGTGCAGAAGTAGGCGGAGCTTAAGGAAAGAAGTCAGCAGCACCACGCTGCGGACTCAAAGAATAATGTGAATTTAGCCCAAGTCAGCCTTTTTCTATGCATTCACGTAATCCACTACAAATTACTCCACAGTTAATAATATTGAACATGACCTAAGGGATCTATATCCAGGGACCACAGCACATCTCACACGCTTTTTGCATCCACAAAAAAGAAATGCAGACATGTGCACAGCTTTATAGACTTTAAAATCATGGACAGAGCACGTGACTCAGACATCCGAATGAGGCTGTAGGGTATTCATATTTTAAAAACCAATGTTCCAACTAGCTTATAGATGCTTCAAATTTTATTATTGATAATATTATTGATAATAATTATTGATTATAATGGCTGAAGCAGCCAATCTCTGCACTTGTTTTACTTTAAATCCAAATCTGGGCAGCACGGTGGCTCAGTGGTTAGAACAGCAGCCTTGCAGCGCTGGAGTCTTGGGTTCAAACCCCACTAAGGACAACACCTGCAAAGAGTTTATATGTTCTCCCCGTGTCTGCGTGGGTTTCCTCTGGGTACTCCGGTTCCCTCCCACATTCCAAAGACATACTGATAGGGAATTTAGATTGTGAGCCCCATCCGGGACAGTGATGATAATGTGTGCAAACTGTAAAGCGCTGCGGAATATATTATATATTTATTAAATAAAGATTATTATTATATCTCTAAGTGGGAATGTTTGATTACCTTACCATAAAGTGTTTTACTTATAATAATATAGAATGGCAAGTAAAAGTTTGGGCACCCCTGGTCAAAATGACTGTTATTGTGAACATTTAAGCGAGTTGAAGATGAAATGATCTCTAATAGGGCTAAAGTTAATTATGGCGCATTTCCTTTGTATTTTAGGCAAAAAATATATAGATTTTTTCATCTTTTACATTTTAAAAATTACAATAAGGAAAATGGGCCGATGCAAAAGTTTGGTCACCCTGCATAGTTAGTACCTTGTAGCACCCACTTTTGAAAGTATCACAGCTTGTAAGTATATTATTAGGGGCAGGGAACATGGATTACTGATACTACTCCACCACGGAAATAAAGAAAAAAACCTGGTGTGGTGTTTTAAATTACATTGTAAATTCTTTAATATAGCAACAAAATGAAAAAATAAAAGGCAAAACCAAAAATAACAAAAACATTGTAATTGAATTCTATAGAATATTTGGCTACTTTGAAATCTAATATTAAACTTTCATAACTTATGGTGCTAAACACTATGTGTTATAAAGGTAATAGATAAGTTTTATGATGATTTACATAAAAGATCAACCTATAGGATTAAATAGACTGTTGTAAAATTAAGGAATGTTGATGTTATAAAATCATTATCAGTAGCCATAAAATGTTATAAAATGTTATGCTATGTTTATTATGGAAATAAAATTATGTCTAATCAGTGGAATTGCACTGACTATCCCTATAACCTTAAAGAGACAGTTATAAAATACACTAGATGGCAGCCCGATTCTAAAGAATCGGGAGTCTAGAATCCATATATACTTTATTTATTCAAATGTAAGAATAATACAATTAATAAATAATAGTAAGAAAGAACAAAAAATGGCTGCACTCACCAGCTCTTGACAATTCTTGTTATTTAAGGTACAGTTACACAGGATCCATGAACATGCTTATGAGGGGAGTGATGAAAGACATCAGACAACAACTTTGCGTGTTGTGGCAAATGCCACAACAACGGTTCTTTGCTTAAGAACAATAATGTAAATAATAAATAATATGTATCAATAACTATGTATATTGGTATGTTCTATGACATTTTAAAATATTTCATTATTATGTGGAAAAGCTCTTAGTACCCATACTGGCGCATACTTGTGTGCCCATCAGGTATTTTCACAGTAATTTTACATCTAATGGGTTGGTATGAAACGTTTTTAATCATCTCTTGGGCTTAGCCCCAGACATCACACAGGGGGTCTGAAACACCGCACAGTGGTCCAAAATATCGCTGTGCTCTGCCTGGGGCCCCATATGCTGCCTGGGGCCCCTGTGCTCTGCCTGGGGCCCCATATGCTGCCTGGGGCCCCTGTGATCTGCCTGGGGCCCCTGTGCTCTGCCTGGGGCCCCATATTCTGCCTGGGGCCCCTGTGCTCTGCCTGGGGCCACTGTGCTCTGCCTGGGGCCCCATATGCTGCCTGGGGCCCCTGTGCTCTGCCTGGGGCCCCTGTGCTCTGCCTGGGGCCCCATGTTCTGCCTGAGGCCCCTGTGCTCTGCCTGGGGCCCCTGTGCTCTGCCTGGGGCCCCATGTTCTGCCTGGGGCCACTGTTCTCTGCCTGGGGCCCCATAAGCTGCCTGGGGCCCCTGTGCTCTGCCTGGGACTACTGTGCTCTGCCTGGGGCCCCATATGCTGCCTGGGGCCCCTGTGCTCTGCCTGGGGCCACTGTGCTCTGCCTGGGGCCCCATATGCTGCCTGGGGCCCCTGTGCTCTGCCTGGGGCCCCATATGCTGCCTGGGGCCCCTGTGCTCTGCCTGGGGCCCCTGTGCTCTGCCTGGGGCCCCATATGCTGCCTGGGGCCCCTGTGCTCTGCCTGGGGCCTCTGTGCTCTGCCTGGGGCCCCATGTTCTGCCTGGGGCCCCTGTGCTCTGCCTGGGGCCACTGTGCTCTGCCTGGGGCCCCATATGCTGCCTGGGGCCCCATATGCTGCCTGGGGCCCCTGTGCTCTGCCTGGGGCCCCATATGCTGCCTGGGGCCCCTGTGCTCTGCCTGGGGCCCCTGTGCTCTGCCTGGGGCCCCATGTTCTGCCTGGGGCCCCTGTGCTCTGCCTGGGGCCATTGCGCTCTGCCTGGGGCCCCATATGCTGCCTGGGGCCCCTGTGCTCTGCCTGGGGCCCCATATGCTGCCTGGGGCCCCTGTGCTCTGCCTGGGGCCCCTGTGCTCTGCCTGGGGCCCCATGTTCTGCCTGGGACCACTGTGCTCTGCCTGGGGCCCCATATGCTGCCTGGGGCCCCTGTGCTCTGCCTGGGGCCACTGTGCTCTGCCTGGGGCCCCATATGCTGCCTGGGGCCCCTGTGCTCTGCCTGGGGCCCCATATGCTGCCTGGGGCCCCTGTGCTCTGCCTGGGGCCCCATGTTCTGCCTGGGGCCCCTGTGCTCTGCCTGGGGCCACTGTGCTCTGCCTGGGGCCCCATAGGCTGCCTGGGGCCCCTGTGCTCTGCCTGGGACCACTGTGCTCTGCCTGGGGCCCCATATGCTGCCTGGGGCCCCTGTGCTCTGCCTGGGGCCACTGTGCTCTGCCTGGGGCCCCATATGCTGCCTGGGGCCCCTGTGCTCTGCCTGGGGCCACTGTGCTCTGCCTGGGGCCCCATATGCTGCCTGGGGCCCCTGGTGTTCTGCCTGGGGCCCCATATGCTGCCTGGGGCCCCTGGTGTTCTGCCTGGGGCCCCATATGCTGCCTGGGGCCCCTGGTGTTCTGCCTGGGGCCCCATATGCTGCCCTGGGGCCCCTGTGCTCTGCCTGGGACCACTGTGCTCTGCCTGGGACCCCATATGCTGCCTGGGGCCCCTGTGCTCTGCCTGGGGCCCCTGTGCTCTGCCTGGGGCCCCATGTTCTGCCTGGGGCCCCTGTGCTCTGCCTGGGGCCACTGTGCTCTGCCTGGGGCCCCATATGCTGCCTGGGGCCCCTGGTGTTCTGCCTGGGGCCCCATATGCTGCCTGGGGCCCCTGTGCACTGCCTGGGGCCCCTGTGCTCTGCCTGGGGCCCCATGTTCTGCCTGGGGCCACTGTGCTCTGCCTGGGGCCCCATAGGCTGCCTGGGGCCCCTGTGCTCTGCCTGGGACCACTGTGCTCTGCCTGGGGCCCCATATGCTGCCTGGGGCCCCTGTGCTCTGCCTGGGGCCACTGTGCTCTGCCTGGGGCCCCATATGCTGCCTGGGGCCCCTGTGCTCTGCCTGGGGCCCCATATGCTGCCCTGGGGTCCCTGTGCTCTGCCTGGGACCACTGTGCTCTGCCTGGGGCCCCATATGCTGCCTGGGGCCCCTGTGCTCTGCCTGGGGCCCCTGTGCTCTGCCTGGGGCCACTGTGCTCTGCCTGGGGCCCCATATGCTGCCTGGGGCCCCTGGTGCTCTGCCTGGGGCCCCATATGCTGCCTGGGGCCCCTGTGCACTGCCTGGGGCCCCTGTGCTCTGCCTGGGGCCCCATGTTCTGCCTGGGGCCACTGTGCTCTGCCTGGGGCCCCATAGGCTGCCTGGGGCCCCTGTGCTCCGCCTGGGACCACTGTGCTCTGCCTGGGGCCCCATATGCTGCCTGGGGCCCCTGTGCTCCGCCTGGGGCCACTGTGCTCTGCCTGGGGCCCCATATGCTGCCTGGGGCCCCTGTGCTCTGCCTGGGGCCCCATATGCTGCCTGGGGCCCCTGTGCTCTGCCTGGGGCCCCTGTGCTCTGCCTGGGGCCCCATGTTCTGCCTGGGGCCCCTGTGCTCTGCCTGGGGCCACTGTGCTCTGCCTGGGGCCCCATATGCTGCCTAGGGCCCCTGTGCTCTGCCTGGGGCCCCATATGCTGCCTGGGGCCCCTGTGCTCTGCCTGGGGCCCCTGTGCTCTGCCTGGGGCCCCATATTCTGCCTGGGGCCCCTGTGCTCTGCCTGGGGCCACTGTGCTCTGCCTGGGGCCACTGTGCTCTGCCTGGGGCCCCATATGCTGCCTGGGGCCCCTGTGCTCTGCCTGGGGCCCCATATGCTGCCTGGGGCCCCTGTGCTCTGCCTGCGGCCCCATGTTCTGCCTGGGGCCCCTGTGCTCTGCCTGGGGCCACTGTGCTCTGCCTGGGGCCCCATATGCTGTCTGGGGCCCCTGTGCTCTGCCTGGGGCCACTGTGCTCTGCCTGGGGCCCCATATGCTGCCTGGGGCCCCTGTGCTCTGCCTGGGGCCCCATATGCTGCCTGGGGCTCCTGTGCTCTGCCTGGGACCACTGTGCTCTGCCTGGGGCCCAATATGCTGCCTGGGGCCCCTGTGCTCTGCCTGGGGCCACTGTGCTCTGCCTGGGGCCCCATATGCTGCCTGGGGCCCCTGTGCTCTGCCTGGGGCCCCTGTGCTCTGCCTGGGGCCCCATGTTCTGCCTGGAGCCACTGTGCTCTGCCTGGGGCCCCATATGCTGCCTGGGGCCACTGTGCTCTGCCTGGGGCCACTGTGCTCTGCCTGGGGCCCCATATGCTGCCTGGGGCCCCTGTGCTCTGCCTGGGGCCCCTGTGCTCTGCCTGGGGCCCCATATGCTGCCTGGGGCCACTGTGCTCTGCCTGGGGCCACTGTGCTCTGCCTGGGGCCCCATATGCTGCCTGGGGCCCCTGTGCTCTGCCTGGGGCCCCATATGCTGCCTGGGGCCCCTGTGCTCTGCCTGGGGCCCCATATGCTGCCTGGGGCCCCTGTGCTCTGCCTGGGGCCCCTGTGCTCTGCCTGGGGCCCCATGTTCTGCCTGGGGCCACTGTGCTCTGCCTGGGGCCCCATAGGCTGCCTGGGGCCCCTGTGCTCTGCCTGGGACCACTGTGCTCTGCTTGGGCCCCATATGCTGCCTGGGGCCCCTGTGCTCTGCCTGGGGCCACTGTGCTCTGCCTGGGCCCCATATGCTGCCTGGGGCCCCTGTGCTCTGCCTGGGGCCCCATATGCTGCCTGGGGCCCCTGTGCTCTGCCTGGGGCCCCTGTGCTCTGCCTGGGGCCCCATGTTCTGCCTGGGGCCCCTGTGCTCTGCCTGGGGCCCCATATGCTGCCTGGGGCCCCTGTGCTCTGCCTGGGGCCCCTGTGCTCTGCCTGGGGCCCCATGTTCTGCCTGGGGCCACTGTGCTCTGCCTGGGGCCCCATAGGCTGCCTGGGGCCCCTGTGCTCTGCCTGGGACCACTGTGCTCTGCCTGGGGCCCCATATGCTGCCTGGGGCCCCTGTGCTCTGCCTGGGGCCACTGTGCTCTGCCTGGGGCCCCATATGCTGCCTGGGGCCCCTGTGCTCTGCCTGGGGCCCCATATGCTGCCTGGGGCCCCTGTGCTCTACCTGGGACCACTGTGCTCTGCCTGGGGCCCCATATGCTGCCTGGAGCCCCTGTGCTCTGCCTGGGGCCACTGTGCTCTGCCTGGGGCCCCATATGCTGACTGGGGCCCCTGTGCTCTGCCTGGGTGTAGGACACTGGTGACGTCACTTATCTCCGGACATTAGCTCCGGACATTAGCTCCGGACATTATCTCCGTACATTAGCTCCGGACAAAGCCACGGAAGTTGGCACAAATTGCAGGAAGTAGTATTCTAGGCAATTAATCTCCGGACATTAGCTCCGGACATTAGCTCCGGACATTAGCTCCGGACATTAGCTCCGAACATTATCTCCGTACATTAGCTCCGGACAAAGCCACGGAAGTTGGCACAAATTGCAGGAAGTAGTATTCTAGGCAATTATATATTAGATATATCTATTTGTCCATATAACAAGTCACTAATAGTAGAAATATTAATGTGCAGTTTATTTTTAATAATGTATTATAATGGCAATGGATAAAACACATTGTAAATTAATTTTCAAAAAAATATATAATAAAAATGTATGCTGTTTTATTCACAATACCCAAAAACTCAACAAAGACTTTGCTACACGTAAATCTGATTCTAAATTGTGTCTCTCACCTTTTAACTCAAAGGCTGAAAACCAAACTGCCTTCCAAATACCTACTGTAAATGCCTTTTGACTATATCTACATTATAAACTTATTATAATAAGTTCTGCATGTTGTTAGTTTTTTTTATCATATAAGCACACACCTATGTTGAGTACAGGTGACTTCTGATTCCCACTGTCACTTTTAAATTGATTGCACACACTGAAGGTGTCCCTCCAACATATTTCACCGTGGCAGAAGATTAATCATGTTGCTTCTTTCCCTGATTAAGATATTGCTGCAGTGAAACATGTTAGCGGGGTGCCTTCATTGTCTGCATGAAGTTTAACTTAATGCTGTTAGTTAGGCACTAATAATTATTTGGCCAATAAACCAGAATATTGCCCCATGCCAATCTAAGCACTTTATATGCCATGTACCAGCATAATAGTCCTGATATCTAACAAGTGTTTGAATTTACAATATTTTTTATCTTTTCCACATGAACTTAAAAATCAAATAATATTTTTAATGGAGTATTTAAAAGTTAAGTTTTATTATTGGGACTCCCAGCCATTTTATTAATGATCATTAGTAATTAAAAAATCAATAAGGACTTAAAAGAGATAGGCAGCTTAAAAAATTATTATTATTTATTTATTAATATAGCATCATTAATTCCATGGTGCTGTACATGAGAAGGGGTTACATACAGGGTTATAGATATCGTTTATAGTAAACAAATTTACGATGACAGACTGGTACAGAGGGGAGAGGACCCTGTCCTTGACAGAAGGTCGGGGGTGCAGCAGCTCTGGTGGTGGTGAGGCGGCAGCTCGGGTGGTTGATGAGGTGGCAGAATGGTTATTGCAGGCTGTAGGCTTTACTGAAGAGATGGGTTTTCACGTTCCGTCTGAAGGATCCGAGGGTGGTGGATATGTAACAAAATATGTAACAAAACTTATAGAGAACAAAGCTCTCACGATTCCACACAGTGTCCTATGGACACTGTGAATTACAGCTCTGCTGCCCTATGGGATAGAGGGCTAGCTGAGCTGTCAAGATTGTGAGTGACAGCTCTACCGCCCAATCTGAGGCAGAAGTATGAGTATTGTGATTGACAGCTCAGCCATCCTATCTGGCTGGGTCTGTGGGATCTCCACCAGGGGTCATCCATTCTTTGTGATTATCGGACTATTTAGCAATCTTACAATTATCACATCTTTTACAATTGTAGCTTTCCTTAAGTGGTGTGTGTGTTTGGTCTGTGCTCTTTGTTGTTTTCAGATCTCAGTTTCCAACATTGGATTTACCTTTAACTATCCATTTGTCTTACCCCTTTGTCTTGAAGCGCTACCTTCCTGATACTCTGGCCTTGAACTGTTACCTGACTATGATTTTGTCCTTTCCCTTAGTCTATTATGAGCCCTCTTAGTATTGCCCCCTGACCTCTTCACAATCCTGCCTCACGGTACATCCCTGAGTACTGACAAGTGTCACATAGAGAAGTGACTAGCGCCACATTCCTGCCTCATGGTAAGTCCATGAGAAGTGCCCAGCATCATATTGAGCAGTGACTAGCCCCAAAATGGCACAAATAGCCCAAAAAAATATTTGAGAAAGTAAAACAACACAGTTGACTTGTATTTTGTGTTGCATTTTTTTTAACAAATCATGTGATATTAAGAATTTCAGTTACGTGATTTGAAATGTGAAAACATTGAAAAAACAATTGAAAAAAAAAGTTACCAAAAACCGCAGATAGTAAAAATCTATGATTGGTCCAATCATCAGGAACAAACAGTCTACCAGGTGGACAGCGATCAGGTCTATCCGCCTGAAACTCTTGCAAAGCACGTCGCAGATCTGGGGAAATAGCGGATAATATCACCCCATCCTTAAGGATACCTGTAGGTTCCGAATCACCAGGGGAATCAGGCTCAAAACTCCTAGAAAGGGCATCTGCCTTCACATTCTTAGAACCTGGTAGATATGAGACCACAAAATTAAACCGAGAGATAAACAACGACCAGCGCGCCTGTCTAGGATTCAGGCGCCTGGCAGACTCAAGATAAATCAGATTCTTGTGATCAGTCAAAACCACCACCTGATGTCTAGCACCCTCAAGCCAATGACGCCACTCCTCAAATGCCCACTTCATGGCCAAAAGCTTCCGATTACCGACATCATAATTTCTTTCGGCGGCAGAAAATTTTCGAGAAAAGAACGCACAAGGTCTCATCACTGAGCAATCGGAACTTTTCTGCGACAAAACCGCCCCCGCTCCGATCTCGGAAGCATCGACCTCAACCTGAAAGGGGAGAGAGACATCAGGCTGGCGCAACACAGGGGCAGACGAAAAGCGGCGCTTAAGTTCCCGAAAGGCCTCCACAGCGGCAGAGGACCAATTGGCAACATCAGCACCCTTCTTAGTCAAATCCGTAAGAGGCTTAGCAACACCAGAAAAACCAGTTATAAATCGACGATAAAAATTAGCAAAGCCCAAGAACTTCTGAAGACCCTTTAGAGAAGTAGGCTGCGTCCAGTCACAAATAGCCCGAACCTTGACAGGGTCCATCTCAACAGAAGAAGGGGAAAAAATGTACCCCAAAAAGGAAATCTTTTGAACCCCAAAAACACACTTAGAACCCTTTACACACAGAGAATTCTCCCGCAAGACCTGAAAAACCCTCCTGACCTGCTGAACATGAGACTCCCAGTCCTCAGAAAAAATCAAAATATCGTCCAAATACACAATCATAAATTTATCCAGATATTCACGGAAAATATCATGCATAAAGGACTGAAAAACTGAAGGTGCATTAGAAAGGCCGAAAGGCATTACTAAATACTCAAAGTGGCCCTCAGGCGTATTAAATGCGGTTTTCCACTCATCCCCTTGCTTAATTCGCACCAAATTATACGCCCCACGGAGATCAATCTTGGAGAACCACTTAGCCCCCCTTATGCGAGCAAACAAATCAGTAAGCAGCGGCAACGGATACTGATATTTGACAGTAATTTTATTCAGGAGTCGATAATCAATACAAGGCCTCAGCGAGCCATCCTTTTTAGAGACAAAGAAAAACCCAGCTCCTAAAGGTGATGAAGAAGGACGAATATGTCCCTTTTCCAGGGACTCCTTAACATACTCTCGCATGGCAGCATGCTCAGGTACAGATAGGTTAAACAAACGACCCTTTGGAAATTTACTGCCTGGAATCAGATCTATGGCGCAATCACACTCTCTGTGGGGAGGGAGAGAACCAATTTTAGGCTCTTCAAAAATATCCCCAAAATCCGACAAAAATGCCGGAACCTCAGAGGGAATAGATGACGAGATAGAAACCAAAGGTATGTCCCCATGAGCCCCCCGACATCCCCAGCTTAACACAGACATAGTTTTCCAGTCCAGTACTGGGTTATGAGATTGCAACCATGGTAATCCAAGCACCAACACATCATGTAAATTATGCAACACGAGGAAGCGAATCATCTCCTGATGGTCTGGAGTCATACGCATAGTCACTTGCGTCCAGAACTGTGGTCTATTACAAGCCAGAGGTGTAGAATCAATACCCTTCAGAGGTATAGGAACTTCCAGAGGCTCCAAATCAAACCCACAGCGCCTGGCGAAGGACCAATCCATGAGACTCAGAGCGGCGCCAGAGTCCACATAGGCATCCACGGTAATAACTGATAATGAACAAATCAGAGTTACAGACAGAAGAAATTTAGACTGTAAAGTGCCAATAGAAACAGACTTGTCAACCTTCCTAGTACGTTTAGAGCATGCTGATATAACATGCGCGGAATCACCACAGTAGAAGCACAAGCCATTTTTGCGCCTATAATTCTGCCGCTCGCTTCTTGACAGAATTCTGTCACATTGCATTTTCTCTGGCGTCCCTTCAGAAGATACCGCCAAATGGTGCACGGGTTTGCGCTCCCGCAAACGCCGATCAATCTGAATCGCCATTGTGATGGACTCATTCAGACCTGTGGGCGTAGGAAACCTCACCATGACATCCTTAACGGCATCAGAAAGGCCTTCTCTGAAAATTGCCGCTAGGGCACACTCATTCCACTGAGTAAGCACAGACCATTTACGAAATTTTTGGCAGTATATCTCAGCTTCATCTTGCCCTTGAGACAGGGCTATTAAAGCTTTTTCAGCTTGAATCTCCAAATTAGGTTCCTCATACAGCAACCCTAAAGCCAGAAAAAACGCATCCACATTGAGCAACGCAGGATCCCCTGGTGTCAATGAAAATGCCCAATTTTGAGGGTCACCTCGCAGCAAAGAAATCACAATCTTAACCTGCTGAACAGGATCTCCAGAGGAGTGAGGTCTGAGAGAAAGGAATAATTTACAATTACATTTGAAATTCAGAAACCGAGATCTATCTCCGGAAAATACCTCTGGTGTAAGAATCTTAGGTTCAGAAATAGGAGTACGTATAACATAATCTTGTAAATTCTGAACCTTCGTAGCAAGATTATTTAAACCTGCAGCCAAACTCTGAGAGACCATCCTTAAACCGGAGAGATCAGAGCCATTCAAGGATTAGAAGGAGAGAAAGGCAAGGCTGTAAATAGAGCAGAAATACAACTGAGCCAACTAAGTAGCAAACATGTGAGGAAAAAAAAAATAAAAATCTACAGACTTCTTTTACTCTCCTTTCTTCTGCCAATTACTTTAACAGTGGCCGGTCATACTGTCATGATTCCCCAATGGCATGGGAACATCAGAAACACAAAATAACAGACTAGCCCTCGGGTGATGGAAACTCAAGCTGACCGTGACCTAAATCTACCACACAACTAACAGTAGCCAGGAAGCATTCCTACGGCTGCCTAGATGCCATGCGCCAGCCGGAGAACTAACTACGCCTGGAAGAGGAAGGAACAGACCTGGCTTACCTCTAGTGAAATTCCCCAAAGATGATAGTAGCCCCCACATATATTAACGGTGAGTTCAGAGGAAAAGACATACACAGTATGAAGGTAGATTTAGCAAAGCGAGGTCCACTTACTAGATAGAGGAAGGATACAAAAGAGGACTTCACGGTCAGCTGAAAAACCCTTTCAAAAACCCATCCTGAAATTACTTTAAGACTCCTGTGTCAACTCATGACACAGGAGTGGCAATTTCAGTCCACAAGAGCTTCCAGTAACAGGAAATGACAAACTGTAAACTGGACAAAAAATACAAAACAAAAAAGACAAGAGTCCACTTAGCTGATCAGCAGACTGGTAGCAGGAACATGCAACTGAAAGACTCAGATTACAATGATGACCGGCAAGGAAGTGACTGGAGAGCAAGGCTAAATAAGGAACTCCCAAAACTGATGGAAGCAGGTGAGCTGAGGCAGAAAAGAACACACAAGTCTCCAGTACCCCCAGCCACCACTAGGGGAGCCCAAAAAGCGGATCACAACACAACATGAAAGGTATGGCGAAAGATAAGGCGAAGTATGCCATTCATATATAGCTCAATTATCTAAGGTCGGGTTCACACTTGCATTTATGTAGAGTGCCTAGGGCTGCGTACTTCCTCCCTTAAGCTCCGCCTACTTTTGCACTTCTTCCCTTAAGCTCCGTCTACTTCCATATGCATCCTGCGTACCTACCTTCAACATTGGGTATGCAGGTACATGCGTTATATGCGGATGCATCCGCATGCGTTGTTTTGATGTGCCCGCTGACCGCACGAGAACGCAACATGTTGCGTTCCCGTGTGGCCGGCGGGCACTTCAAAATGACGCATGCGGACACATCCGCATACAACGCATATCTGCATACCCAATGTTAAAGATAGGTACGCAAGACGCGTGCAGAAGTAGGCGGAGCTTAAGGAAAGAAGTCAGCAGCACCACGCTGCGGACTCAAAGAATAATGTGAATTTAGCCCAAGTCAGCCTTTTTCTATGCATTCACGTAATCCACTACAAATTACTCCACAGTTAATAATATTGAACATGACCTAAGGGATCTATATCCAGGGACCACAGCACATCTCACACGCTTTTTGCATCCACAAAAAAGAAATGCAGACATGTGCACAGCTTTATAGACTTTAAAATCATGGACAGAGCACGTGACTCAGACATCCGAATGAGGCTGTAGGGTATTCATATTTTAAAAACCAATGTTCCAACTAGCTTATAGATGCTTCAAATTTTATTATTGATAATATTATTGATAATAATTATTGATTATAATGGCTGAAGCAGCCAATCTCTGCACTTGTTTTACTTTAAATCCAAATCTGGGCAGCACGGTGGCTCAGTGGTTAGAACAGCAGCCTTGCAGCGCTGGAGTCTTGGGTTCAAACCCCACTAAGGACAACACCTGCAAAGAGTTTATATGTTCTCCCCGTGTCTGCGTGGGTTTCCTCTGGGTACTCCGGTTCCCTCCCACATTCCAAAGACATACTGATAGGGAATTTAGATTGTGAGCCCCATCCGGGACAGTGATGATAATGTGTGCAAACTGTAAAGCGCTGCGGAATATATTATATATTTATTAAATAAAGATTATTATTATATCTCTAAGTGGGAATGTTTGATTACCTTACCATAAAGTGTTTTACTTATAATAATATAGAATGGCAAGTAAAAGTTTGGGCACCCCTGGTCAAAATGACTGTTATTGTGAACATTTAAGCGAGTTGAAGATGAAATGATCTCTAATAGGGCTAAAGTTAATTATGGCGCATTTCCTTTGTATTTTAGGCAAAAAATATATAGATTTTTTCATCTTTTACATTTTAAAAATTACAATAAGGAAAATGGGCCGATGCAAAAGTTTGGTCACCCTGCATAGTTAGTACCTTGTAGCACCCACTTTTGAAAGTATCACAGCTTGTAAGTATATTATTAGGGGCAGGGAACATGGATTACTGATACTACTCCACCACGGAAATAAAGAAAAAAACCTGGTGTGGTGTTTTAAATTACATTGTAAATTCTTTAATATAGCAACAAAATGAAAAAATAAAAGGCAAAACCAAAAATAACAAAAACATTGTAATTGAATTCTATAGAATATTTGGCTACTTTGAAATCTAATATTAAACTTTCATAACTTATGGTGCTAAACACTATGTGTTATAAAGGTAATAGATAAGTTTTATGATGATTTACATAAAAGATCAACCTATAGGATTAAATAGACTGTTGTAAAATTAAGGAATGTTGATGTTATAAAATCATTATCAGTAGCCATAAAATGTTATAAAATGTTATGCTATGTTTATTATGGAAATAAAATTATGTCTAATCAGTGGAATTGCACTGACTATCCCTATAACCTTAAAGAGACAGTTATAAAATACACTAGATGGCAGCCCGATTCTAAAGAATCGGGAGTCTAGAATCCATATATACTTTATTTATTCAAATGTAAGAATAATACAATTAATAAATAATAGTAAGAAAGAACAAAAAATGGCTGCACTCACCAGCTCTTGACAATTCTTGTTATTTAAGGTACAGTTACACAGGATCCATGAACATGCTTATGAGGGGAGTGATGAAAGACATCAGACAACAACTTTGCGTGTTGTGGCAAATGCCACAACAACGGTTCTTTGCTTAAGAGCAATAATGTAAATAATAAATAATATGTATCAATAACTATGTATATTGGTATGTTCTATGACATTTTAAAATATTTCATTATTATGTGGAAAAGCTCTTAGTACCCATACTGGCGCATACTTGTGTGCCCATCAGGTATTTTCACAGTAATTTTACATCTAATGGGTTGGTATGAAACGTTTTTAATCATCTCTTGGGCTTAGCCCCAGACATCACACAGGGGGTCTGAAACACCGCACAGTGGTCCAAAATATCGCTGTGCTCTGCCTGGGGCCCCATATGCTGCCTGGGGCCCCTGTGCTCTGCCTGGGGCCCCATATGCTGCCTGGGGCCCCTGTGATCTGCCTGGGGCCCCTGTGCTCTGCCTGGGGCCCCATATTCTGCCTGGGGCCCCTGTGCTCTGCCTGGGGCCACTGTGCTCTGCCTGGGGCCCCATATGCTGCCTGGGGCCCCTGTGCTCTGCCTGGGGCCCCTGTGCTCTGCCTGGGGCCCCATGTTCTGCCTGAGGCCCCTGTGCTCTGCCTGGGGCCCCTGTGCTCTGCCTGGGGCCCCATGTTCTGCCTGGGGCCACTGTTCTCTGCCTGGGGCCCCATAAGCTGCCTGGGGCCCCTGTGCTCTGCCTGGGACTACTGTGCTCTGCCTGGGGCCCCATATGCTGCCTGGGGCCCCTGTGCTCTGCCTGGGGCCACTGTGCTCTGCCTGGGGCCCCATATGCTGCCTGGGGCCCCTGTGCTCTGCCTGGGGCCCCATATGCTGCCTGGGGCCCCTGTGCTCTGCCTGGGGCCCCTGTGCTCTGCCTGGGGCCCCATATGCTGCCTGGGGCCCCTGTGCTCTGCCTGGGGCCTCTGTGCTCTGCCTGGGGCCCCATGTTCTGCCTGGGGCCCCTGTGCTCTGCCTGGGGCCACTGTGCTCTGCCTGGGGCCCCATATGCTGCCTGGGGCCCCTGTGCTCTGCCTGGGGCCCCATATGCTGCCTGGGGCCCCTGTGCTCTGCCTGGGGCCCCTGTGCTCTGCCTGGGGCCCCATGTTCTGCCTGGGGCCCCTGTGCTCTGCCTGGGGCCATTGCGCTCTGCCTGGGGCCCCATATGCTGCCTGGGGCCCCTGTGCTCTGCCTGGGGCCCCATATGCTGCCTGGGGCCCCTGTGCTCTGCCTGGGGCCCCTGTGCTCTGCCTGGGGCCCCATGTTCTGCCTGGGACCACTGTGCTCTGCCTGGGGCCCCATATGCTGCCTGGGGCCCCTGTGCTCTGCCTGGGGCCACTGTGCTCTGCCTGGGGCCCCATATGCTGCCTGGGGCCCCTGTGCTCTGCCTGGGGCCCCATATGCTGCCTGGGGCCCCTGTGCTCTGCCTGGGGCCCCTGTGCTCTGCCTGGGGCCCCATGTTCTGCCTGGGGCCCCTGTGCTCTGCCTGGGGCCACTGTGCTCTGCCTGGGGCCCCATAGGCTGCCTGGGGCCCCTGTGCTCTGCCTGGGACCACTGTGCTCTGCCTGGGGCCCCATATGCTGCCTGGGGCCCCTGTGCTCTGCCTGGGGCCACTGTGCTCTGCATGGGGCCCCATATGCTGCCTGGGGCCCCTGTGCTCTGCCTGGGGCCCCATATGCTGCCCTGGGGCCCCTGTGCTCTGCCTGGGACCACTGTGCTCTGCCTGGGACCCCATATGCTGCCTGGGGCCCCTGTGCTCTGCCTGGGGCCCCTGTGCTCTGCCTGGGGCCCCATGTTCTGCCTGGGGCCCCTGTGCTCTGCCTGGGGCCACTGTGCTCTGCCTGGGGCCCCATATGCTGCCTGGGGCCCCTGGTGTTCTGCCTGGGGCCCCATATGCTGCCTGGGGCCCCTGTGCACTGCCTGGGGCCCCTGTGCTCTGCCTGGGGCCCCATGTTCTGCCTGGGGCCACTGTGCTCTGCCTGGGGCCCCATAGGCTGCCTGGGGCCCCTGTGCTCTGCCTGGGACCACTGTGCTCTGCCTGGGGCCCCATATGCTGCCTGGGGCCCCTGTGCTCTGCCTGGGGCCACTGTGCTCTGCCTGGGGCCCCATATGCTGCCTGGGGCCCCTGTGCTCTGCCTGGGGCCCCATATGCTGCCCTGGGGCCCCTGTGCTCTGCCTGGGACCACTGTGCTCTGCCTGGGGCCCCATATGCTGCCTGGGGCCCCTGTGCTGTGCCTGGGGCCCCTGTGCTCTGCCTGGGGCCACTGTGCTCTGCCTGGGGCCCCATATGCTGCCTGGGGCCCCTGGTGCTCTGCCTGGGGCCCCATATGCTGCCTGGGGCCCCTGTGCACTGCCTGGGGCCCCTGTGCTCTGCCTGGGGCCCCATGTTCTGCCTGGGGCCACTGTGCTCTGCCTGGGGCCCCATAGGCTGCCTGGGGCCCCTGTGCTCCGCCTGGGACCACTGTGCTCTGCCTGGGGCCCCATATGCTGCCTGGGGCCCCTGTGCTCTGCCTGGGGCCACTGTGCTCTGCCTGGGGCCCCATATGCTGCCTGGGGCCCCTGTGCTCTGCCTGGGGCCCCATATGCTGCCTGGGGCCCCTGTGCTCTGCCTGGGGCCCCTGTGCTCTGCCTGGGGCCCCATGTTCTGCCTGGGGCCCCTGTGCTCTGCCTGGGGCCACTGTGCTCTGCCTGGGGCCCCATATGCTGCCTAGGGCCCCTGTGCTCTGCCTGGGGCCCCATATGCTGCCTGGGGCCCCTGTGCTCTGCCTGGGGCCCCTGTGCTCTGCCTGGGGCCCCATATTCTGCCTGCGGCCCCTGTGCTCTGCCTGGGGCCACTGTGCTCTGCCTGGGGCCACTGTGCTCTGCCTGGGGCCCCATATGCTGCCTGGGGCCCCTGTGCTCTGCCTGGGGCCCCATATGCTGCCTGGGGCCCCTGTGCTCTGCCTGCGGCCCCATGTTCTGCCTGGGGCCCCTGTGCTCTGCCTGGGGCCACTGTGCTCTGCCTGGGGCCCCATATGCTGTCTGGGGCCCCTGTGCTCTGCCTGGGGCCACTGTGCTCTGCCTGGGGCCCCATATGCTGCCTGGGGCCCCTGTGCTCTGCCTGGGGCCCCATATGCTGCCTGGGGCCCCTGTGCTCTGCCTGGGACGACTGTGCTCTGCCTGGGGCCCAATATGCTGCCTGGGGCCCCTGTGCTCTGCCTGGGGCCACTGTGCTCTGCCTGGGGCCCCATATGCTGCCTGGGGCCCCTGTGCTCTGCCTGGGGCCCCTGTGCTCTGCCTGGGGCCCCATGTTCTGCCTGGAGCCACTGTGCTCTGCCTGGGGCCCCATATGCTGCCTGGGGCCACTGTGCTCTGCCTGGGGCCACTGTGCTCTGCCTGGGGCCCCATATGCTGCCTGGGGCCCCTGTGCTCTGCCTGGGGCCCCTGTGCTCTGCCTGGGGCCCCATATGCTGCCTGGGGCCACTGTGCTCTGCCTGGGGCCACTGTGCTCTGCCTGGGGCCCCATATGCTGCCTGGGGCCCCTGTGCTCTGCCTGGGGCCCCATATGCTGCCTGGGGCCCCTGTGCTCTGCCTGGGGCCCCATATGCTGCCTGGGGCCCCTGTGCTCTGCCTGGGGCCCCTGTGCTCTGCCTGGGGCCCCATGTTCTGCCTGGGGCCACTGTGCTCTGCCTGGGGCCCCATAGGCTGCCTGGGGCCCCTGTGCTCTGCCTGGGACCACTGTGCTCTGCTTGGGCCCCATATGCTGCCTGGGGCCCCTGTGCTCTGCCTGGGGCCACTGTGCTCTGCCTGGGCCCCATATGCTGCCTGGGGCCCCTGTGCTCTGCCTGGGGCCCCATATGCTGCCTGGGGCCCCTGTGCTCTGCCTGGGGCCCCTGTGCTCTGCCTGGGGCCCCATGTTCTGCCTGGGGCCCCTGTGCTCTGCCTGGGGCCCCATATGCTGCCTGGGGCCCCTGTGCTCTGCCTGGGGCCCCTGTGCTCTGCCTGGGGCCCCATGTTCTGCCTGGGGCCACTGTGCTCTGCCTGGGGCGCCATAGGCTGCCTGGGGCCCCTGTGCTCTGCCTGGGACCACTGTGCTCTGCCTGGGGCCCCATATGCTGCCTGGGGCCCCTGTGCTCTGCCTGGGGCCACTGTGCTCTGCCTGGGGCCCCATATGCTGCCTGGGGCCCCTGTGCTCTGCCTGGGGCCCCATATGCTGCCTGGGGCCCCTGTGCTCTGCCTGGGGCCCCATAGGCTGCCTGGGGCCCCTGTGCTCTACCTGGGACCACTGTGCTCTGCCTGGGGCCCCATATGCTGCCTGGAGCCCCTGTGCTCTGCCTGGGGCCACTGTGCTCTGCCTGGGGCCCCATATGCTGACTGGGGCCCCTGTGCTCTGCCTGGGTGTAGGACACTGGTGACGTCACTTATCTCCGGACATTAGCTCCGGACATTAGCTCCGGACATTATCTCCGTACATTAGCTCCGGACAAAGCCACGGAAGTTGGCACAAATTGCAGGAAGTAGTATTCTAGGCAATTAATCTCCGGACATTAGCTCCGGACATTAGCTCCGGACATTAGCTCCGGACATTAGCTCCGAACATTATCTCCGTACATTAGCTCCGGACAAAGCCACGGAAGTTGGCACAAATTGCAGGAAGTAGTATTCTAGGCAATTATATATTAGATATATCTATTTGTCCATATAACAAGTCACTAATAGTAGAAATATTAATGTGCAGTTTATTTTTAATAATGTATTATAATGGCAATGGATAAAACACATTGTAAATTAATTTTCAAAAAAATATATAATAAAAATGTATGCTGTTTTATTCACAATACCCAAAAACTCAACAAAGACTTTGCTACACGTAAATCTGATTCTAAATTGTGTCTCTCACCTTTTAACTCAAAGGCTGAAAACCAAACTGCCTTCCAAATACCTACTGTAAATGCCTTTTGACTATATCTACATTATAAACTTATTATAATAAGTTCTGCATGTTGTTAGTTTTTTTTATCATATAAGCACACACCTATGTTGAGTACAGGTGACTTCTGATTCCCACTGTCACTTTTAAATTGATTGCACACACTGAAGGTGTCCCTCCAACATATTTCACCGTGGCAGAAGATTAATCATGTTGCTTCTTTCCCTGATTAAGATATTGCTGCAGTGAAACATGTTAGCGGGGTGCCTTCATTGTCTGCATGAAGTTTAACTTAATGCTGTTAGTTAGGCACTAATAATTATTTGGCCAATAAACCAGAATATTGCCCCATGCCAATCTAAGCACTTTATATGCCATGTACCAGCATAATAGTCCTGATATCTAACAAGTGTTTGAATTTACAATATTTTTTATCTTTTCCACATGAACTTAAAAATCAAATAATATTTTTAATGGAGTATTTAAAAGTTAAGTTTTATTATTGGGACTCCCAGCCATTTTATTAATGATCATTAGTAATTAAAAAATCAATAAGGACTTAAAAGAGATAGGCAGCTTAAAAAATTATTATTATTTATTTATTAATATAGCATCATTAATTCCATGGTGCTGTACATGAGAAGGGGTTACATACAGGGTTATAGATATCGTTTATAGTAAACAAATTTACGATGACAGACTGGTACAGAGGGGAGAGGACCCTGTCCTTGACAGAAGGTCGGGGGTGCAGCAGCTCTGGTGGTGGTGAGGCGGCAGCTCGGGTGGTTGATGAGGTGGCAGAATGGTTATTGCAGGCTGTAGGCTTTACTGAAGAGATGGGTTTTCACGTTCCGTCTGAAGGATCCGAGGGTGGTGGATATGTAACAAAATATGTAACAAAACTTATAGAGAACAAAGCTCTCACGATTCCACACAGTGTCCTATGGACACTGTGAATTACAGCTCTGCTGCCCTATGGGATAGAGGGCTAGCTGAGCTGTCAAGATTGTGAGTGACAGCTCTACCGCCCAATCTGAGGCAGAAGTATGAGTATTGTGATTGACAGCTCAGCCATCCTATCTGGCTGGGTCTGTGGGATCTCCACCAGGGGTCATCCATTCTTTGTGATTATCGGACTATTTAGCAATCTTACAATTATCACATCTTTTACAATTGTAGCTTTCCTTAAGTGGTGTGTGTGTTTGGTCTGTGCTCTTTGTTGTTTTCAGATCTCAGTTTCCAACATTGGATTTACCTTTAACTATCCATTTGTCTTACCCCTTTGTCTTGAAGCGCTACCTTCCTGATACTCTGGCCTTGAACTGTTACCTGACTATGATTTTGTCCTTTCCCTTAGTCTATTATGAGCCCTCTTAGTATTGCCCCCTGACCTCTTCACAATCCTGCCTCACGGTACATCCCTGAGTACTGACAAGTGTCACATAGAGAAGTGACTAGCGCCACATTCCTGCCTCATGGTAAGTCCATGAGAAGTGCCCAGCATCATATTGAGCAGTGACTAGCCCCAAAATGGCACAAATAGCCCAAAAAAATATTTGAGAAAGTAAAACAACACAGTTGACTTGTATTTTGTGTTGCATTTTTTTTAACAAATCATGTGATATTAAGAATTTCAGTTACGTGATTTGAAATGTGAAAACATTGAAAAAACAATTGAAAAAAAAAGTTACCAAAAACCGCAGATAGTAAAAAGGAATATTTATAAAAAAAAAACACTAAACGCTGAAAATAATGGTATAACAATGCATTTTTACATGCACATTTTCCCCTTAAAAATTGTCATGAAAGTATGAGTGTGAAGGTAGCCTACAAATGACATAAAAACAAAGAACTCAGAGATAAAATGTAATTTATCTATGTGCCTGGTGCCTTATGCATCACCTATTATGAGTGCTTTTAACAGGTACTGACATTTTTTCTGACCCAGCCACTTATTTCCTCTGTGTCGATAAACTACAGGTAACATATAATTGCTAATTTGCATCTTCATGATCCGCATCTTCCTTTTTTATCTAAACAAATAAATAATATAACTTTTTAAAGCTGTGATGGTACCAATAATACCTGCTGTCCAGGTCTTCAATATCTTTTATGAATGTTCCACCTTGATGTTTGCATAAATTTTTACATGCCCGCAAATCTTCACCATTTTTAAATATAATAAAATTCTTCCCTGTGTCCTTATTCCTCAGGAAGTTGATTCCATCTTTCAGACTGGCAACTTCAACAGGTGTGATATGTAGGAGAATATTCGCCGTCTGCCCCACGCTATAGAAGATAAAGACACATGAAAAGGTTATTTGTTGGGTGGAGTGAAAAAGATTCTATAGTCCAAGATATGGGGAAATGTTAAGTACAATTCACATACACTAAATGGTGAATGACAGCCGTCACTGCACAAGTATGAATAGTATTTGCACCCATCTTACACTCTTCTATGCCTTAGAGTTTCTATCAAAGATACTGATCCGCGCTTCCCAAATAAGCATTTCCTTACCTCCAACCGATATCAGATACACCAAGCTATCAGTTTCATGGAGAGTCTGTGAATGCAAATCAATTGCATATCAGATTGCTCGACACAGCTCAGTTCTTCACATCTCCTTAGAGATTTCTCTCTTTTGATAATTTTTTTTTATCTCAAAGCTTAACCCTAGCTAATTTATACTGATAAATAAAAATATATTACTTCTAATTAATAAAAATATATTTTGTTTCAATATATTTGAAGACAATTAATAGGGAAGTAACCTTCACTTTTAGGCAAATTTTTATAAACAATAGCTAGTGTGTTTTCTCATTAACCCCTTTCCCACCTTGGACGTATTCATACGTCCCTATGACCTGGGTCTTATTGACCTGGGACATACAGTGGGTACAGAAAGTATTCAGACCCCTTTCAATTTTTCAATCTGTTTCATTGCAGTCATTTGGTAAATTAAAAAAAGTTCATTTTTTTTCTCATAAGGTAGGTTCACATTGCGTTAATGCAGCCCGTTCAACACATGCGTTAAACGGGCTGGGTTAACGCAAGTGCAGACTTGCCATCGCCAGAGCTAGCAGATGCTCTATCTGCGCTAGCGGTGATGGACCTGGAAACACTGCAGCCCGCGTCCCAGGGTACGTCAGTCAATGACGGCACATCACTAGTGCACGCCCATTATGGGCGTGCGCTAGCAATGCGCCCAAAATGGAGCTCAATGGCAGCGTTAACGGGCTGCATTACACCGCGTCATGCCAGAACGTACTGTTAATCCAGCCTTAATGTACACTCTGCACCCCATCTTGACTGGAAAAAAAACAGAAATTTAGAAATTGTTGCATATTTATTAAAAAAGAAAAACTGAAATATCACATGGTCATAAGTATTCAAACCCTGAATAAGTAAGGTCATAAAACAGGTGCCGGGTGTGTTACAGAAGGGGGATACGCAAGGCCATCACTTATCGATGCGACATCTGCCCCAACAAACCGTGTATTTCTGTGCATGAAAGACTGTACCCAGGGCCGGACTGGCCATAGGGCACTTCTGGCAAATGCCAGAAGGGCCGGTGCCAGTGGTGGGCCGCTCAATCCGCCGCCCCCGCCGTCGCATTCAACTACAGTTGAATACAATGATGGAGGAGAGCGTCTACAGACGCTCCTCTCCCATCATTCCCCGCTCTGCCTCTGACACTGCGGGTGCGCGATGATGTCATATCATCGCGCACCTGCTGTGTCCCGGGCAGACTGCAGCTGCTGAGACAGGAGCAGGAACCAGGAAGCAACGCTGGGCACGAGGAGAGGTGAGGAGAGTTTTTTTTTTTTCTGGACTGTGGGGCCATTCTCGGAGGAGGTGAGGGGAGGAAGAGAAGAGATGTGGGCTGTATATAGTTCTCTGTGGGCTGTGCTCTGTGCTGTATACTGCTGTGGGCTGTATATAGCTCTCTGTGGGCTGTGCTCTGTGCTGTATACTGCTGTGGGCTGTATATAGTTCTCTGTGGGCTGTGCTCTGTGCTGTATACCACTGTGGGCTGTATATAGTTCTCTCTGGGCTGTGCTCTGTGCTGTATACTGCTGTGGGCTGTATATAGTTATCTGTGGGCTGTGCTCTGTGCTGTATACTGCTGTGGGCTGTATATAGTTCTCTGGGCTGTGCTCTGTGCTGTATACTGCTGTGGGCTGTATATAGTTCTCTGTGGGCTGTGCTCTGTGCTGTATATAGTTATCTGTGGGCTGTGCTCTGTGCTGTATACTACTGTGGGCTGTATATAGTTATCTGTGGGCTGTGCTCTGTGCTGTATACTACTGTGGGCTGTATATAGTTCTCTGGGCTGTGCTCTGTGCTGTATACTGCTGTGGGCTGTATATAGTTCTCTGTGGGCTGTGCTCTGTGCTGTATACTGCTGTGGGCTGTATATAGTTCTCTGGGCTGTGCTCTGTGCTGTATACTGCTGTGGGCTGTATATAGTTATCTGTGGGCTGTGCTCTGTGCTGTATACTGCTGTGGGCTGTATATAGTTCTCTGTGGGCTGTGCTCTGTGCTGTATATAGTTATCTGTGGGCTGTGCTCTGTGCTGTATACCACTGTGGGCTGTATATAGTACTCTGTGGGCTGTGCTCTGTGCTGTATACTACTGTGTGCTCTGTGCTATATATAGCTCTCTGTGGGCTGTGCTCTGTGCTGTATACTGCTGTGGGCTGTATATAGCTCTCTGTGGGCTGTGCTCTGTGCTGTATACTACTGTGGGCTGTATATAGTTCTCTGTGGGCTGTGCTCTGTGCTGTATACTACTGTGTGCTCTGTGCTATATATAGTACTCTGTGGGCTGTGCTCTGTGCTGTATACTACTGTGTGCTATATACAGTTCTCTGGGCTGTGCTCTGTGCTATATATAGTACTCTGTGGGCTGTGCTCTGTGCTGTATACTGCTGTGGGCTGTATATAGTTCTCTGTGGGCTGTGCTCTGTGCTGTATACTACTGTGGGCTGTATATAGTTCTCTGTGGGCTGTGCTCTGTGCTGTATACTGCTGTGGGCTGTATATAGTTCTCTGTGGGCTGTGCTCTGTGCTGTATACTGCTGTGGGCTGTATATAGTTCTCTGGGCTGTGCTCTGTGCTGTATACTGCTGTGGGCTGTATATAGTTCTCTGTGGGCTGTGCTCTGTGCTGTATATAGTTATCTGTGGGCTGTGCTCTGTGCTGTATACTACTGTGGGCTGTATATAGTTATCTGTGGGCTGTGCTCTGTGCTGTATACTACTGTGGGCTGTATATAGTTCTCTGGGCTGTGCTCTGTGCTGTATACTGCTGTGGGCTGTATATAGTTCTCTGTGGGCTGTGCTCTGTGCTGTATACTGCTGTGGGCTGTATATAGTTCTCTGGGCTGTGCTCTGTGCTGTATACTGCTGTGGGCTGTATATAGTTATCTGTGGGCTGTGCTCTGTGCTGTATACTGCTGTGGGCTGTATATAGTTCTCTGTGGGCTGTGCTCTGTGCTGTATATAGTTATCTGTGGGCTGTGCTCTGTGCTGTATACCACTGTGGGCTGTATATAGTACTCTGTGGGCTGTGCTCTGTGCTGTATACTACTGTGTGCTCTGTGCTATATATAGCTCTCTGTGGGCTGTGCTCTGTGCTGTATACTGCTGTGGGCTGTATATAGCTCTCTGTGGGCTGTGCTCTGTGCTGTATACTACTGTGGGCTGTATATAGTTCTCTGTGGGCTGTGCTCTGTGCTGTATACTACTGTGTGCTCTGTGCTATATATAGTACTCTGTGGGCTGTGCTCTGTGCTGTATACTACTGTGTGCTATATACAGTTCTCTGGGCTGTGCTCTGTGCTATATATAGTACTCTGTGGGCTGTGCTCTGTGCTGTATACTGCTGTGGGCTGTATATAGTTCTCTGTGGGCTGTGCTCTGTGCTGTATACTACTGTGGGCTGTATATAGTTCTCTGTGGGCTGTGCTCTGTGCTGTATACCACTGTGGGCTGTATATAGTACTCTGTGGGCTGTGCTCTGTGCTGTATACTACTGTGTGCTCTGTGCTATATATAGCTCTCTGTGGGCTGTGCTCTGTGCTGTATACTGCTGTGGGCTGTATATAGCTCTCTGTGGGCTGTGCTCTGTGCTGTATACTACTGTGGGCTGTATATAGTTCTCTGGGCTGTGCTCTGTGCTGTATACTACTGTGTGCTCTGTGCTATATATAGTACTCTGTGGGCTGTGCTCTGTGCTGTATACTACTGTGTGCTATATATAGTTCTCTGGGCTGTGCTCTGTGCTGTATACTACTGTGGGCTGTATATAGTACTCTGTGGGCTGTGCTCTGTGCTGTATACTGCTGTGGGCTGTATATAGTACTCTGTGGGATGTGCTCTGTGCTGTATACTGCTGTGGGCTGTATATAGTACTCTGTGGGCTGTGCTCTGTGCTGTATACTACTGTGTGCTCTGTGCTATATATAGCTCTCTGTGGGCTGTGCTCTGTGCTGTATACTGCTGTGGGCTGTATATAGCTCTCTGTGGGCTGTGCTCTGTGCTGTATACTACTGTGGGCTGTATATAGTTCTCTGTGGGCTGTGCTCTGTGCTGTATACTACTGTGTGCTCTGTGCTATATATAGTACTCTGGGCTGTGCTCTGTGCTGTATACTACTGTGTGCTATATATAGTTCTCTGGGCTGTGCTCTGTGCTGTATACTACTGTGGGCTGTATATAGTACTCTGTGGGCTGTGCTCTGTGCTGTATACTGCTGTGGGCTGTATATAGTACTCTGTGGGCTGTGCTCTGTGCTGTATACTGCTGTGGGCTGTATATAGTACTCTGTGGGCTGTGCTCTGTGCTGTATACTGCTGTGGGCTGTATATAGTACTCTGTGGTCTGTGCTCTGTGCTGTATACTGCTGTGGGCTGTATATAGTACTCTGTGGGCTGTGCTCTGTGCTGTATACTACTGTGTGCTATATATAGTTCTCTGGGCTGTGCTCTGTGCTGTATACTACTGTGGGCTGTATATAGCTCTCTGTGGGCTGTGCTCTGTGCTGTATACTACTGTGGGCTGTATATAGCTCTCTGTGGGCTGTGCTCTGTGCTGTATACTGCTGTGTGCTCTGTGCTATATATAGTACTCTGTGGGCTGTACTCTGTGCTGTATACTACTGTGTGCTATATATAGTTCTCTGGGCTGTGCTCTGTGCTGTATACTACTGTGGGCTGTATATAGTACTCTGTGGGCTGTGCTCTGTGCTGTATACTACTGTGGGCTGTATATAGTACTCTGTGGGCTGTGCTCTGTGCTGTATACTACTGTGGGCTGTATATAGTACTCTGTGGGCTGTGCTCTGTGCTGTATACTGCTGTGGGCTGTATATAGCTCTCTGTGGGCTGTGCTCTGTGCTGTATACTACTGTGGGCTGTATATAGCTCTCTGTGGGCTGTGCTCTGTGCTGTATACTACTGTGTGCTCTGTGCTATATATAGTACTCTGTGGGCTGTGCTCTGTGCTGTATACTACTGTGTGCTATATATAGTTCTCTGGGCTGTGCTCTGTGCTGTATACTACTGTGGGCTGTATATAGTACTCTATGGGCTGTGCTCTGTGCTGTATACTACTGTGGGCTGTATATAGTACTCTGTGGGCTGTGCTCTGTGCTGTATACTACTGTGGGCTGTATATAGTTATCTGTGGGCTGTGCTCTGTGCTGTATGCTACTGTGGGCTGTATATAGTTCTCTGTGGGCTGTGCTCTGTGCTGTATATAGTTCTCTGTGGGCTGTGCTCTGTGCTGTATACTACTGTGGGCTGTATATAGTTCTCTTTGGGCTGTGCTCTGTGCTGTATACTACTGTGGGCTGTATATAGTTCTCTGTGGGCTGTGCTCTGTGCTGTATACTACTGTGTGCTGTATATAGTTCTCTGTGGGCTGTGCTGTATATAGTACTCTGTGGGCTGTGCTGTATATAGTACTCTGTGGGCTGTGCTGTATATAGTACTCTGTGGGCTGTGCTGTATATAGTACTCTGTGGGCTGTGCTGTATATAGTACTCTGTGGGCTGTGCTGTATATAGTACTCTGTGGGCTGTGCTGTATATAGTACTCTGTGGGCTGTGCTGTATATAGTACTCTGTGGGCTGTGCTGTGTATAGTACTCTGTGGGCTGTGCTGTATATAGTACTCTCTGGGCTGTGCTGTATATAGTACTCTCTGGGCTGTGCTGTATATAGGTACTCTCTGGGCTGTGCTGTATATAGTACTCTCTGGGCTGTGCTTTATATAGTACTCTGGGCTGTGCTGTATATAGTACTCTGGGCTGTGCTGTATATAGTACTCTGGGCTGTGCTTTATATAGTTCTCTGTGGGCTGTGCTGTATATTGTTCTCTGTGGGCTGTGCTGTATATAGTTCTCTGTGGGCTGTGCTGTATATATTACTTTGTGGGCTGTGCTGTATATATTACTTTGTGGGCTGTGCTGTATATATTACTCTGTGGGCTGTGCTGTATACTACTGTGTGGTCTGTGCTGTATACTACTGTGTGGTCTGTGCTGTATACTACTGTGTGGTCTGTGCTGAATACTGCTGTGTGATCTACTACGCGAGCTGTGCTATAGTATGCAGGCTGTGCTGTATACTATGCGGTTTGTGCTATATAATATGCGGGCTTTGCTATATACTATGGGGAGTATATTATATTCTATGGGGGAGGCCATGTTATGTACTATGTGGCTGTGTTATATACTATTGTGGGGGTATATTATATTCTATGGGGGAGGCTGCGTTATATACTATGGGGGGCTGCATTATATTCTATGGGGGGCTACATTATATATTATGGGGAGGTGGGCTGTATTATATTCTATGGGGGTTACATAATCTGGGGTGGCTGCATTATACTCTGTGGGGTGGCTGCATTATACTCTGGGGTGGCTGCATTATACTCTGGGGTGGCTGCATTATACTCTGGGGTGGCTGCATTATACTATATGTGGGCTGCATTATACTGTATCGAGGACTATGGGGAATACGTTATACTATATGAAGAACTATGGGGTGCATTATACTATGGGAAGTGAATTGTACTACATGGATGACTGTGGCGGTGCATTATACTATATGGAGCACTATGAGGATTGTATTATGCTATATGGAGGACTATGAGGATTGTATTATGCTATATGGAGGACTATGAGGAGTGTATTATACTATGTGGAGGACTGAGCAGTGTATTTTAATATATGGAGGACTATAGGGAGTGTATTATACTATATGGAGGACTATGGAGCACATTATAATATATGGAGGACTATGGGGTGTATTTTACTAAACAAGTAAAATGCTGCATATTCGGATTGTTTTTGCTGGAACTAAAAGCCTTGTTGTCAGCAGCACATTGCCAGTGTAAACTGTAGATGTGCTGCTGAAAACATGATACTGTATGGTGATCTGTTAGTGATCTATTAGTGATCGTTCTGTCTCATCATTATTCCTCAGCTGGTGGAAAGAGGCCGGGAAACAAGCGTTGAACAACTTCAGTATTGTCGATCAAACTTGTTTAGCGGCCTGAGATCAGTGCATGTAAATACAACAGAAAGGCTTCTGTGTGATGTGCAATATGTTAGCATTTGGGGACCCATTTTAAACTTTGCCTAGGGCCCCACTTTGCCTAAAACCGGCCCTGCCTACAAGTGTACAAAGGTATTATACAGTCACCATGTGACAAGTGGGCCTGTGTAACTTCAAATGCCAGGGCTGAATTTTAGTCCCAGTCCGGCCCTGACTGTACCACACATCCATGGACTACTAAATTCATTTCTGACTGACACAATTCACATATGCCAACCTGACAAACACTACACAACTCACATATGCCAACCTGATAAACTCTACACAACTCACAAATGCCAACCTAGCGAACACTACACTACTCACGTTTGCCAACCTGAAGAACTCTGCACTACTCACATATACCAACCTGATGCACTCTACACAACTTATGTGTGCCAACACATTATAAAATTCACATAACAGAAAACAGTAGATCAGTTAATCATCTCTTTATTTATATAGCGCCGACATATTCTGCAGTCCTTTACAGAAAATGAGGTCCCTTGTGGGGCATTTCCACAGGTTAGGCACACTCAACGTTATAATTTTTTGTGAAACACTTGGGGTTCAAAGTGCTCACCACACATCTAGATAAATTCCTTGGGGGGGTCGTTTCCAAAATGGGGTCACTTTTGGGGGGTCTCCACTGTTTAGGCACATCAGGGGCTCTCCAAGCGCAACATGTCATCTGTTCCAAATTCCAGCCAATTTTGCGTTGAAAAAGTCCAATGGTGTTCTTTCCCTTCCAAGCTCTGCCGTGTGCCCAAACAGTGGTTTTACCCCACATATGGAGTATCAGCCTGCTCAGGACAAATTGACCAACAACTTTTGGTGGAAAAAATTTATTTTTTTATTTTCTTGGCTCTATGTTATAAACTTCTATGAAGCACATAGTGCTCAATTCACATCTAGATAAGTTCCCAAAGGAACCTAGTTTCCAAAACTGTGTCACTAGTGGGGGCTTTCCACTGTTTAGGTACATCAGGGGCTCTCCATAAGTGACATGGCGTCCGATCTCAATTCCCAATTCGGTGATCCTTCCCTTCCAAGGCCTGCTATGTGCCCAAACAATGTTTTTCCTCCACCTATGGGGTATCAGCGTATTCAGGACAAATTGCACAACTATTTTGTTTCAATTTTTCCAGTTACCCTTGTGAAAATAAAAACCTGGGAGCTAAAAGATCATTTTTGTGGAAAAAATGTGATTTTTTATTTTCACAGCTCTATGTTATAAACTTCTGTGAAGCACCTGGAGGTTCAAAGTTCTCATCACACATCTAGATAAGTTACTTGAGGGGTCTAGTTTTTAAAATGGGTCACATCAAATTTTGGTGTTCATTTTTTCCTCTTACCATTGTGAAAATGAAAAAATAGGGTCTAAAGTTAAATTTTAGTGAATTAATTCCTGTGAAGTCGGACCTGAAGGGTTAATAAACTTCTTGAATGTGGCTTTGAGCACCTTGAGAGATGCAGTTTTTAGAATGATGTCACGTTTGCGAATTTTCTTTCATATAGACCCCTCAAAGTCACTTCAAATGTGATGAGATCCCTAAAAAATGGTTTTGTAAATTTTAATGTAAAAATTAAGAATTGCTGATCAACTTTTAACCCTTATAACTTCCTAACAAAAAAAATAAACAAACTATGCTGATGTAATGTAGACATGTGGGAAATGTTATTTGTTAACTATTTTGTGTGACCTATCTCTCGGATTTAAAGGCATAAGAATTCAAAATTGCAAAATGTTCAAAATTGTTGCCAAATTTCCATTTTTTACACAAATAAACACAAGTCATATTGAAGAAATTTTACCACTATCATGAAGTACAATATGTCATGAAAAATCTCTGTCAGAATCACCAGGATCCCATAAAGCGTTCAAGAGTTATTACCTTATAAAATGACAGTGATCAGATTTGTAAAAATTGGATTGGTCATTAACGTGCAAACCACCTTGGGGCTAAAGGGGTTAAATTTTATTTTCACATGTTTCTCTTGTTATTCTTTTAAATGCAACATGCCTTTTTTGCAGCTTTTATGTATTTGTGACCATGGGATCTGAGTCATAACCAGCATATCTGTCCTTTCACACAAAACCTGTAGAAAAACTAGGTCTTTCTGATAACATCCACCACAACATGTTAAACTGCTTTTGATGCACGCATTAGTCTAATATGTCAAGGAACTGTCCTGATTCTCATTCTCTGTAACTTACTATCCACACTTTTCAATAAGCGATTTCTCATTATCACCATTCTACCAGCACTGGGGGTGTTGGAACTTCCTTATGTTCACGTCCCAGCGACATTTCCTGTTAGGCCGGGGTCACACTAGAGAGAAATATGGATGAGGGAGAGGCGCAAAAACAACACATTGCACACGGACCAATGTGTCTCTATGGGGCAGCTTCCATCAGCCGTATATTTCTCGGACGTATTTTATGGGCTGAGAAAATCGCAGCATGCTGTGATTGTCAGCATATTCCTCCAAAATACGCCAATGAAAGTCTATGGGGGCAAGGAAAATGCGGATTACACACGGACCATGCGTGTGACTTACGAGAAATACGCAAGACTTTTCCAGGTGACAGGAAATGGGCCAAGCCGTTATCAGGAAGCTTAGACATGCTAGTTAGTGCAAAAACCGCTCCAGACATCCCAGAAGAATGTCTCCACTGAGTCCTGCAGCATGTCTACATTCATAAACGTGGAAATGCTTCTTGTTCTGGTCCAAGAAAGGTCAGAGCTATGGAACCAAATGGATGCACACTACTCAGACCGGGCCAGAAAAGAGGCGGCATGGAGAAGGATTTGTGCGCTACTTTTTTCTGATTTTGCATACTGTCAACGTGAGGGACAGCAACAAATAAGTAAGTTCACTCATGTTTTGAAAATAATATTATTAACTACACTAAATAACATGGTTTCACACTTAACTATCCCCTTAAATCCTAGTATGAGGTTTTTTATCCTATTATTATTATTATTAAAAAATCAAAATTACTAGGCCACATGACTATGTAAAATCTCAATAAACTTGTTGATCCACTGTGCGCAATGTCCTTATACATTATTTTATTGTCTGTCATTGCAGTGGAAGACGTTATGAGACGCTGGCGCAGCATTCACGATCAATATAGGTGGAAACGTAAGCAGCGGGCCAGGAGTGGTGATTCCGCACCTACAGTACAAAGTGGAAATATCTTTATTATAACCGCCTGGCATTTCTGGATCCCAGTATGGATCTCATACCGTAAGTTCATACATCACACCACATTACATACTGTATATGTATTTTATGGTCATATGTCTGATATATTTTTTTCTTTAAAAATGCCCTAACAGAACTCAGTCCAATCTCACTGAGAGGGAAACAGGGTCGGATTCTGAGGCCATTACAGATCCGGTCGGGGAAGGTGAAGAGGTGGCTGGCCCATCTTCTGAGCCTTCCAGCTGCATCCCACAAGCTCCTCCTGCACCAGCACCAGTAGCTCCACCTGCACCAGCCGCTGCACAAGCACCAGTCATCCTGGAAGATCCAGGCAACAGCAGCAGCCCTACTGTTCCTCTGGAGGCCTCCCCCAGCCTGCTGTCATATCCCGCCGTGGGCTATGAAGGCGAGAGTACCCTGCTTCAAATACCAGGAGGCATGTTGACACGGGGGGTTCTGAATTACCTGTCCAGGGCTGCCCAGGATGAGGGTGAGGAGGCATACTCCCACAGTCTGACCCGGTACCTTCATCCCCTACCCCGTAAGGTGAGGCTAAATGTGCGAGGGTGCATTCAGATCCTTATTGATGCATGCACACCCCCCAATACCCCATATGAGGTCTCTGAATTCTTGGAGACGTGTCAGCTGTCACCCCGTAACCTGATGAGACTTCAACCAAACACACATGTGCAGGGTCAACAGGGATCTGATGCACCTCCTCCACGGGTGCCTACACCTCAACCCATTCCCCCACAAAACCAACCATGGCCACAACAGGCCCAAATGGCATCCTATAACCAGCCGGCCCAATATGGCCACTTGTACAGACCCAGTGTTGGAGGCTGGTCCCAACTTGGGTTTGGACGACATGGCCATATTGGGGGTATAAGTCACCTGGGTTCCACAATCCCAAGGAGTCTCATCTCCAATATCAATATGGTCACTTTACACACTTTACAACCAGCAATCTGACACTGGCCACAACATACAGCATGGCCAAGATTACGCACCCACACAGGGTGAAGGACAATTTGGCCAACAAAGCCATCAAGAAAGAGAGGCTGGACTCCCGCCATTACCTCCACCAAGTTACCAAAATCTCACATTTTTTGGTTTTATTTGATTTTGCTGTTGCAAAATAATACGTTTTTTGCTTGTTATGCTTCAGTACATATAAAAAATGGGTATGGCCAAATTTCTATGGCCACAAAAGCCATATGAGTAAAATATGGTTTTGAGTTAAAAATTTTCCGTTTTGGCTTCATAAAAAATTTAAAAATGCCATTTTATCTCTTCTTACAATAATTATTACAAGATACAAAATGAAAAACAAAACCATCTATTACATAAATCAAATGAACACACACACCAAATTAAACTAAAAAATCTATATATATATAATTGTCTAAGGAGTACTTCCGTCTTTCTGTCGGCAACTTCCGTCATGGATATTCATTCGCTGATTGGTCTCGCCAGTGGCCTGACATGGCTGCCGCGACCAATCAGTGACGGGCACAGTCCAATTAGTCCCTCCCTACTCCCCTGCAATCACTGCCCGGCGACCGCTCCATACTCCCCGCAGTCACGGCTCACACAGGGTTAATGCCAGCGGTAACGGACCGTGTTATGCCGCGGGTAACTCACTCCGTTACCGCCGCTATTATCCCTGTGTGACCAAATATCTAATGTTAAAAATAATTAAAAAAAACAAGAAATCATTATATACTCACCTTCCGCCGCCTTTCCGACTCTCCGGTGACCGGTCCATGCAAGCGGCAGGTTCCGGTGCTAAGGTTGGTGTGCGACAAGGACCTGCTATGACGTCACGGTCATGTGACCGCGATGTCATCACAGGCCCTGCGCGCCTGCGCAAGAAGGACCTGCCATGACATCACAGTCATGTGACCGCGACGTCATCGCAGGCCCTGGGCGCCTGCGTGAGAAGGACCTGCCGTGACATCACAGTCATGTGACCGCGACGTCATCACACCCTCGGACCGGAAGCTGACGCCTGAACCGAACACAGGCGACAGAACTACAAGGGGCCCCTCGGAAGGTGAGTATATGTGTATTTTTTATTTTTTAACCTGTGACATACGTGGCTGGGCAATATACTACGTGGCTGGGCAATATACTACGTGGCTCTGTGCTGTATACTACATCGCTGTGCAATATACTACGTGGCTCTGTGCTGTATACTACGTCGCTGGGCAATATACTACGTCACTGGGCAATATACTACGTAACTGGGCAATATACTAGGTCACTGGGCAATATACTACGTAACTGGGCAATATACTACGTGGCTGTATACTACGTCGCTGTGCAATATACTACGTGGCTCTGCACTGTATACTACGTAACTGGGCAATATACTACGTCAGTGGGCAATATACTATGTCACTGGGCAATATACTACGTCACTGGGCAATATACTACGTACCTGGGCAATATACTACGTGGCTGTATACTACGTCGCTGTGGAATATACTACGTGGCTCTGTGCTGTATACTACGTAACTGGGCAATATACTACGTCACTGGGCAATATACTATGTCACTGGGCAATATACTACGTCACTGGGCAATATACTACGTCACTGGGCAATATACTATGTGGCTGTATACTACGTCGCTGTGCAATATACTACGTGGCTCTGTGCTGTACACTATGTCACTGGGCAATATACTACGTGGCTCTGTGCTGTATACTACGTCACTGGGCAATATACTACGTGGCTGTGCAATATACTACGTAGCTGGGCAATATACTAAGTCACTGGGCAATATACTACGTAACTGGGCAATATACTACGTCACTGGGCAATATACTACGTGGACATGCATATTCTAGAATACCCGATGCGTTAGAATCGGGCCACCATGTAGTTATTTTTATATACACACAAAATTTAAACTTATAACATAGATACAGCATGCTCTTGCCAGGGAGTAGCACCCTGAGGTGTCACAAAAAAATTAGTGAAAATATCACGTACTTTCAGTGATCTAAAAAGAATCTTAGAAGGGAAGAATAATGCTACTTTCCCACAATTAGTTTTTGCTGAGTTTTTTTTACACTGCTTATCTTCAGGAACGTGCAAGTAATCTATTTTACTTAATGGATGCAGACTGGTGCCAAAAATCTACAAAATCAAAACTCACCAATAGATCATTGTTGGAACATAGCCTAAGGCTATTTTAAATAAGAAGAAACTTGACCATATCTATAATCAACAACTTTGCTCCCTCTTTTCTTATATTTCCTGGCCAAGTTGCAATAGTTTTAGTATATAAGAATAGGATCACACATTCAGCTATGTGGCGTTGGATTTACTAAGGGGCAGATAGAGATTAAAAAAAAATATACAAAAGTACAAAAAAAAGGAATATTGGGCTCAGTCTCTATAGTAACAATAAGTACACAATTACTGTACTTTCTGAAACATAATGCGATTGTGCAAATCACCCTTTAAAACAGAAAATATGGAGTATGGAATAAACACTGTTAGCAAATACTGTTTTAACGCCAGTTCCCCCAAATTGGGCGTAGCTGGGATGAATTGAGGGTGCGGCGGGGGAGTAACACCACAGCTTGTTTAATTCACAAGGCGCTGTGTTGTTCTGTACGCCAGATATCTCACTCTAGCCTCAATTTCTTATTCTAAAATAGGATAATAAATAGAAAATAAAAACAGGGATGAACAGTCACCATGCGAGATGTATAAATTTGTTGTAATTGCTATACTGAATATATGTAATTTAAATGCATGCTACCTAATCATACTTTCCCATTTTGAATAAATAATGTAATTAATAGGGAAAATAAAATGAAGTTAGTGAATTTTTGTTGTGTAAGATAAAAGTGGATAGCACAAAATGAAATAAACCATGGGAATCTATCCTGCTGTTGCTTGCAAATGTGCACAGATGCAAGTGAAAACATTGTACTAGAAGGTTCTGGGCAGTCTCATCAGTATCAGTACTGATTAGCATCTCCTAACAAAATAAAGCAAGTATAAACAGGTGCAAACTGCCAGGACTGAATAATAAACAAACAAAAGAATACAAGAACACTCTATAGGTGCAAAGATGAATGCAAACATTGAATATATTAAATTTAGACTGTATTACTGCCATATAGAACATACCTATAAAATGAACATACAAATTGACCAATTTATGAGAGCCAACCAGCCACTACAAGCTGTACCTTTCTTTTGGCACCCTAAACCTAACATTTATCAAAGCCTCTCCCAGGCTAAAACTCTCCAAATTAAAAGAGCTGGTAGGATCCAGCATTAATTAAAAACAGACTCAGGATAATGGGAGAAGTGCTCAAACAAATATTGGGGCAGTCAACACCTCCAATAGTATACTGTAAAAAAAAAAACAGAACAAAAAAACAAACAAGTGTCCAAAAACTTTTAAGAGAATAAAGGAAATGTGAAAAGGTGCAAATTGCCATGACTGCATGTGGGCTCACAAGAATTTCACAATTTGTGGGCTGTGTGTAAATTTAGAAGAATAAAAAGGCGCTCACAAACCACCTACAAATATAAAAATAAACATTTTGCTAAATGCAATTCACACACAATACATTTAATAAAAATAGAGTATTTCACAGAGTATCAAATAAGAGGAAAATGGATCATATTGTAAAAATTATCCTTAGGCATCCATACGTAAAAATTCAATCTGCTCATATAAATAGTAGGATAAGATGCCAATATATATCAAAATAAAGAGCCAGTGCCAATGAAAAGAGCAAATGAGGTTAAGGTAATATTTGAGGAGGATACAGTGGCATGTAAAAGTTTGGGCACCCTTGTTCAAAATTACTGAACAGTTAAGCAAGTTGAAGATGAAATTACATCTAACAAATGACAAGGCCTAAAGTTAAAGATGACACATTTTTATAAAATGGGGGTCTGTCTTATTGTCTGAATTTAAGGTATCTCACCTGAGGGCTGGCGGTGGTACAGCAGGGTCACAGGAGGCATGGTCCCTTAGGATAAATCCGATCCGGTGTCAGCGGTGTTGATGTTCGGTGTGGGCTGTGGGGAGTGCACCTTAGCAGGGTCCCTTCCTGCTAAGGTGGGCGATGCCGCGGCCTGGTGCCCTCAGGGGTTGCGGCAGTGGTGTGGCGGCGGCAGAGGTGTGGTGACGCTGAGGCGCGGTGGGCGGTACAGTGTGCACCTGAGCAGGGTCCCTTCCTCAAGTGAGGTGACGCTGCGGCCCAGTGTCCAAGGCGACAGCAGAGTCGGGTTAATCACGCGTTTCCAGGGGCTTCAGGAAAATGGCCACGGGAGGGCGCTTGTGTGCAGATTGAGATCGTGGCGGCCATTTTCCTGAAGCTGAGATCTCAATCTGCGAACTCGACTTCAGGAAAATGGCCACCGCAATCTCAATCTGCGCACATGTGGCCTCCCGTGGCCATTTTCCTGAAGCCCCGGGAAGCAGAGAACTTAATCTGCGCACGCGCGGCCTCAGGAAGATGGCAGCCACCACCGAGAAACCCGTGATTCACCCGGCTCTGCTCTCCATGGACACCGGGCCACGGTGTCACCCCACCTGAGGAAGGCACCCTGCTCAGGTGCACGCCGTACCACCCACCGTGCCTCAGTATCCCTGCACCTCTGCTGCCGCCACACCACATCACTGCCGCAACCAACCGGTAAGCCTGTGTTCGCACTATAAGACGCACCCCCCACTTTCCACACAATTTTTTTGGGGAAAAGGTGCGTCTTATAGTCAGAAAAATACAGTAATTTGCAATGTTGACAATTTAATTGGGATTTACTCGCAATATAACATGTATTGGCAAAACCTACCTCTACCCTGTTATCTGCACTAGGAGAAAAAAAATTTGGAATGTTAGACTTCATCATTTACAGATGTAGCCAAGTATAACTTGGCAAATAAAGTACCATCATGATAACTTGTCCCAGAAAGTCAGTATCTCAATTCGCAGACACCGTGTCTGCGAATTGAGATACTGCTTTGGCTTTTATCCTAAGTCATATTGCATGACTCGTTAAAGGGTTGATTGTGACTTGTAGGATCGCTACTTCCAATAGGTGGCGCTATAGAGTTAAGTCCTCTTTTTTTCAGCAGAGGCAATTTGCATATTTAAATTCCCAGAGGAGCATTGCACGGTGAATAAGCCTCCTTACCTAGACAAGCCAGCTGGTATGTCACTCTCCATAAGGAGAAATGTTACCCCTTAGACCTCACTTACATTATAATAAAATTATAAGAATGTGGCATAGCAGGGGAGAGATCCAGAGACTGGAGGCGAAGGCCGTTTCGCTTCACATTAGCTCCATCTGCCTTTGTAGTAGGCAGGGCAGTTCATGTTGCCATTAAACTACTCAATTTCCCTGTGTAAAAACACAATGGTACATTTGGAAGAAGAAAAGAATATAACAAATAAACACATGGAGCATGTTTAAAGATCAATTCAAACAAGGAAGCATATATGCTGTCACGTACAACTACTTTGTGGCATCAAGGGTCAAGCTTTCTTCTTCTTTTTGTTTTTTTAGAGCAAACAGCTGGGTAATGTATAATCCATCTCAATAATGTGCTTCCTTTAAATATGTCCATAATGGAAAAATTCCTCTCCCCTATTATCAAAGATGTGTAAACAATAATTACTATCTGTAGGCAGATAACAAGAGTATTGGACATGGAAAGAATCCTGACAGCATGTATAATTTTCTTATTAACCCCTTTACTCCCAAGGGTGGTTTTCACATTAATGACAGGGCCAATTTTTACTATTCTGACCACTGTCATTTTATGAGGTAATAACTCTGGAATGCTTCAATGGATCCCGGGAATTCTGAGATTGTTTTTTCATGTCATGACATATTGTACTTCATGATAGTGGTAAAATTTCTTCAGTATGCATTGCGTTTATTTGTGAAAAAAATGGAAACTTGGTGAAAATTTGGAAAATTTTGCAATTTTGCCATTTTGAATTTTCATACCCTTAAATCACAGAGATGTGTCACACAAAATAGTTAACAAATAACATTTCCCACATGTCTACTTTACAATTTTAGAAGTAAAAATTTTTTTTGTTAGGAAGTTATAAGGGTTAAAATTTGACCAGCGATTTTTCATTTTTCCAGCAAAATTTACTAAAACATTTTTGTAGGGACCACATCACATTTGAAGTCACTTCAAGGAGTCTATATTATAGAAAATACCCAAAAGTGACACCATTTTAAAAACTGCACCCCTCAAGGTGCTCAAAACCACATTTAACCCCTTTCTGCCATCGGACGTACTATTCCGTCCATGTGGGGTGGGCCCTAATTCCCAAGGACGGAATAGTACGTCCAGCACGATCGGCCGCGCTCACGGGGGGAGCGCGGCCGATCGCGGTCGGATGTCAGCTGCCTATCGCAGCTGACATCCGGCACTATGTGCCAGGAGCGGTCACGGACCGCCCCCGGCACATTAACCCCCGGCACACCGCGATCAAACATGATCGCGGTGTGCCGGCGGTACAGGGAAGCATCGCGCAGGGAGGGGGCTCCCTGCGGGCTTCCCTGAGACCCCCGGAGCAACGCGATGTGATCGCGTTGCTCCGGGGGTCTCCTACCTCCTATCCCTGCAGGCCCCGGATCCAAAATGGCCGCGGGGCTGCATCCGGGTCCTGCAGGGATCACTTCCGGGTGCCGAGCAGGCTGCAGATGAAAGCTGCAGCCTGCACGGCTGTAAGTGAGATCGGAGATCTCACAGAGTGCTGTGCACACTGTGAGATCAGCGATCTGTGATGTCCCCCCCTGGGACAAAGTAAAAAAGTAAAAAAAAAAATTCCCACATGTGTAAAAAAAAAAGAAAAAAAAAATTCCTAAATAAAGAAAAAAAAAAAAAATATTATTCCCATAAATACATTCCTTTATCTAAATAAAAAAAAACAAACAATAAAAGTACACATATTTAGTATCGCCGCGTCCGTAACGACCCCACCTATAAAACTATATCACTAGTTAACCCCTTCAGTGAACACCGTAAAAAAAAAAAAAAAAAAACGAGGCAAAAAACAACGCTTTATTCTCATACCGCCAAACAAAAAGTGCAATAACACGCGATCAAAAAGACTGATATAAATAACCATGGTACCGCTGCAAACGTCATCTTGTCCCGCAAAAAACGAGCCGCCATATAGCATCATCAGCAAAAAAATAAAAAAGTTATAGTCCTCAGAATAAAGCGATGCCAAAATAATTATTTTTTCTATAAAATAGTTTTTTATCGTATAAAAGCGCCAAAACATAAAAAAAAATGATGTAAATGAGGTATCGCTGTAATCGTACTGACCCGACGAATAAAACTGCTTTATCAATTTTACCAAACGCAGAACGGTATAAACGCCTCCCCCAAAAGAAATTCATGAATAGCTGGTTTTTGATCATTCTGCCTCACAAAAATCGGAATAAAAAGCGATCAAAAAATCTCCCTTGCCTGAACATGTTATCAATAAAAACGTCAACTCGTTCCGCAAAAAAAAAGACCTCACATGACTCTGTGGACTCAAATATGGAAAAATTATAGCTCTCAAAATGTGGTAACGCAAAAAATATTTTTTGCAATAAAAAGCTTCTTTCAGTGTGTGACAGCTGCCAATCATAAAAATCCGCTAAAAAACCCGCTATAAAAGTAAATCAAACCCCCCTTCATCACCCCCTTAGTTAGGGAAAAATAAAAAAATTAAAAAAATGTATTTATTTCCATTTTACCATTAGGGCAAGGGTTAGGGCTAGGGTTAGGGTTGGGGCTAGGGTTGGGGCTAGGGTTAGGGTTGGGGCTAGGGTTAGGGTTGGGGCTAGGGTTAGGGTTGGGGCTAGGGTTAGGGTTGGGGCTAGGGTTAGGCTTGGGGCTAGGGTTAGGGCTGGGGATAGGGTTAGGGCTGGGGATAGGGTTAGGGCTGGGGCTAGGGTTGGGGCTAGGGTTAGGGTTGGGGCTAGGGTTAGGGTTGGGGCTAGGGTTAGGGTTGGGGCTAGGGTTAGGGTTAAGGCTACAGTTAGGGTTGGGGCTAAAGTTAGGGTTAAGGGTTGGGGCTAAAGTTAGGGTTAGGGTTTGGACTACATCTACGGTTGGGAATAGGGTTGGGATTAGGGTTAGGGGTGTGTCTGGGTTAGAGGTGTGGCTAGGGTTACCATTGGGATTATGGTTAGGGGTGTGTTTGGATTAGGGTTTCAGTTATAATTGGGGGGTTTCCACTGTTTAGGCACATCAGGGGCTCTCCAAACGCGACATGGCGTCCGATCTCAATTTCAGCCAATTCTGCGTTGAAAAAGTAAAACAGTGCTCCTTCCCTTCCGAGCTCTCCCGTGCGCCCAAACAGGGGTTTACCCCAACATATGGGGTATCAGCGTACTCTGAACACATTGGAGAACAACTTTTGGGGTCCAATTTCTCTTGTTACCCTTGGGAAAATACAAAACTGGAGGCTAAAAAATAATTTTTGTGGAAAAAAAATATTTTTTATTTGCATGGCTCTGCGTTATAAACTGTAGTGAAACAATTGGGGGTTCAAAGCTCTCACAACACATCTAGATGAGTTCCTTAGGGGGTCTACTTTCCAAAATGGTGTCACTTGTGGTGGGTTTCTACTGTTTAGGTACATTAGGGCCTCTGCAAACGCAATCTGACGCCTGCAAACCATTCCATCTAAGTCTGCATTCCAAATGGCGCTCCTTCCCTTCCGAGCCCTCCCATGCGCCCAAACAGTGGTTCCCCCCACATATGGGGTATCAGCGTACTCAGGACAAATTGGACAACAACTTTTGGGGTCCAATTTCTCCTGTTACCCTTGGGAAAATACAAAACTGGGGGCTAAAAAATAATTTGGGGGTGAAAATTTTATTTATTTTTTTTCACGGCTATGCGTTATAAACTGTAGTGAAACACTTGAGGGTTCAAAACTCTCACAACACATCTAGATGAGTTGCTTAGGGGGTCTACTTTCCAAAATGGTGTCATTTGTGGTTTTTTTTTACTGTTTAGGTACATTAGGGCTCTGCAAACGCAATGTGACGCCTGCAGACCATTCCATCTAAGTCTGCATTCAAAATGGCGCTCCATCCCTTCCGAGCCCTTCCATGCGCCCAAACAGTGGTTCCCCTCCACATATGGGGTATCAGCGTACTCAGGACAAATTGGACAACAACTTTTGGGGTCCAATTTCTCCTGTTACCCTCAGGAAAATACAAAACTGGGGGCTAAAAAATAATTTTTGTGGGAAAAAAATGTTTGTTTTATTTTTACGGCTCTGCATTATAAACTTCTGTGAAGCAGTTGGTGGGTCAAAGTGCTCACTACACCTCTAGATAAGTTCCTTAGGGGGTTTACTTTCCAAAATGGTGTCACTTGTGGGGGGGTTTCAATGTTTAGGCACATCAGTGGCTCTCCAAACGCAACATGGCGTCCCATCTCAATTCCTGTCAATTTTGCATTGAAAAGTCAAACGGCGCTCCTTCCCTTCCGAGCTCTCCCATGCGCCCAAACAGTGGTTTACCCCCACATATGGGGTATCAGCGTACTCAGGACAAATTGTAAAACATCTTTTGGGGTCCAATTTCTTCTCTTACTCTTGGGAAAATAAAAAATTGGGGGTGAAAAGATAATTTTTGTGAAAAAATATGATTTTTTATTTTTACGGTTCTGCATTATAAACTTCTGTGAAGCACTTGGTGGGTCAAAGTGCTCACCACACCTCTAGATAAGTTCCTTAGGGGGTCTACTTTCCAAAATGGTGTCACTTGTGGGGGGTTTCAATGTTTAGGCACATTAGTGGCTCTCCAAATGCAACATGGCGTCCCACCTCAATTCCTGTCAATTTTGCATTGAAAAGTCAAACGGCGCTCCTTCCCTTCCGAGCTCTCCCATGCGCCCAAACAGTGGTTTACCCCCACATATGGGGTATGAGCGTACTCAGGACAAATTGTACAACAACTTTTTGGGTCCAATTTCTTCTCTTACCCTTGGAAAAATAAAAAATTGGGGGTGAAAAAATAATTTTTGTGAAAAAATATGATTTTTTATTTTTACGGTTCTGCATTATAAACTTCTGTGAAGCACTTGGTGAGTCAAAGTGCTCACCACACCTCTAGATAAGCTCCTTAGGGGGTCTACTTTCCAAAATGGTGTCACTTTTGGGGGGTTTCAATGTTTAGGCATATCAGGGGCTCTCCAAACGCAACATGGCGTCCCATCTCAATTCCAGTCAATTTTGCATTGAAAAGTCAAATGGCGCTCCTTCGCTTCCGAGCTCTGTCATGCGCCCAAACAATGGTTTACCCCCACATATGGGGTATCGGCGTACTCAGGACAAATTGTACAACATCTTTTGGGGTCCATTTTCTCCTGTTACCCTTGGTAAAATAAAACAAATTGGAGCTGAAGTAAATTTTGTGTGAAAAAAAAGTTAAATGCTCATTTTTATTTAAACATTCCAAAAATACCTGTGAAACACCTGAAGGGTTAATAAACTTCTTGAATGTGGTTTTGAGCACCTTGAGGGGTGCAGTTTTTAGAATGGTGTCACACTTGGGTATTTTCTATCATATAGACCCCTCAAAATTACTTCAAATGAGATGTGGTCCCTAAAAAAAAAATGGTGTTGTGAAAATGAGAAATTGCTGGTCAAATTTTAACCCTTATAACTCCCTAACAAAAAAAAATTTTGGTTCCAAAATTGGGCTGATGTAAATTAGACATGTGGGAAATGTTACTTATTAAGTATTTTGTGTGACATATCACTGTGATTTAATTGCATAAAAATTCAAAGTTGAAAAATTGCAAAATTTTCAAAATTTTCGCCAAATTTCCATTTTTTTCACAAATAAACGCAGGTAATATCAAAGAAATTTTACCACTATCATGAAGTACAATATGTCACGAGAAAACAATGTCAGAATCACCGGGATCCGTTGAAGCGTTCCAGAGTTATAACCTCATAAAAAGACAGTGGTCAGAATTGTAAAAATTGGCCCGGTCCATAACGTGCAAACCACCCTTGGGGGTGAAGGGGTTAAGAAGGATTTAAAAAAAAAAAATTAACTCAACTTTTTTTCACAAAAAAATGAATTCAGATCCAAATTTTTTTTATTTTGACAAGGGTAACAGGAAAAAATGGACACCACAATTTGTTTTGTAATTTCTCTCGAGCATGCCGATACCCCATAAGAGGGAGAAAACCAGTGTTTGGGTACAGGGCAGAGCTCGGAAGGGAAGGAGCACCATTTGACTTTTTGAATGCAAAATTTGCTGGAACAATTGGCCTCTGATGTGCCTAAACAGTGAAAATCACCCACAAGTGACACAATTTTGGAAACTAGACCCTTCAGGGAACTGATCTAGATGTGTGGGGAGCACATTGAACTCTCAGATGCTTCACACAAGTTTATAACGTTGAGCCGTAAAAATAAAAAAAAAACAAATTTTCACCACAAATATGTTTTTAGCACAAAATATTGCATTTTCAATGTTTGGGCACACGGCAGGGCTTGGAAGGGAAGGAGTGATATTTGACTTTTTGAATGTAAAATTTCCTGGACTCATTAGCGGACATCATATTCCATTTGGAGATCCCCTGATGTGCCTAAACAGTGGAAACCCCCCACAAGTGACCCCATTTTGGAAACTAGACCCCTCAAGGAATGTGCTTAGATACGTGGTGAGCAACTTGAACCCCCAGGTATTTCACAGAAGTAAATTTTCAACACAAAAATTTTATTTTCTCCTGAGTATGCCGATACCCTATATATGGAGGAATACTACTTTTGAGGCACAGTGCAAAGCTCAGAAGGGAAGAGGAACCATATTGGAGTTCAGATTTTGCTGGAATGGTTTGAGGGTGCCATGTCACATTGCAAGAGCCTCTGAGTTGCCAGAACAACAGAAACCCCTATATGTGAACTTATTTTAAAAACTACACTCCCCAATTAATTAATCTAGTTGTGCAGTGATCATATTGGCGCCACATGTGCCTCACAGAATTTTATACCTCTGAGCGGTGAAGAAAGAATAAATTACATTTTTGCCACTAAAATGTTGTTTTACTCCATGTTTTCAATTTTTCTAAGGGCTAATATGATTTTTGTTTACAACAAACTGAAGTACATTTTTTCCTGAGTGCAACAATACCTTACATGTAATCGGGAAATATTTTTCAGGCACAGTGCAAAGCTCAGGAGGCAAGGAGCGCCAGATTTTATGGTTACGGTTTGCAGGTGCCATGACCCACTGGGAGAGCCCATGAGGTGCCATAACAGTAGAACTCCCCAAAGTGACCCCATTTTACAAACTACACTTCTCAATTAATTCATATTGGGGTGCAGTGATCATATTGACACCACGGGTGTGTCACAGAATTTTACACCATTGGGCAGTGAAGAAAAAATAACTACATTTTTACCATCAACATTTTGTTTTGTTTTAGCCCAAGATTTTACATTTTCACACAAGAAGTGGGTACAAATGGCACCAAAATTTGTCCCACAGTTCCTACTGAACGTGGTAATACCCCATATGTGGCTGTATAGTACTACTTAGCCATACGGAGATACTCGGGATAAATATTTGCCTCCTGGAGCGCAGATTTTACTAGAAGAGTTTGCAGACTCCAAATACAGAGCCTCTAATTGCTAGAAGAGCAAAATCCTCCCTCAAATGACCCCATTTGGAAACTATACCCCTTGGGGAATTTATCTACAGGTGTGACGATTTTGACTCCAAGGTTCGCAGGACGCAGGTTCAGTTACTGCAGCGGCAGAAGCGTGTTGCTGGGGCCCAATGAGCAGTAGAGACGGGGTCTGATGCGGCCCCCTCTGCCCACTGGGCCCCATACGCCAACCAGGGCAGTAATGCCCTGTGACGCGCATTTCGCCAGGATACTGGCTTTTAAAAGGGCAGGGTCTGCCACATTCTCAGGATATTTATGTACTCTGTCATGACTGACAGGCGAGTCAACCAATCAACACACAGATAATTCTCTAGTATATATTATAGGGATTTCGAACTAGGATTGAGACAAATGCTTCTGTTCTCAGCATAAACAATCTGGATTAGATGTTCTCAAAAATGATCTGGGGGAATATTATTGAGATATTGAAAGAATATGTTGTTATATGTAATATTAATCAGGACACATTTTAACTTTGGATATAAAATAGATATTATAATGGGCTACCTTAATCACATTTTATATTATATTTCCAAAATAATTTTAATTCATAATGAATTTTATCCTGGAAATAATTAACCCCTTTACCCCCAAGGGTGGTTTGCATGTTAATGACCAGGCCAATTTTTACAATTCTGACCACTGTCCCTTTATGAGGTTATAACTCTGGAACGCTTCAACGGATCCCGGGGATTCTGACATTGTTTTCTCATGACATATTGTACTTCATGACAGTGGTAAAATTTCTTTGATATTACCTGCGTTTATTTGTGAAAAAAACGGAAATTTGGCGAAAATTTCGCAATTTTCCAACTTTGAATTTTTATGCAATTAAATCACAGAGATATGTCACACAAAATACTTAATAAGTAACATTTCCCACATGTCTACTTTATATCAGCACAATTTTGGAACCAACATTTTTTTTTGTTAGGGAGTTATAAGGGTTAAAAGTTGACCAGCAATTTCTCATTTTTACAACACCATTTTTTTAGGGACCACATCTCATTTGAAGTCATTTTGAGGGGTCTATATGATAGAAAATAACCAAGTGTGACACCATTCTAAAAACTGCACCCCTCAAGGTGCTCAAAACCACATTCAAGAAGTTTATTAACCCTTCAGGTGTTTCACAGGAATTTTTGGAATGTTTAAATAAAAATGAACATTTAACTTTTCTTCACAAAAAATTTACTTCAGCTCCAATTTGTTTTATTTTACCAAGGGTAACAGGAGAAAATGGACCTCAACAGTTGTTGTACAATTTGTCCTTAGTACGCCGATACCCCATATGTGGGGGTAAACCACTGTTTGGGCGCATGGCAGAGCTCGGAAGCGAAGGAGCGCCATTTGACTTTTCAATGCAAAATTGGCAGGAATTGAGATGGGACGCCATGTTGCGTTTGGAGAGCCACTGATGTGCTTAAACATTGAAACCTCCCAAAAGTGACACTATTTTGGAAAGTAGACCCCCTAAGGAACTTATCTAGATGTGTGGTGAGCACTTTGACCCATTAAGTGATTCACAGAAGTTTATAATGCAGATCCATAAAAATAAAAAATCATATTTTTTCACAAAAATGATCTTTTCGCCCCCAATTTTTTATTTTCCCAAGGGTAAGAGAAGAAATTGGACCCCAAAAGTAGTTGTACAATTTGTCCTGAGTACGCTGATACCCCATATGTGGGGGTAAACCACTGTTTGGGCGCATGGGAGAGCTCGGAAGGGAAGGAGCGCCGTTTGATTTTTCAATGCAAAATTGACAGGAATTGAGATGGGACGCCATGTTGCATTTGTAGAGCCACTGATGTGCCTAAACATTGAAACCCCCCACAATTGACACCATTTTGGAAAGTAGACCCCCTAAGGAACTCATCTAGATGTGTTGTGAGAGCTTTGAACCCCCAAGTGTTTCACTACAGTTTATAACGCAGAGCCGTGAAAATAAAAATTCTTTTTTATTCCGCAAAAATTATTTTTAGCCCCCAGTTTTGTATTTTTCCAAGGGTAACAGTTGAAATTGGACCCCAAAAGTTGTTGTCCAATTTGTCCTGAGTACGCTGATATCCCATATGTGGGGGGAACCACCGTTTGAGCGCATGGCAGAGCTCGGAAGGGAAGGAGCGTCATTTGGAATGCAGACTTAGATGGATTGGTCTGCAGGCGTCACGTTGCATTTGCAGAGCCCCTAATGTACCTAAACAGTAGAAACCCCCCACAAGTGACCCCATATTGGAAACTAGACCCCCCAAGGAACTTATCTAAATGTGTTGTGAGAACTTTGAACCCCCAAGTGTTTCACTACAGTTTATAATGCAGAGCCGTGAAAATAAAAAATCTTTCTTTTCCACAAAAATTATTTTTTAGCCCCCAGTTTTGTATTTTCCCAAGGGTAACAGGCAGTATATAAATACAAAACAACTAATCACAACACTATTAAAATTATATATGCAAATTATTTAAAACAACAGTCACATATAACACAGCCTTGTTGAATGAAGCCTTGGCACACAAGCGGGGGACTAGGTGAATTATTTTAATATTCATCCAATATTTAGTACAACAATGTACAGTAAATGTTTCGGTCATGTTACTCTGACCTTCTTCAGTGTACTACAAGAGGGAATTAGATATATTGTATTCATAAAATGTACGCAAAAACATGTAAATTCGAAATTCAAAAATCAAGTAAAGCTTTTTACAGAAGATATATGTGAGTTAGCAGAGAAAACTAAAGTATATATTAAGACAAATCCTCATCTCATTATGTCACTATATTCAGTGACCCTATAATTGTATTATAATTCAAAAATTGATACATTTCATGTGCAAGGGATTGGAAAAAGGGAAGGAAAAAGGATAAGGACACCTACCCGACTGCTCATATCCTATGGGTAGAATATAGACATGGACCTGTTCACGTCCTGTATTATTCAAAATAGAGAAGCATAACTATGTTCCTATTAACAGCAGCATCCTTGGGATTATGCCCTAAAAGTACCTATAGACCTCCCAATGGCTCTCATGCCTTAGAGACGTTCATAGGTTTTGTTGACACGGCATTTCAGAAACTGAAGTCCGACATCGATAAAGGAGCATTACATTAATCCCCCAATATATCTGTCACTGAACAACAGGCACTACGGGCATTACAAGAGGATAGGAATTTAATTATAAAACCAGCTGACAAAGGGTGAGCGATAGTAGTAATGAACCGCACAGACTATATACAAGAGATTTACCGACAACTCAGGGATGAATCAGTTTACCAGAAACTTCTCCGGGACCCCACACAATCTCTAAAGAACTTAATTTCTAGTGTCCTAGCTGAATATCACATACGGGGGATCATTGACACACGCACAAAGGAATATCTGACTAAGGCTTTTCCCATAATTCCTGTGTTTTACACTCTCCCGAAGATACACAAAAATTTACAGCATCCGCCAGGGAGAACTATCGTGGCATCGACGGAGTCCATATTATCCCCATTGTCAATTTTTTTTAGAGAAAGTTTTAACACCCTATGTAAAGAAGATTCCATCCTTTATATTGGACACAAGCGACTTTTTGAAAGATATTCGACAACTAAGTACCGTTCCACAAAACTCAATTCTAGTGACCTTTGAAGTGAAAGATCTCTACACGTCGATCCCACATGAACAAGGGATTGACTGTGTACGACATCTATTAATGACTACAGATATGGGCCCAGAGAAAATACAGCTCTGTCTCAAATTACTGACATTGGTTCTTACCAAGAACCATTTTTTATTCGAGGACACATTCTATTTACAACTAAAAGGCACAGCCATGGGTTCAAATGTGGCTCCTCCTTATGCCAATTGTTTTATGGCATATTTTGAGGATACTGTGGTTTACAAAGATCCCCTCTTTAAAACAAATGCGATAACTTGGAAATGTTATATAGATTATGTTTTTTGTGTGTGGGACGGGTCATCTGGATCCCTTGATACATTTTTGACCAAACTCAATTCTTCCTGCCAAAGTCTCCAATTTACTATGACAAGTGATGTACACCAGGTCAACTTTCTAGACACTAGGGTAGTGAAGGATGCACAAGGATCATTGAGTACAGACATATTTACCAAACCGACAGATCGTAATAGTCTGTTATATTATACAAGTGCACATCCTACGAAAATGAAGAACTCTATTCCTAAGTCACTATTCGGAAGGGTACACAGAATAGTTCAAGACCCTATGTTGCGACAACAGAGAATAGGTGAATTTGAGACAGAAATTTGAAGAAAGGAGTTACCCAAAAACAGTACTGAATTGAGCTATTACACTAAATACAACGATACCTAGAGTTAGGCCGAAAAGAATAGCTTTTGTACATACGTACCATTCCTATTCCTACATCATCCATAAGACTATTGGGAAACACTGGGACCTACTGTGGACAGCACACCCTGACATACCGGAGTTCCAACAACCCTTTTTACCATGTTTTAAACGAGCTTCCAACATTAGGGACTCATTAATCAGGGCTGACATAGGTACAAACAGAACTACAGTGACAAACATTTTTTACACAAACCAAAGACAGGAACGTTCCCCTGCTTACAATGTCACCAGTGTAATAATGTTTTAAAAGGTAACATGATTTATCATCCACTCTCTGGGAGAGGATATCCCATTAAAGATTTTTTTACATGTGACACATCTTATGTTGTATACCTCATTAAGTACCCCTGTGGTCTATTATATATAGGGGAAACAACACAGCCCATCAAAGATAGGATATCCAAACACAAGAGCACAATTCGTTGCAAAAATCTTTTATTACCAATACCCTATCATTTTGTCACGGTGGGGCATAATGTATCACAGCTTCACTTTCAGGTCATTGAGAAGATCCCGAACATGAGATAAGGGGGGGACCGTATCAGAACCCTCAAATGTAGGGAGGCGTTCTGGATACATGAGCTCCAGACTCTAACACCTAGAGAAAACACCAAAAACAGGCAGAGATGCTTACCTGTCTGTATAGGCCTCAATACTAATGCACAAGCAGGGTGCAGCGGACCCAAACAAAATAACAAATGCACAGGTGCAATACCAAATGAGACAGCCAGCCTTCAATCAGGGATTGGCCGTGTGGTACACCAATGCACTAAGATAAAAACTGTATGTGGCGTGTTCACACAGGGAATGCAAGCATCTGGCTCCAGCCTATTAATGACGCCCTATGGCGGGCTGCCCAGTGCTACAATGCATCCCGTGTGAACAGAGGCCACAGTGTACAGAACCATTTGGGTCCGCTGCACCCTGCAAAAAAACAAATAAGTGCAAAACAAAACATATAAATATATGTAAGGTATTGGTTGATATTCTGGCCATAATATGGAAGCTGGCAACCCACGTCAAGGGTCCTTACTTTTTGCCAGTCCTACACTAACATGAAAACACCAAAAGAGGAAAAATTCAAGAAAAAACACCAAAAACAGGCAGAGATGCTTACCTGTCTGTATAGGCCTCAATACTAATGCACAAGCAGGGTGCAGCGGACCCAAACAAAATAACAAATGCACGGTGCAATACCAAATGAGACAGCCAGCCTTCAATCAGGGATTGGCCGTGTGGTACACCAATGCACTAAGATAAAAACTGTATGTGGCGTGTTCACACAGGGAATGCAAGCATCTGGCTCCAGCCTATTAATGACGCCCTATGGCGGGCTGCCCAGTGCTACAATGCATCCCGTGTGAACAGAGGCCACAGTGTACAGAACCATTTGGGTCCGCTGCACCCTGCAAAAAAACAAATAAGTGCAAAACAAAACATATAAATATATGTAAGGTATTGGTTGATATTCTGGCCATAATATGGAAGCTGGCAACCCACGTCAAGGGTCCTTACTTTTTGCCAGTCCTACACTAACATGAAAACACCAAAAGAGGAAAAATTCAAGAAAAAACACCAAAAACAGGCAGAGATGCTTACCTGTCTGTATAGGCCTCAATACTAATGCACAAGCAGGGTGCAGCGGACCCAAACAAAATAACAAATGCACAGCTGCAATACCAAATGAGACAGCCAGCCTTCAATCAGGGATTGGCCGTGTGGTACACCAATGCACTAAGATAAAAACTGTATGTGGCGTGTTCACACAGGGAATGCAAGCATCTGGCTCCAGCCTATTAATGACGCCCTATGGCGGGCTGCCCAGTGCTACAATGCATCCCGTGTGAACAGAGGCCACAGTGTACAGAACCATTTGGGTCCGCTGCACCCTGCAAAAAAACAAATAAGTGCAAAACAAAACATATAAATATATGTAAGGTATTGGTTGATATTCTGGCCATAATATGGAAGCTGGCAACCCACGTCAAGGGTCCTTACTTTTTGCCAGTCCTACACTAACATGAAAACACCAAAAGAGGAAAAATTCAAGAAAAAACACCAAAATTTTTATCTTAGTGCATTGGTGTACCACACGGCCAATCCCTGATTGAAGGCTGGCTGTCTCATTTGGTATTGCACCTGTGCATTTGTTATTTTGTTTGGGTCCGCTGCACCCTGCTTGTGCATTAGTATTGAGGCCTATACAGACAGGTAAGCATCTCTGCCTGTTTTTGGTGTTTTTTCTTGAATTTTTCCTCTTTTGGTGTTTTCATGTTAGTGTAGGACTGGCAAAAAGTAAGGACCCTTGACGTGGGTTGCCAGCTTCCATATTATGGCCAGAATATCAACCAATACCTTACATATATTTATATGTTTTGTTTTGCACTTATTTGTTTTTTTGCAGGGTGCAGCGGACCCAAATAGTTCTGTACACTGTGGCCTCTGTTCACACGGGATGCATTGTAGCACTGGGCAGCCCGCCATAGGGCGTCATTAATAGGCTGGAGCCAGATGCTTGCATTCCCTGTGTGAACACGCCACATACAGTTTTTATCTTAGTGCATTGGTGTACCACACGGCCAATCCCTGATTGAAGGCTGGCTGTCTCATTTGGTATTGCACCTGTGCATTTGTTATTTTGTTTGGGTCCGCTGCACCCTGCTTGTGCATTAGTATTGAGGCCTATACAGACAGGTAAGCATCTCTGCCTGTTTTTGGTGTTTTTTCTTGAATTTTTCCTCTTTTGGTGTTTTCATGTTAGTGTAGGACTGGCAAAAAGTAAGGACCCTTGACGTGGGTTGCCAGCTTCCATATTATGGCCAGAATATCAACCAATACCTTACATATATTTATATGTTTTGTTTTGCACTTATTTGTTTTTTTGCAGGGTGCAGCGGACCCAAATGGTTCTGTACACTGTGGCCTCTGTTCACACGGGATGCATTGTAGCACTGGGCAGCCCGCCATAGGGCGTCATTAATAGGCTGGAGCCAGATGCTTGCATTCCCTGTGTGAACACGCCACATACAGTTTTTATCTTAGTGAATTGGTGTACCACACGGCCAATCCCTGATTGAAGGCTGGCTGTCTCATTTGGTATTGCACCTGTGCATTTGTTATTTTGTTTGGGTCCGCTGCACCCTGCTTGTGCATTAGTATTGAGGCCTATACAGACAGGTAAGCATCTCTGCCTGTTTTTGGTGTTTTTTCTTGAATTTTTCCTCTTTTGGTGTTTTCTAACACCTAGAGGCATGAATATGGATTATGATTTACTTTCTTTTATCTGATTTCGTTCTTGCATCTGAATAATCCATATTGACATAACAGGAGTTAATGTGGATGAGGGTATATTATCTCTATTTATTATTTCTATTTCTCTGAATTGTCATATAAATATCATGCTATGACATTGTGTATATTGATGTGAATTCTGTTGTGGGTTCTGCTCTTGGGCTCCCTCCGGTGGTTATAAGTGGTAGTGCTGCTGTTTGTCCTTCACAGCAGTCATCAGGTGCTTCCACTTTGGACGGGGCTATTTAGTCTGGCTTCACCCTTTAGTGAGTGCCAGTTGTCCATTGTTTTTCTGGAGGATTCACATCTCTGCTTGGTTTCTCCTGCTGGATTGTCCAAATCATCAAAGATAAGTCCTGGCTTTGATTTTGCAGTCCACATGCGGTGGACTTTATAGTTCAGTGAATTGCTATGTTTTTTCTTGTCCAGCTTTGTCTGTGTAAGGATTTATTCAGCCAAGCTGGAAGCTCTGGAGTCGCAGAGTTACCCTCCATGCCTTTAGTTAGGTGTGGAGATTTTTGTATTCTCTGTGGTGGATTTTTGTAGTATTTTAATACTGACCGCACAGTACTCTGTCCTGTCTTTTCTTTCTAGGTAGCGTGGCCCCCTTTGCTAAATTCTGTTTTCAGTCTGCGTTTGTAATTTCCCTCTCCTCTCACAGTCAATATTTGTGGGGGGCTGTCTTTCCTTTGGGGATTTTCTCTGAGGCAAGATAGTTTTCCTGTTTCTTTCTTTAGGGGTAATTAGTCCTCCGGCTGTGACGAGGTGTTGAGGGAGTGACAGGAACATCCCACGGCTACTTATAGTTGCGGTGTTAAGTTCAGGGACTGCAGTCAATATAGAGGCCACCTACTCCAGAGCTCGTCCATGCTGCTCTTAGGCCACCAGATCATAACAGTACAACTGGCCAACAATGAGTTAACCGCATCTCAAAAGAAGGGAAAGAAAGTGCTGAGCCATTTTTTTTTCTGTACTCTGTTGTGTTTTTTTTTCCCTCTTCATCACCTCTGAGTGGCTCAAGAGTTAGGCGCTGACATGGATGTTCAGGGACTTGCTTCTCGGGTGGATCAACTTGCTGCTAGAGTACAGGGTATTTCTGATTATATCGTGCAGACTCCTGTTTTAGAGCCTAGAATTCCTACCCCCGATCTGTTTTTTGGGGACAGGTCCAAATTTTTGAGCTTTAAAAATAACTGTAAACTGTTTTTTGCTCTGAAGCCCCGTTCCTCTGGTGATCCCATCCAGCAGGTAAAAATTGTCATTTCTCTGTTGCGTGGCGACCCGCAGGATTGGGCATTTTCCCTGGAATCTGGGAATCCGGCCTTGCTTAATGTAGACACCTTTTTTCAGGCGCTTCGGTTATTGTATGATGAACCTAATTCTGTGGATCATGCTGAGAAAACCTTGTTGGCTCTGTGTCAGGGTCAAGAAGCGGCAGAATCATATTGCCAGAAATTTAGAAAATGGTCTGTGCTTACTAAGTGGAATGAGGATGCTTTGGTGGCAATTTTCAGAAAGGGTCTTTCTGAATCTGTTAAAGATATTATGGTGGGCTTCCCCACGCCTGCAGGTCTGAGTGATTCTATGTCTCTGGCCATTCAAATTGATCGGCGCTTGCGTGAGCGCAGAGTTGTGCACACTATGGCATTGTCTTCCGAGCGGAGTCCTAAGCCAATGCAGTGTGATAGGATTGTGTCTAGAGCTAAATGCCAAGGATTCAGACGTCAGAATAGGTTGTGCTTTTACTGCGGCGATTCTGCTCATGTTATTTCTGATTGCCCTAAGCGTGCCAAGAGAATCGCTAATTCCGTTACCATCAGTACTGTACAACCTAAATTTCTGTTATCTGTGACCCTGATCTGCTCATTATCGTCATTCTCTGTCATGGCATTTGTGGATTCAGGTGCCGCTTTAAATTTGATGGACTTAGAATTTGCCAGACGTTGTGATTTTCCCTTACAGCCTTTGCGGAGTCCTATCCCTTTGAGGGGTATTGATGCTACACCATTGGCTAAAAATAAACCTCAGTTTTGGACACAGTTAACCATGTGCATGGCGCCAGCCCATCAGGAAGATTGTCGTTTCCTGGTGTTGCATAATTTGCATGATGCTATTGTGCTGGGGTTTCCATGGTTACAGGTACATAATCTGGTGTTGGATTGGAAATCTATGTCTGTGACTAGTTGGGGTTGTCAGGGGGTTCATGATGACGTTCCTCTGATGTCAATTTCCTCCTCCCCCTCTTCTGAAATTCCTGAGTTTCTGTCAGATTTCCAGGATGTTTTCGATGAGCCCAAGTCCAGTTCCCTTCCACCGCATAGGGACTGTGATTGTGCTATTGACTTGATTCCAGGCTCAAGGTTTCCTAAGGGCCGACTTTTCAACCTGTCTGTGCCTGAACATGCCGCCATGCGGAGCTATGTAAAGGAGTCTTTGGAGAAGGGGCATATTCGGCCATCTTCTTCTCCATTGGGAGCAGGTTTTTTTTTTGTTGCCAAGAAGGATGGCTCCTTGAGACCCTGTATTGATTATCGCCTCTTGAATAAGATCACGGTCAAATTCCAATACCCTTTGCCTTTGCTTTCTGATTTGTTTGCCAGGATTAAGGGGGCTACTTGGTTTACTAAGATTGACCTTCGAGGGGCATATAATCTTGTTCGTATTAAGCAGGGTGACGAATGGAAAACTGAGTTTAATACGCCCGAGGGCCATTTTGAATATCTTGTGATGCCATTCGGACTCTCTAATGCTCCATCTGTGTTTCAGTCCTTCATGCATGATATTTTTCGGAATTATCTTGATAAATTCATGATTGTATATTTGGATGATATTTTGATTTTTTTAGATGATTGGGAGTCTCATGTGAAACAAGTCAGGATGGTATTTCAGGTCCTTCGTGATAATGTCTTGTTTGTGAAGGGGTCTAAGTGCCTCTTTGGAGAACAGAAGGTTTATTTTTTGGGCTTCATTTTTTCTCCATCATCTATAGAAATGGATCCGGTTAAGGTTCAGGCCATTCATGATTGGATCCAGCCCACATCCGTGAAGAGCCTACAGAAATTTTTGGGCTTTGCTAATTTTTATCGCCGTTTCATTGCCAACTTCTCCAGTGTGGTTAAACCCCTGACCGATTTGACGAGGAAGGGCGCTGATGTAGCTAATTGGTCCTCTGAGGCTGTTTCTGCCTTTCAGGAGCTTAAGCGCCGATTTACTTCTGCCCCTGTGTTGCGTCAGCTGGATGTTTCTCTTCCTTTTCAGGTTGAGGTTGACGCTTCTCAGATTGGGGCAGGGGCCGTTTTGTCTCAGAGAAATTCTGATGGTTCCTTGATGAAATCGTGTGCCTTCTTTTCTCGAAAGTTTTCGCCTGCGGAACGCAATTATGATGTCGGCAATCGTGAGTTGTTGGCTATGAAGTGGGCATTTGAGGAGTGGCGACATTGGCTTGAGGGGGCCAAGCACCGTATTGTGGTCTTGACCGATCATAAGAATCTGATTTACCTCGAGTCTGCCAAACGGCTGAATCCTAGACAGGCCTGATGGTCCCTGTTTTTCTCCCGTTTTGATTTTGTTGTCTCGTATCTTCCGGGTTCTAAGAATGTTAAGGCTGATGCCCTCTCTAGGAGTTTTTTGCCTGATTCCCCTGGGATTCTTGAGCCGGTTGGTATTCTGAAGGAGGGGGTGATTCTTTCTGCCATCTCCCCTGATTTGCGACGGGTTCTTCAGGAGTTTCAGGCTGATAAACCTGATCGCTGTCCAGCGGGGAAACTGTTTGTTCCTGACAGATGGACTAGTAAAGTGATTTCTGAGGTTCACTGTTCTGTGTTGGCTGGCCATCCTGGGATTTTTGGTACCAGAGATTTGGTTAGTAGGTCCTTTTGGTGGCCTTCTTTGTCACGGGATGTGCGTTCTTTTGTGCAGTCCTGTGGGACTTGTGCGCGGGCCAAACCTTGCTGCTCCCGCGCCAGTGGGTTGCTTTTGCCTTTGCCGGTCCCTGAGAGGCCTTGGACGCATATTTCTATGGATTTTATTTCGGATCTTCCTGTTTCCCCCAGAGGATGTCTGTTATCTGGGTGGTCTGTGACCGGTTTTCTAAGATGGTTCATTTGGTACCTTTGCCTAAATTGCCTTCCTCTTCTGAGTTGGTTCCGTTGTTTTTTCAGCATGTGGTTCGTTTGCATGGCATTCCGGAGAATATTGTGTCCAATAGAGGTTCCCAGCTTGTTTCTAGGTTTTGGCGGTCCTTTTGTGCTAAGCTGGGCATTGATTTGTCTTTTTCTTCCACATTTCATCCTCAGACAAACGGCCAAACCGAGCGAACTAACCAGACTTTGGAAAATTATTTGAGATGCTTTGTGTCTGCCGATCAGGATGATTGGGTGGCTTTCTTGCCATTGGCCGAGTTTGCCCTTAATAATCGGGTTAGTTCGGCTACCTTGGTTTCACCATTCTTTTGTAATTCTGGGTTTCATCCTCGTTTTTCTTCAGGGCAGGTTGAGTCTTCTGATTGTCCTGGGGTGGACTCTGTGGTTGACAGGTTGCAGCAGATTTGGGCTCATGTTGTGGACAATTTGGTGTTGTCTCAGGAGGAGGCTCGGCGTTTTGCCAACCGTCGTCGGCGTGTGGGGTCCCGGCTTCGGGTTGGGGATTTGGTCTGGTTGTCTTCTCGTCATGTTCCTATGAAGGTTCCTTCCCCGAAGTTCAAGCCTCGGTTTATTGGTCCTTATAGGATTTCTGAGATTATCAATCCAGTGTCTTTTCGTTTGGCCCTTCCAGCCTCTTTTTCCATCCATAATGTTTTTCATAGATCTTTGTTGCGGAAATATGTGGTGCCCGTGGTTCCCTCTGTTGATCCTCCTGCCCCGGTGTTGATTGATGGGGAGTTGGAGTATGTTGTGGAGAAGATCTTGGATTCTCGTTTTTCAAGACAGAGGCTTCAGTATCTTGCCAAGTGGAAGGGTTATGGCCAGGAGGATAATTCTTGGGTTGTTGCCTCCGATGTTCATGCTGACGATTTGGTTCGTGCCTTCCATTTGGCTCTTCCGGATCGGCCTGGGGGCTCTGGTGAGGGTTCGGTGACCCCTCTTCAAGGGGGGTACTGTTGTGAATTCTGTTGTGGGTTTTGCTCTTGGGCTCCCTCCGGTGGTTATAAGTGGTAGTGCTGCTGTTTGTCCTTCACAGCAGTCATCAGGTGCTTCCACTTTGGACAGGGCTATTTAGTCTGGCTTCACCCTTTAGTGAGTGCCAGTTGTCCATTATTTTTCTGGAGGGTTCACATCTCTGCTTGGTTTCTCCTGCTGGATTGTCCAAATCATCAAAGATAAGTCCTGGCTTTGTTTTTGCAGTCCACATGCGGTGGACTTTATAGTTCAGTGAATTGCTATGTTTTTTCTTGTCCAGCTTTGTCTGTGTAAGGATTTATTCAGCCAAGCTGGAAGCTCTGGAGTCGCAGAGTTACCCTCCATGCCTTTAGTTAGGTGTGGAGATTTTTGTATTCTCTGTGGTGGATTTTTGTAGTATTTTAATACTGACCGCATAGTACTCTGTCCTGTCTTTTCTTTCTAGATAGCGTGGCCTCCTTTGCTAAATTCTGTTTTCAGTCTGCGTTTGTAATTTCCCTCTCCTCTCACAGTCAATATTTGTGGGGGGCTGTCTTTCCTTTGGGGATTTTCTCTGAGGCAAGATAGTTTTCCTGTTTCTTTCTTTAGGGGTAATTAGTCCTCCGGCTGTGACGAGGTGTTGAGGGAGTGACAGGAACATCCCACGGCTACTTATAGTTGCGGTGTTAAGTTCAGGGTCTGCAGTCAGTATAGAGGCCACCTACTCCAGAGCTCGTCCATGCTGCTCCTAGGCCACCAGATCATAACAGTATATATTTATAATATGGAGTATGTCTATATGAAGATTATGCTATGTACCTATGATGCATGATACTAATCTTTCCCCCTTCTTTTATATGGTCATACATGAATGTATAACATATTACTAATTGTGTGTATCCTTATTACAGAGCCGACTGTATTGACTATCATCATCAGATCACTGTCCTGTGTTCCTCCCCTGGATATTCTTTCCCAATCATATCCTATCCCATTTTTGACCACCCTAAAAGACTGCACTGTGGGTAGATCTGTAACGTCTTAGAGCTTTACTGATCCTCAGCGGAACGCAATCAGGTAGTATGAAGTGGAACGCAGGTTGAATCACACCCACTTCCGTCCTCCACTTCCGGTCTAATTCAGTGGAACGTACGCTTCCGGATCTCTATGGGGGTGGAATGCATACATCGCGATGCTCACTGCGCAACATGACGCGTCACACCTGACACGTCACATCCGGCCACTGGCACCTCACCGTTCTATTTAAATCCGCCGTTATGCTCGCTACGGTAAGGACTAAGGGTGGATACCTCGTCCGATGAAAGCACGCAAGCACATACGGCAAACCGGTAAGCTTATATAGGAGGAAGCACTGCAAAACCAATTGTACATTGTATTTTTAAGAGCACTTTTCTCTGGGTTCATTACAGACTAAGGAAAAGACCAATTACCTAGCGCCCACTATACAATCTAATCAACACACTGGGTATGTACTCTCGGTATATTGGCTACACTTTATTTGGAGCTAGGAATTATAGGAACATAGTTATGCTTCTCTATTTTGAATAATACAGCACGTGAACAGGTCCATGTCTATATTCTACCCATAGGATATGAGCAGTTGGGTAGGTGTTATCCTTATCCTTTTTCCTTTTTCCAATCCCTTGCACATTGTAATAATTATAGGGGTAACTCAGGAGACTCTTTGCGTGGAACAAGACAACTACAGGACACAGTTTTAAAAGTGGTAAAGTCTATATTATCACACGGTGATTCAAACAGGTGCAGAGAGAAACTCAAGTCCACAACACTTGGTGTAAATATTAAACGCAGTTCAGCAGTCTATAGGAAACTTCAGAGGAAAATTCAATCAAGCAGAAAGTCTATGAAGCACAGTTATTCTTGAGGATACTTGACACGAATAAATCCTTGTCTTAGTCCAAACACAGATAGATAAGCTTATAAGGCAGTTCAAATCATATCTTAGCTCAACCAGGGAGGCCTAGTTAATAGTCTCAGGTTTTTGCAGAGCAGCAACAGCTTACATGTGCAGCAAATGCAGATGAAGTAAACACGAGCAGCAGATGAAGGAGGATTACTGGAACTGGTGTATGCATTAGAACACAGCTTTGAAGCACATAACCACACCAGGTAATGATAAAATAAATACCTTTTATTATAATTCATTTAAAAATACATAAGAACAGTGCCAAGTCACACATTGACTAATCAATAATTTATAACATAACCAGAGTACAAATAATGAGGAGAAATGGGTGCACCCACTAAAATGTGCTGCACCATGGAAGCAGCATGGGTCTCTGACCGGGGGATATCAAGGAGTCATAGGTAATGAATAAACTGCTAAAGTGCTTAGTACATAAAGTGCCAATGATAATACGGCTACCTCTTTGCCAGGTAAATATACCAATGACCCATGAAAAAACCATGTACCCATCAAAGATCCTTACCCATATCTGAATCCACGTGCACGCACCCGCGCCCCAACGCGCGTTTCGCCCTCGGCTTCCTCGAACTCAGAGCAGAGTAGCAGGATAACCCCACAGGTTCACAGGAGCAGGAATATAGCCAGGGAGTAATCAGAGGTCAGGAGCTGGATGCAAGGCAGAATACTCTAGCACAGACTGAAGGCTGGGGTGGAGTCTTATAGCAGGAAGACACAGTGCACATGAGACCAAAGACGCCATCTTGGAAAAAGCTTTACTTGATTTTTGAATTTGGAATTGACATGTTTTTGCGTACATTTTATGAATACAATATATCTAATTCCCTGTTGTAGTACACTGAATAAGGTCAGAGTAACATGACCGAAACATTTACATTGTTGTATTAAATATTGGATAAATATTAAAATAATTCACTTAGTACCCGCTTGTGTGCCAAGGCTTCATTCAACTAGTTAAGGTCTGGGACCCTACTTGAGCACCAGCAAACCAAAGGTTGTGCCACGTCATATTCTCTTAACATATAACACAGCAATATAAAAAATAATAAAAATGACGAAATAAATAGTAGAAAATAAGAATAATAAAGGAAAAAATAAATAAATAGAAGAAATAAAATAATGTTTATCCGGTCACTTTTTCTATCATAAGATTCAGTCCCTCGGGGGGCCAAAGTGCCGAGCTTAAATATCCAAAAGCTTTCTTTGTTTATTAGGCTACTAAAACGGTCTGACACAGTGTCGGGTATGTGGTCAATGATTGTTAGCTTCAGAGATTTAAATTTTTTTGGGGCCTATTACAGTATTACTAGGTGCAATATAGTTGCATAATGTACGGTTCCTACGATATATCGTTCTAGGGTGAGGAGGTATAGGTCTCAAAAGTACTGGGTCTCCTTTAAGGATAAACCAGTACTTCGAGAGAAGCTTCTTAATCATTCCATGAGATTGGTTGAAGGTAGTGATGAAACTCCACCTACCAAATGTGGTCTCAGGAGGGCGTGACTTCATATTTTTCTCATTGATTCCACTAATGCAATCTTTTTGAGTAAGAGATTTGGCTCTCAAAAACGCATCTTGAACCAGTCTCCTTGGATACCCTCTCTGTTTAAACCTATAATCTAGAATCTCGGCCTCCTTGAGGAAGTCAGAATCATGTGTACAGTTTTTTCGTATACGCCAATATTGTCCGTAAGGAATATTTTGGATCCACTTTGGTAAGTGGCCACTGCTGAAGCTTAAATAGCTATTTACATCAACTTCTTTAAAATGTGTGGTGGTAGAAAAACATCCAGATCCATCAACATGTATCAAGAGATCTAAAAATTAAATGGACACATTGGAAATATTAGCTGTAAAGCATAGACCGCAGGTGTTCTTATTAAGGTTGGAAATAAACTCAAGTGCTTCCCCCTCTGTACCGGTCCATATACAGAATAAATCGTCTATAAAGCGTCGATAAAAAGCTAATTTACCGGATGTCAGGCCTTGCTGCGCGATGAAGACAGACTCAAAAGCCCCCATGAATAAGTTTGCATAACTGGGGGCAAATCTCGTCCCCATCGCGCAGCCTTTGACCTGACAATAAAAAGTTTGTTCAAAAGAAAATACATTGTTTTCAAGCACAAAGAGAATAGCACTTTAAAAAAAATCTTTTTGCAGAGGAAGTAATGATGAATCAGATAGAAGAAATTGTGGCACTGCCTCTATACCCCTATCGTGGGGAATATTGGTGTATAAGGCTTAAACATCCATTGTAATTAAAAAACCATTAGGAATAGGTGGTAATTTCATAATGGAATCAATGAGATTAGATGAATCTTTAAGGTAAGAATCTAGGGCTATGACATACTTCTGAAGAAAAAGGTCTACATAGTAAGAAAGGTTGCTCGTGATTGAGTCAATACCAGAAATAATTGGAGGGCCCGGAGAGCTGATCGGATTTTTATGGATTTTTGGTAAAAAATAAAAAAAATGGAGTTTTAAAACTTGAAATATTGATGATGAATTTGAACTCTTTTTTTATTCAGAATGGCTGAGGATTGCGCTACCTTGATCAATGCAGTGTATTCAACGAATATGTCAGTAGAGATATCACGGTTGAGTTTGAAGTAATATTCAGAGTCACTAAGGAGTCTAAAAGCCTCTTGAATATAGGCTCCCCTATTCATTATGACCACCCCACCCCCTTTATCCGCATTCTTTATGATGATCTCTTTGTTATCACTAAGGGATTTGATAGCTGCTTTCTCGCCACTACTTAAATTAGTGTTCCGTTTCCTATTATAAGGCAGCAAACGAATTTCCTTAGAGATAAGTTGCTGAAATGTTTCTATATGTGACCCTTTATGGTGGGGAGGATAAAGTTTACTATGGATATTTTTAGGAGCAACATGTAAAAATTGGTCTGGTTCAATAGAGGTGTCTTCTGTTGTAGAATTCTTAATATCCTTATCCCCCTCAATTAGAAAATGACGCTGCACTGTAAGTCTCTGTATGAAGTCATTCGGGTCAAGGTAAACATTAAATACATTTAGCGGTGAATCTGGAAAAAATGACATGTCTGCTGCTGTGTCAGACACACAGCAGTCTCCCGTACTAACTTATTGCAAATTGCTGTGTGCACATTAACCTAGCAACAGAGGAACCATACAACTGCTCAAAATATATATATACACTACTCCAGTTACATATGGATCATATATGATTTATCTGGTCTGCTATGCATACTGTAAGTATTTTATGCAGTGCCCCAGAGTCCTGGTCGTTGCAGTACTGTCGCTCCGCCGCTAAGGGGAGTGATGGTATGTCTGATGGCACTGAAGGAGTTCACCTGACCAGGTATCACAGACACCAATACACTTCATAGTCTGGCCTCCAGGGGGAGCTAAGGGTGCTATGTATTAGGCCACTCCTCACAATCTGGTAAAACTGGGGGTTGGATAGAAAGTTAGAGAGACGCTGACTGGGTTGCAACCAGGCAACATCCTGTGGCAGAGGGTGTTGCAGGAGAAGATTCAGGGGGTCCCTGTCAGGGGTGGGATCCTGACAGAGGCCTAGCGAAAAGGACAGAACGTTAAGGAACCGCGCCTGCACTAGATCGCGGCGGTATCTCAAGAAAGGACAAGAAGCGAGGTTTATTGTGGAGAGTGAGAAACGAGATCAAAGCAAAAAGGAGATAACACCAGTAGGAGTCGTGCTGTAAGATCGAAGCAACATCCTACTGAGGCGCGTAGCCGGTGGCCGGAACGCCGAGGAAGTATTGGGCTCCAAGCATTACTTCAAACCAACGGCAGGACAGTTAATTATAGGTTGGCTGTCTCACCTAAATCACCTAAGCAGACATAGGGGGCAACTGTGGGAGAGGGGCGTCACTAGGGTCCCAGAAGATCTCCAGGCCTACCCGTCATACGGGTGTGTCCTATCCATATCATCTGGGGGACGGAGAAGAACATCAGAACAGACATAAGTTGTGGGAAAGAACATCAGAAACAGACACAACAGTTGTGAGGACTATCCCGTGGTGCTCAGCAGGGAAGTACTACAACACACAGGCGCTAGAAGGTAGGCACAGATTTCTACCTGCAAAGGGAACTCTGGAGGTACCATCGGACCGGCCGGTCTCAGACAGCCCTGTTAACCATACTCTGGATTGAGGACCTTGAAGCCTTCAGTAAAGAGGTAAAGAGACTGCAACCCTGTGTCCTCGTTATTCATCGAGACCTGCACCACGCACCACCACCTACAACTTTCATTGGACGCCCCTTAGCAGGGTCACGGACCGGGTCTAGCCACCGTGACAACCCCAGAACTGAGACCGAGAGGCCCGGTACCGAGTACCCCGCGGCCCTGCGTCTGGAGGCGCTCCATTTTACTCTGGCCGATGTTATCGAGCAGTGAGAATTTTTTACCGCAGCGTATGGAAAGATAGGGATGCAAAATCATATCCCTTCATTTCTTTATAATTACTGACCCTGTTAATGTGGGGACTTTTGGTCAGGAATAGTGTTGAGCATTCCGATACCGCAAGTATCGGGTATCGGCCGATATTTGCTGTATCGGAATTCCGATACCGAGATCCGATACTTTTGTGGTATCGGGTATCGGTATCGAAACAACATTAATGTGTAAAAGAAAGAATTAAAATAAAAAATATTGCTATACTCACCTCTCCGACGCAGCCTGGACTTCAGCGAGGGAACCGGCAGCGTTGTTTGCTTAAAATTCGCGCTTTAACTTCCTTACTTGAAGTCCCGGCTTGTGATTGGTCGCGCGCCGCCCATGTGACCGCGACGCGACCAATCACAGCAAGCCGTGACGTAATTTTAGGTCCTTCAGGATTTTAAAATTACGTTCCGGCGTTGTGATTGGTTGCGTCGCGGTCACATGGGCGACGCGACCAATCACAAGCCGTGACGTCACGGGAGGCAGGACACGCGCGCATTTTAAAATGCGCGCGTCTCCTGCCTCCCGTGACGTCACGGCTTGTGATTGGTCGCGTCGCCCATGTGACCGCGACGCAACCAATCACAACGCCGGAACGTAATTTTAAAATCCTGAAGGAACTAAAATTACGGCACGGCTTGCTGTGATTGGTCGCGTCGCGGTCACATGGGCGGTGCGCGACCAATCACAAGCCGGGACTTCAAGTAAGGAAGTTAAAGCGCGAATTTTAAGCAAACAACGCTGCCGGTTCCCTCGCTGAAGTCCAGGCTGCGTCGGAGAGGTGAGTATAGCAATATTTTTTATTTTAATTCTTTCTTTTACACATTAATATGGTTCCCATGGCCTGAAGGAGAGTTTCCTCTCCTTCAGACCCTGGGAACCATCAGGAATACCGTCCGATATATGAGTCCCATTGACTTGTATTGGTATCGGGTATCGGTATCGGATTAGATCCGATACTTTGCCGGTATCGGCCGATACTTTCCGATACTGATACTTTCAAGTATCGGACGGTATCGCTCAACACTAGTCAGGAACCCTACTTCTATATTATTATTCCACATCCTGGCACATATCGGGATTTAGTGGATCACAGCTCTGATTATTATAACGCTTATTGCTGTGAGCTTACAGTATATACATCCCCATTGGATGTATGTGTACTATATTTTATATATCACATTTTATTGATTATACAAAAAAAGTTCATTTTTATTCACACTTTTCCCCTTTCCCCTCTCTATTACTCTATTATCTTTATGTTGGTGTACACCCATGTGAACGATGTCCAGTGAGGTATGACAATCTTAGCACTACAAAACTGTAAAAGACAATTACCTTGCCAAAAATCTGTGCTGCCCATGTTCAAGGTGGCATTCAGTACACAAACGCGCAAACTTCCTGCGTGGCAAATCTTCCAATTTATAACATGCCAGAAAGAATTACAGGTGTAGACAGATCTTTGAAAGTATGCTTGTCCTAGGCATAGCTGACCCCACATAGACCTAGTTTTGACCCCACTGCATAAGGATGTCCTGCTTAGAGACATCATTGTGAAGTCTCATTTTTGCAAAGCTGAAGAAAAAGTTGCAGCTGCCTCTAGTAAAAGAAACTCACTTCAAATATCCAATTATCTCTGTAAAGACTGGTTGCTGGTTGAAGACTAAAGCTGGTTGAATCTGCCTGTTTCATGTTACCACAATTTTAGACCCAACAAACTATACCCTGCATACCAGTCTTCACCACGGGCTGTCACCAGGTGACTTCTTTCAATACATGACATAACTTGTCCACTTTCCCTAGGTTCCCCCAAATCCTAATTTAAGTTTATTGGTTGCTAGTTGCTGCTTCCCATAGCTGTAATGGTTCATATATTGTCATTTCTCACTCTCACGTCTATATGATTTGCTAGTGGTGGCTATACATGCCCAAGGCTAAGTAGATATGATACACTGCCTAATTTATAGCCATTTACTTCCTCCTCTTTATTAATGCCACACTCTAGGAACTTTTGTTGGCTCTCTTTTCTTCTAATTTGAATTTATTGGCATTAGTTGCTGCTTCTCATAGGTGTAATTGCTCATTTAGAAATTATGATTTTTAATTTTCACTAGTAATGAGGTAGCGTGCTCGTCACTACTTGCTCGAGCATCAATGTGCTCAAGATGCCCGTTACTCGGTGAGTATTTTTTGAATGTTCGAGCGGGAGCCATGTTTGGCACTTTTTAGACAGTCAATGAACATGTAGGGATTTCCTGCAAGTCACTATAATGCCGTAGCCATCTTGGTTGTGGCAATACTGTGATTGGCTGGCCGCATGGTGTCATCAGGTCTGTAGAAGACCCATGATACTTTGTTCAGCATACTACCCCAGAAACAGACATAGTAAGGAGAGATGCTGATGAGAGAGGGACAGAATTGTAGCTGCATATTAGCCAGGGATTCAACCACATTTATATTCAGTATATTTATACTGAAGTCTCATACATCCATCATAGGTGTGCAAATTTGCCTGGCATTGTAATGCTGCAATTTTTTGAGTAGTGAAATTTTATGGGGCATTTATCATGCTAAAGTTCGGCCTCAAAACACCCCCAAAAAAATTTTAATTTAAAAAAATCACATTGTTATATTTATACTGCTGTCTCATACAGGTGCTTCTCACAAAATTAGAATGTCATCAAAAAGTGAATTTATTCCAATTCTTCAATACTAAAAGTGAAACTCATATATTATATAGTCATAAAAAACAGTGATCTATTTCAAGTGTTTATTTCTGTTAATGTTGATTGTTATGGCTTACAGCCAATGAAAACTTAAAAGTCATTATCTCAGTAAATTAGAATACTTTAAAGCACCAGTTTGAAAATTATTTTAAAATCTGAAATTTTTGCCTACTGAAATGTATATTCAGTAAATGCACTCAATACTTGGTCGGGCCTCCTTTTGCATCAATAACTGCATCAATGTAGCGTGGCATGGAGGCGATCAGCCTGTGGCACTGCAGAGTCTGCAGACGTGTTATGGAAGCTCGGGTTGCTTTGATAGCAGCCTTCAGCTCGCCTGCATTGTTGGGTCTGGTGTCTCTCTTCATCTTTACAATACCCCATAGATTCTCTATGGGGTTAAGGTCAGGCGAGTTTGCTGGCCAATCCAGTACAGTGATACTGTTGTTTTTAAACCAGGTATTGGTACTTTTGTCAGTGTAGACAGGTGCAAAGTCCTTCTGCAGAATTAAATTTCCATCTCCAAAAAGCTTGTCGGCAGAGGGAAGTATGATGTGCTCTGAAAGTTCAAGTTCAAGGCTGCGGTTATCCCGGTTGCTTGCGTACCTTTTTCAACCACACTTTTTCCATCCACTCAACTTTCCATTAATGAGGGATACAGCACTCTGTGAACAGCCAACTTCTTTAGCAATGACCTTTTGTGGCTTACCCTCCTTGTGGCATATGTCAATGACTGCCTTCTGGACATCTGTCAAGTCAACAGTCATCCCCATGATTGTGGAGCTTGCTAAAACAGACTAAGGGACCTTTTTAAATGCTTAGGAAGCCTTTGCAGGTGTTTCTTGCTAATTATTCTATTTTACTGAGATAATGACCTTTGGGTATTCACTGGCTGTAAGCCATAATCATCAACTTTAACAGAAATAAACACTTGAAATAGATCACTCTGATTGTATTAACTCTATATAATATATGAGATTCACTTTTTGTATTGAATAACTGAAATATATTAACTTTTTGATGATATTCTAATTTTGTGAGAAGCACCTGTATGTCAATGTGAGGTGTACAAATTTGCCAGGCATTGTAATACAGCCTTTTCTTGAGCAATTCAATTTTATCATGCTACAGTGTAGGCCTCAAAACCCCCGAAAAAGGACATTTTTTGTTATAAAATATTGCATTGCTATATTTGTACTGCACTCTCATACATCCTTGTGAGGCAATTCTGCCTGGAATTTTAATACTGCAATTTTTGGGAGAAGTGAAATTTAATATGGCATTTATTGTGTTACAGTTTGGCTTCAGACACCCCAAAAAATAAATTGTTTGATAAAAAAAATTGCATTGCTATATTTATACTATAGTCTCGAATAGTACGTCCATCTGAGGTGTGCAAATTTGCCTGGCTTTGTAATACAGCCTTTTTTTTGAGCAGTGAAATTTTATAATGCATTTTGCGTGCTACAGTTGGGCCTCAAAACCTCCCCCCAAAAAATAGTTTGTTAAATAGATCACAATGCTATATTTATACTGCAGTCGCACACATCTATCTGAATGGGGCAAATATTACTGGCTTTGTAATACTGCTATTTTTTGGAGCAGTAAAATTCTATATGGCATTTGTCATTCTATAGTTGGACTTCAAAACTCCAAGCAAAAAAAATAATTTGGGTACAAATATTGAAACTGCAGTCTTATGCATCCATCTGTAGTGGGCACATTTTTCTGGCATTGTAATACTGTCAGCAACGTTTTCTCAACAGGGATATATCATATGTAGTTAAAAATGGGCAAGGCAAGTGTTAAGGGACGGGAAGTGGATGTGATGTTGAGGGTGAGCGCAAAGGCTGATGCCGTGGGCAAGGTGAAACTGTACCTGCCGTGGAAGCACAACAAACCCACACGTCAAGTCGATCTAGCTTCCTGTCTCACTTTGTAGGGGGCGCGGAACACCACTCTTGAAGCCAGACCAGTGTGAAAAGGCTGTTGATTGGATAGCAGATAATGCTTATAGTCACTTTGCCAGCACCAGCCTGTCTATCACATGGTCCAGTCTCAGTAACCATGATTCTGGACCATATAATCCTCACGCTGAGTGAAAGGAGACAAGTATCCCACATTTGGACACTCTGAAGAGCTGTTCACATTTCTATTTATAGATTCTGGCCTCAAGCCCTGCCAGTTTCAAGGTGAACATGAGGAGATGATGAGACACAATTGTCATCAAGTGGTGTTGCTATGATAGCAGGAGGACCAAGGTGAGGAAGTGGAAGACAAGGTGGTGGATGATGAAGTCCCTGACCCAACCTGGGAAGGTGACATGCACAGCGAGTACAGTAGCGCACAGTGGGAGGGATCTGCAGCCCCACAACAAACAGGAAGAGGCAGTTTGGTGGCCAGAGACACAAGGCAGGCAACTGATCCCCAGAGCACCAACAAGAGTGAAGTTGCCAAGCCAAGGGTTAGGTGTTCCAGAGTCTAGCAAGTGAGTGTGCATGGATATCTGTGTGGTTCTCCAAAACTTTGAGGACTCAACCAAGATGGTGAGCGGTGATCTCATCCCACTTCTCTGTCTACTTATAATTAAAGAGGAGGCTTTGCAGGCAGGACAAGTTGAGATGGAGCAAACAACTAAACTGGGTGATGCTGTATAGCCCAGCCTCATCTCATCATCTCAATGCGTATTGGGTGATAATGATGAGGAGGAGGAACAGGAGCTGGTTGCCTGCGCTACAGATGGTAGTACCCACACCACCTCCATCTCATCTGTTTAGCGTGGATAGCCTGAAGACGAAGAGGAGAAGGAGGACAAGGATGAAGATGAGGAGGACAACATGGACAGTCACCCTCTTGGTGGGGACAGTGAAGTCTTGGCTGTTGGCAGTCTGGCACACATGGCTGAGTTTATGTTCTGCTACAGATCCTCGCGTTGTACGCATTTTGGCCAACACTAATTACTGGTTGGTCACCTTTCTAGACCCGCGCTACAAGGAAAACTTTACATCTCTCCTTCCAGTGGTGGAGAAGTGTAATAAAATGTTGCAGTACCAGAAGGCCCTAGTTGAAGAATTATTAAAAAATTCCCATCTGACAATGCTTGCGGCAGAAGTCACAGTTCCTTGTACAACCAAAGAGAGGAGATTAGGGAGACACACACCAGATGCAGAAGAGGCAGCGGAACACTCTCAAAGGTCTGGGACAGTTTTCTGAAACCCTCCCAGCACCCTGGCCCTGATACGCAGGGTACTCTGACAAGGAGGGAAAAGTTTGGGAAGATGCTGAAGGAGTACCTTGCCAACTGTACCAGTGTTTTTTTTACGATGATCTGTACTCAGAAATTAATCAAAGTTGGCAGTGTTAATTGCGTTGCTCCAGAGTTTGTTGCTGCCATGTACAAGAAAAAAAAAATTTTCAGGGCAGGTAAAAATCCCTTTTACATTCTACAATAATACCACTCTTATCTGCAATTCATCTACGGTCAAGTATGTCAGTAAGAATAGCGTATGACAGGCATCTAGTCAGGGATTATTGCTTTATAAATTCTAATCTTTGCTGCTGTTTTTTTCCATGCACTCCTTGACTGATTCAGGCTTTTTATGTTGTCCTCAACTCAGAATTCGCCAAAGCAAGCAACATTAAATGTTTTAATGTGTGTATTCACAGTTTCTTTGTAACATCTGTATGTAAGAGGTAGTGTCTAGGAGTACCTAGAATAATTGATACTGTTTTAAAGGCAAAGGGAGGTCACATCAAATATTAATATGATTTAGATATCTATTTTATTTCACTTTAGATTTATTACAATACATAACAGTAACCTATTAACACTTGCTTTTTTGAAAGCATTCTTACTTTGCAGGATTTTTTCCACAGCTGCCCAAAACTTTTGCACAGGATTGTATATATACGAGGGTGAGTCAAAAATAATCGCGCCCTGGGAGATTGAATTAACTATTAGGCCGGCGTCACACTAGAGAGTTTTACGGACATATGAGCGCAGAAAATATGTCCGTAAAATACGCATTACACACGGCCCAATGAATCTCTATGAGGCTGCTCCTATCAGCCGTATATTACGCATCCGTAATATACGGTATTGTACGTGCGTAGAAAATCGCAGCATGCTGCGTTTGTCAGCGTATTGCGCAAAAAATACGCCAATGCAAGGCTATGGGGGCGAGAAAATTACGAATTACACACGGACCATGCGTGTGACTTGCGAGAAATACGCAGCGGTGTTCTCTAGAAAAGCCGGCAATTCAGTGTGGTGTACAGTAAAATCACACTGACAGAATAGAATAGAATAGGTAGAATAAATGTGTACACATAGAATAGGTATATATATAGATATATGTCAGTGAGACAAATATATATATATATTTATGTCTAATTGAGCGCTAGATAGCAGAAAAGCCGGTAATTCAATTACCGGCTTCTGCTATCTCCTTCACAAACCCGACAGGATATGGTTTAGATACAGTAAACCATCTCATATCCCTTCTTTTATTACATATTCCTCATTACTAATGTAACAAGTGTCTCTGTGTAAAATTTGGGGTCTCTAGCTATTAAATTAAAGGGCTAAATCCTGGAAAAAAATGGCGTGGGCTCACGCGCAATTTTCCCCACCAGAGTGGGAAAGCCAGTGACTGAGGGCAGATATTAATAGCCTAGAGAGGGACCATGGTTATTGCCCCCCCCTGGCTAAAAACATCTGCCCCCAGCCACCCCAGAAAAGGCACATCTGGAAGATGCGCCTATTCTGGCACTTAGCCTCTCTCTTCCCACTCCCCTGTAGCGGTGGGATATGGGGTAATGAAGGGTTAATGTCACCTTGCTATTGTAAGGTGACATTAAGCCAGGTTGATAATGGAGAGGCATCAATTATGACACCTATCAATTATTATTCCAGTAGTACGAAATGGTAAATAAAACACACACACATTATTAAAAAGTATTTTAATGAAATAAAGACACATGGTGTTTTAATATTTTATTATTCTCTTAATCCACCTGAAGACCCTTGTCACCTGAAATAAAGTTAAACAAAACAAACAACAATATTCCATACCTTCCGTCGTTCAGTCTTGTCCCACGCTGTAAATCCATCTGAAGGGGTTAAATCATTTTACACCCAGGAGCTCTGCTAATGCAGCTGTGCTCCTGACTGTAAAACTTTGTGAATGAATGGAATGCAGGGGAATGTCCTGTGGTTACCTCGAGTCGCGGTGATGCGCCCTCTGCTGCATGAACTCATATGAACTCGAGCCTGGGAACTTTTCTGAAAAATGGGATATGAGATGGTTTACTGTATGTAAACCATGTCTCATATCATGTCGGGTTTGGGAAGGAGATAGCAAAAGCCGTCAATTGAATTATCGGCTTTTATGCTATCTTGCTCTGAATTAAATATAAATATATATATATGTGTCTCACTGACATATATATATATATATATATATATATATATATATATATATATATATATATATATATAGACTGTATATATGTTTTTAGGAATATTTTAGCCGATGGATCCATGATTTGTCCATTTTGCAAGCCTGCGCAAAAAAAATCGCCGTACGCAAGCCATACGGATGCCATACGGAAGACACACGGATACATTTGTCCGTAAAAATCGCATCCTCGCATTGAATACGGAACAGTGTTTTGGGAAAATTACTGCGTATTACGGCCGTAAAATACGGACCGTCTTTCCCTACGCTGAGTGTGACGCCGGCCTTAGAAAAGACAAATATATCATTCATCAACATAATCTTCCTGCTTTTCAATACACTTTATCTATCTGTTAGAAACTGTGACTTACAAATGCACAGCTGTCTTTACCTCTTTATCAGACGTGAATCTTTGTCCTCATAGGGCTGATTTGCCACATAATCCACTGTCACTTTTTCTATCCAACAGAATCAGTCCTCATTTATGCTCAATTTTGTCAATTTTGTCATTGTTTATTGATATGGCCAGGGGTGCAACTCCTTCTGACGCTTGTGAGATCTTACCTGAACTTCTTTATCAATTCATAGAGACAATGTGACGGAGGTGCAACTCATGTGCTACCAATGATGAATCTGCAGTACATCCAGCGGGATATAATGAATGATTTATTGAATAGGTTGACAGATTCAATATGTTTCGAGGCCATGCAGGACCACTTTATCAGGACAGAAACCTAGTGTGACTGACAGAAATGGTTGTCCTTTTATGCTGTACTGTTAAAAAAAACCCGCCAAACCGGGCACCTGACTATGTCAAAGCTCAGCAGTGTCACGGGGGTGATGATAATTCAAAACCTGATATAAAGTGCATAACAGACAAAATTTTCACACACTAACATGGAGAAAATGAATATAATGTATAAGAATGTGATGAAATTAAAAACAATAAAATAATGAAAGTGATGGATCTTGGACCCATTGAATGAGTGCATGTGTGCAACTCGAGGGATCTGAACTTGAGCAGAAAAAAATAATAGATGGACTTATAGCACCAGAAACTGTTTGGAACCACTATGCTAGTGCAGTGTCACTGAAGAGAGAATAAAAGCAACAATCGGATCGTTGTATGTGTGTAGAAATTCACCTTAGCGAGTTACATGAGGTGGCCCCTATTATTTTAAAATATTGACCAATGAAGTAATGAGTGTATTGAGAGAATATATATATTGGAAAGAGAAATTGTGTGTGTATATTAAAAATGAATATAGGAATAAAAAGAAAGATATTGCTCTATATATCTGGAATGTATAATAAAATTGTATAATAAAATTGTAATGGTGAAGGTGACTTCCTAATGACCCAGAACAGTGAGGGCAGAGTGGAGTGTAAAGTGTTAAAAGAAACCAGAATGATAACGTGATAAAAAATCGCTCTGTCATTCCACAATCAGGTGAAACCATTCACATCAGAAGTCACATGTCCTGTAATTCCTACTTTGTGATATACGTCATTATCTGCAGCTGTCAAAAATGATATGTGGAGAGGACTACCCAACGCCTCCATAAACGTTTAAAGTCACAAGGATATAATATTCAAAAAGGATTTCTTAAAATAGCCTGTCACGACACTGTACCATAGTACATAGAAAGGATTTCAAACAATTAGGCCGGCATCACACTCGGCGTAAGACAATACGGTCCGTATTTTACGGCCGTAATACAGCCGTAATACGGAGAAATGTTCCCAAAATAGTGATCCGTAGGCAGGGTGTGTCAGCGTATTTTGCGCATGGCATCCTCCGTATGTAATCCGTATGGCATCCGTACTGCGATATTTTCTCGCAGGCTTGCAAAACCGACATCTAATGGATTTATGTGCTCAAATGTTCGGGAAAACATATATATATATATATGTCATTGAGACACATATATATATATTCTGTATTTATATTTACTACAGCGCGATATCTGTGAAAAGCCGGTAATTCAATTGCCGGCTTTTCATTTCTCCTTCCCAAACCCGACAGGATATGAGACATGGTTTACATACAGTAAACCATCTCATATCCCCTTTTTTTTTTGCATATTCCACACTACTAATGTTAGTAGTGTGTGTGTGCAAAATGTGGGCGCTGTAGCTGCGAAAATAAAGGGTTAAATGGCGGAAAAAATTGGCGTGGGCTCCCGCGCAATTTTCTCTGCCAGAATGGTAAAGCCAGTGACTGACGGCAGATATTAATAGCCAGGAGAGGGTCCATGGTTATTGGCCCCCCCGTGGCTAAAAACATCTGCCCCCAGCCACCCCAGAAAAGGCACATCTGGAAGATGCGCCTATTCTGGCACTTGGCCACTCTCTTCCCACTCCCGTGTAGCGGTGGGATATGGGGTAATGAAGGGTTAATGCCACCTTGCTATTGTAAGGTGACATTAAGCCAGATTAATAATGGAGAGGCGTCAATTATGACACCTATCCATTATTAATCCAATTGTTTGAAAGGGTTAAAAAACACACACACACAAACACACACATGATTTAAAAGTATTTTAATGAAATAAACACAGCGGTTGTTTTAATTATAGTGCTTTGGAACAAAGCACTATACTGTTATTCCATCGTGGTAAACTTCTTATTATTATTAGGCTTTTTTCAGCAATTAATGCAGCCCGAACCGCTGAACGCACAGACTCCAGTGAGGTGTCATTTCGAAGCCAGCGTCCACGAGAGGTGTGCTAAGTATTTTTCGTGTCGATCGGATTTGTAGTTTTGGCGCAATTTGCGTTTGAAAATTGTTTCCCCTCATTGGAAAGCATTGTCTTAATGCGTTTCAATAGGGAAATTTCCTCATAGCGTATAATGGCCTGGTTTCTGAGGCAATTTCAACATAACTGTCAACTGCCACCTGGCTGATTAGCTCATTGATATGCGCAGTCAGACCAAGTTACTATGCCAACGCCTATGAACTGTACATGACCCCAGCAGGACAGTTTTGCCAGATAATATCAGCTCTTAAAGTGACCCGCCCACCAAATCGGCCCCTGAGGTGCTCCGCCCACCAAATCGGCCCCTGAGGTGCCCCGCCCACCAAATTGGACCCAGAGTGGCCCCGCCCATGAAATCGGCCCCAGAGTGGCCCCGCCCACCAAATTGGCCCCAGAGTGGCCCCGCCCATCAAATCGGCCCCTGAGGGGCCCTGCCCACCAAATCGGCCCCCCAGGGGCCCCGCCCCCCAAATCGAACCCCGAGGGGCCCCGACTCCCAAATCGGACCCTGAGGGGCCCTGCCCACCAAATAGGACCCCCAGGGGCCACTCCCGCCAAATCGGACCCCCGGGGGCCCCGCCCCCCAAATCGGACCCAGAGTGGCGCCGCCCGCCAAATCGGACCCAGAGTGGCACCGCCCGCCAAATCGGACCCAGAGTTGCGCCGCCCGCCAAATCGGACCCAGAGAGGCGCCGCCCGCCAAATCGGACCCAGAGTGGCGCCGCCCGCAAAATCGGACCCAGAGTGGCGCCGCCCGCCAAATCGGACCCAGAGTGACCCGGGCCGCCAAATCGGACCCAGAGTGACCCGGGCCGCCAAATCGGACCCAGAGTGACCCAGGCCGCCAAATCGAACCCAGAGTGGCGCCGCCCGCCAAATCGGACCCAGAGTGGCGCCGCCCGCCAAATCGGACCCAGAGTGGCGCCGCCCGCCAAATCGGACCCAGAGTGGCGCCGCCCGCCAAATCGGACCCAGAGTGGCGCCGCCCGCCAAATCGGACCCAGAGTGGCGCCGCCCGCCAAATCGGACCCAGAGTGGCGCCGCCCGCCAAATCGGACCCAGAGTGACCCGGGCCGCCAAATCGGACCCAGAGTGGCGCCGCCCGCCAAATCGGACCCAGAGTGGCGCCGCCCGCCAAATCGGACCCAGAGTGGCGCCGCCCGCCAAATCGGACCCAGAGTGGCGCCGCCCGCCAAATCGGACCCAGAGTGGCGCGGCCCGCCAAATCGGACCCAGAGTGACCCGGCCCGCCAAATCGGACCCAGAGTGACCCGGCCCGCCAAATCGGACCCAGAGTGACCCGGCCCGCCAAATCGGACCCAGAGTGACCCGGCCCGCCAAATCGGACCCAGAGTGACCCGGCCCGCCAAATCGGACCCAGAGTGACCCGGCCCGCCAAATCGGACCCAGAGTGACCCGGCCCGCCAAATCGGACCCAGAGTGACCCGGCCCGCCAAATCGGACCAAGAGTGGCGCCGCCCGCCAAGTCGGACCCAGAGTGGCGCCGCCCGCCAAGTCGGACCCAGAGTGGCGCCGCCCGCCAAGTCGGACCCAGAGTGGCGCCGCCCGCCAAGTCGGACCCAGAGTGGCGCCGCCCGCCAAGTCGGACCCAGAGTGGCGCCGCCCGCCAAGTCGGACCCAGAGTGGCGCCGCCCACCAAGTCGGACCCAGAGTGGCGCCGCCCGTCAAATCAGACCCAGAGTGGCGCCGCCCGTCAAATCGGACCCAGAGTGACCCGGGCCACCAAATCGGACCCAGAGTGACCCGGGCCACCAAATCGGACCCAGAGTGACCCGGGCCACCAAATCGGACCCAGAGTGACCCGGGCCACCAAATCGGACCCAGAGTGACCCGGGCCACCAAATCGGACCCAGAGTGACCCGGGCCACCAAATCGGACCCAGAGTGACCCGGGCCACCAAATCGGACCCAGAGTGACCCGGGCCACCAAATCGGACCCAGAGTGACCCGGGCCACCAAATCGGACCCAGAGTGACCCGGGCCACCAAATCGGGCCCAGAGTAACCCGGACCACCAAATCGGGCCCAGAGTGACCCGGGTTGACCAAATCGGGCCCAGAGTGACCCGGGTTGACCAAATTGGGCCCAGAGTGACCCGGGCCTCCAAATGGGACCCAGAGTGACCCGGGCCACCAAATGGGACCCAGAGTGACCCGGGCCACCAAATGGGACCCAGAGTGACCCGGGCCACCAAATGGGACCCAGAGTGACCCGGCCCACCAAATGGGACCCAGAGTGACCCGGCCCACCAAATGGGACCCAGAGTGACCCGGCCCACCAAATGGGACCCAGAGTGACCCGGCCCACCAAATGGGACCCAGAGTGACCCGGCCCACCAAATGGGACCCAGAGTGACCCGGCCCACCAAATGGGACCCAGAGTGACCCGGCCCACCAAATGGGACCGAGAGTGACCCGGCCCACCAAGCCTCAACCCTGAGGGGCTACAACTACCAAACCAGCGCCTGAGGAGCACCCAAGTGTGAAAGTCTTGCAGGGGCAGCCCGGGCACCATTCCAAAGCACTATCTGTAGTTCCTTCAGGAAATACCCATCTAGTTATTATTATTAGGCTTTTTTCCGCAATTAATGCGGCCCATACCGCTGCACTCACAGACTCCAGTGAGGCGTCATTTCGAAGCCAGCGTCCACGAGAGGTGTGCTAAGTATTTTTCGTGTCGATCGGATTTGTAGTTTTGGCGCAATTTGCATTTGAAAATTGTTTTCCCCTCATTGGAAAGCATTGTCTCAATGCGTTTCAATAGTGAAATTTCCTCATAGGGTATAATGGGCTGGTTTATGAGGCAATTTCTAAAAATAACTGCCAACTGCCACCTGGCTGATTAGCTCATTGATATGCGCAGTCAGATCCAGTTACTATGCCAACGCCTACGAGCCCACTAGGAAACAGGTTTTGTCACTCAGTTAATATCAGCTCCTCTCTGTTATCAGTCATTCCCCTGTCCTGCTGTCAGTCTATTTCTCTCTGTTATAAGCCATTCTCCTTACTGCTGTCAGTCTATTTCTCTCTGTTATCAGCCTTTCCCCTGTCCTGCTGTCAGTCTATTCTCTCTGTTATCAGCCATTCCCCCGTCCTGCTCTCAGTCTATTTCTCTGTTATCAGCCATTCCCCTGTCCTGCTGTCAGTCTATTTCTCTCTGTTATCAGCCATTCCCCGTCCTGCTGTCAGTCTATTTCTCTCTGTTATCAGCCATTCCCCTGTCCTGCTGTCAGTCTATTCTCTCTGTTATCAGCCATTCCCCTGTCCTGCTGTCAGTTTATTCTCTGTTATCAGCCATTCCCTTATCCTGCTGTCAGTCAGAGTGACCCGGCCCACCAAATCGTACCCAGAGTGACCCGGCCCACCAAATCGGACCCAGAGTGACCCGGCCCACCAAATCGGACCCAGAGTGACCCGGCCCACCAAATCGGACCCTGAGTGACCCGGGCCACCAAGTCGGACCCAGAGTGACCCGGGCCACCAAGTCGGACCCAGAGTGACCCGGGCCACCAAGTCGGACCCAGAGTGACCCGGGCCACCAAGTCGGACCCAGAGTGACCCGGGCCACCAAATCGGACCCAGAGTGACCCGGGCCACCAAATCGAACCCAGAGTGACTCGGCCCACCAAATCGGACCCAGAGTGACCCGGGCCACCAAATCGGACCCAGAGTGACCCGGGCCACCAAATCGGACCCAGAGTGACCCGGGCCACCAAATCGGACCCAGAGTGACCCGGCCCCCCAAACCGGACCCAGAGTGACCCGGCCCACCAAATCGGACCCAGAGTGACCCGGCCCACCAAATCGGACCCAGAGTGACCCGGCCCACCAAATCGGACCCAGAGTGACCCGGCCCACCAAATCGGACCCAGAGTGACCCGGCCCACCAAATGGGACCCAGAGTGACCCGGCCCACCAAATCGGACCCAGAGTGACCCGGGCCACCAAGTCGGACCCAGAGTGACCCGGGCCACCAAGTCGGACCCAGAGTGACCCGGGCCACCAAATCGGACCCAGAGTGACCCGGGCCACCAAATCGGACCCAGAGTGACCCGGGCCACCAAATCGGACCCAGAGTGACCCGGGCCACCAAATCGGACCCAGAGTGACCCGGGCCACCAAATCGGACCCAGAGTGACCCGGCCCACCAAATCGGACCCAGAGTGACCCGGCCCACCAAATCGGACCCAGAGTGACCCGGCCCACCAAATCGGACCCAGAGTGACCCGGCCCACCAAATCGGACCCAGAGTGACCCGGCCCACCAAATCGGACCTAGAGTGACCCGGGCCACCAAGTCGGACCCAGAGTGACCCGGGCCACCAAGTCGGACCCAGAGTGACCCGGGCCACCAAGTCAGACCCACAGTGACCCGGGCCACCAAATCGGACCCAGAGTGACCCGGGCCACCAAGTCGGACCCAGAGTGACCCGGGCCACCAAGTCGGACCCAGAGTGACCCGGGCCACCAAATCGGACCCAGAGTGACCCGGGCCAAAAAATCGGACCCAGAGTGACCCGGGCCACCAAATCGGACCCAGAGTGGCCCGGGCCACCAAATCGGACCCAGAGTGACCCGGCCCACCAAATCGGACCCAGAGTGACCCGGCCCACCAAATCGGACCCAGAGTGACCTGGCCCACCAAATCGGACCCAGAGTGACCCGGGCCACCAAGTCGGACCCAGAGTGACCCGGGCCACCAAGTCAGACCCAGAGTGACCCGGGCCACCAAGTCGGACCCAGAGTGACCCGGGCCACCAAATCGGACCCAGAGTGACCCGGGCCACCAAATCGAACCCAGAGTGACTCGGCCCACCAAATCGGACCCAGAGTGACCCGGGCCACCAAATCGGACCCAGAGTGACCCGGGCCACCAAATCGGACCCAGAGTGACCCGGGCCACCAAATCGGACCCAGAGTGACCCGGCCCCCCAAACCGGACCCAGAGTGACCCGGCCCACCAAATCGGACCCAGAGTGACCCGGCCCACCAAATCGGACCCAGAGTGACCCGGCCCACCAAATCGGACCCAGAGTGACCCGGCCCACCAAATCGGACCCAGAGTGACCCGGCCCACCAAATGGGACCCAGAGTGACCCGGCCCACCAAATCGGACCCAGAGTGACCTGGGCCACCAAGTCGGACCCAGAGTGACCCGGGCCACCAAGTCGGACCCAGAGTGACCCGGGCCACCAAATCGGACCCAGAGTGACCCGGGCCACCAAATCGGACCCAGAGTGACCCGGGCCACCAAATCGGACCCAGAGTGACCCGGGCCACCAAATCGGACCCAGAGTGACCCGGGCCACCAAATCGGACCCAGAGTGACCCGGCCCACCAAATCGGACCCAGAGTGACCCGGCCCACCAAATCGGACCCAGAGTGACCCGGCCCACCAAATCGGACCCAGAGTGACCCGGCCCACCAAATCGGACCCAGAGTGACCCGGCCCACCAAATCGGACCTAGAGTGACCCGGGCCACCAAGTCGGACCCAGAGTGACCCGGGCCACCAAGTCGGACCCAGAGTGACCCGGGCCACCAAGTCAGACCCACAGTGACCCGGGCCACCAAATCGGACCCAGAGTGACCCGGGCCACCAAGTCGGACCCAGAGTGACCCGGGCCACCAAGTCGGACCCAGAGTGACCCGGGCCACCAAATCGGACCCAGAGTGACCCGGGCCAAAAAATCGGACCCAGAGTGACCCGGGCCACCAAATCGGACCCAGAGTGGCCCGGGCCACCAAATCGGACCCAGAGTGACCCGGCCCACCAAATCGGACCCAGAGTGACCCGGCCCACCAAATCGGACCCAGAGTGACCTGGCCCACCAAATCGGACCCAGAGTGACCCGGCCCAACAAATCGGACCCAGAGTGACCCGGACCACCAAATCGGACCCAGAGTGACCCGGGCCACCAAATCGCACCCAGAGTGACCCGGGCCACCAAATCGCACCCAGAGTGACCCGGGCCACCAAATCGGACCCAGAGTGACCCGGGCCACCAAATCGGACCCAGAGTGACCCGTGCCACCAAATCGGACCCAGAGTGACCCGGGCCACCAAATCGGACCCAGAGTGACCCGGGCCACCAAATCGGACCCAGAGTGACCCGGGCCACCAAATCGGACCCAGAGTGACCCAGGCCACCAAATCGGACCCAGAGTGACCCAGGCCACCAAATCGGACCCAGAGTGACCCGGGCCACCAAATCGGACCCAGAGTGACCCGGCCCACCAAATCGGACCCAGAGTGACCCGGGCCACCAAATCGGACCCAGAGTGGCTTCAACCCTGAGGGGCTACAACTACCAAACCAGCGCCTGAGGGGCACCCAAGTGTGAAAGTCTTGCAGGGGCAGCCCGGGCACCATTCCAAAGCACTATCTGTAGTTCCTTCAGGAAATACCCATCTAGTTATTATTATTATTATTAGGCTTTTTTTCGCAGTTAATGCGGCCCAAACCGCTGAACGCACAGACTCCAGTGAGGTGTCATTTCGAAGCCAGCGTCCACGAGAGGTGTGCTAAGTATTTTTCATGTCGATCGGATTTGTAGTTTTGGCGCAATTTGCATTTGAAAATTGTTTCCCCCTCATTGGAAAGCATTGTTTCAATGCATTTCAATAGGGAAATTTTCCTATACGTTTATAATGGGCTGGTTTCTGAGGCAATTTCTAAAAATAACTGCAAACTGCCACCTGGCTGATTAGCTCATTAATATGCGCAGTCAGACACAGTTACTATGCCAACGCCTACCAACGCCACCAGGTCACAGTTTTGTCAGATAATATCAGCTCTTAAAGTGACAGCACAGCACAATTCCAAAGCACTATCTGTAGTCATATTATAATTATTGCCCCGCTCACCAATTCGGACCCCGAGTGGCGCCGCCCGCCAAATCGGACCCAGAGTGGCGCCGCCCACCAAATCGGACCCAGAGTGGCGCCGCCCGCCAAATCGGACCCAGAGTGGCGCCGCCCGCCAAATCGGACCCAGAGTGGCGCCGCCCGCCAAATTTGTCCCAGAGTGACCCCGCCTGCCAAATTGGTCCCAGAGTGACCCCGCCCACCAAATCGGAACCAGAGTGGCCTCACCCCTTTAGGGGCTACAACTACCAAACCAGCGCCTGAGGGGCACCCAAGTGTGAAAGTCTTGCAGGGGCAGCCCGGGCACCATTCCAAAGCACTATCTGTAGTTCCTTCAGGAAATACCCATCTAGTTATTATAGTGCTTTGGAACAAAGCACTATACTGTTATTCCATCGTGGATAACTTCTTCTTCTTATTATTATTATTATTATTAGGCTTTATTCCGCAATTAATGCGGCCCAAACCGTAAAACGCACAGACTCCAGTGAGGTGTCATTTCGAAGCCAGCGTCCACGAGAGGTGTGCTAAGTATTTTTCATGTCGATCGGATTTGTAGTTTTGGCGCAATTTGCATTTGAAAATTGTTTCCCCCTCATTGGAAAGCATTGTTTCAATGCATTTCAATAGGGAAATTTTCCTATACGTTTAAAATAGCCTGGTTTCTGAGGCAATTTCTAAAAATAACTTAACTGCCAAATGCCACCTGGCTGATTAGCTCATTGATATGCGCAGTCAGACACAGTTACTATGCCAACGCCTACCAACTCCACCAGGTCACAGTTTTGTCAGATAATATCAGCTCTTAAAGTGACAGTACAGCACAATTTCAAAGCACTATCTGTAGTCTTATTATTATTACAGTATACAGCGCAGAGCCCCGCAGCATACAGCGCAGAGCCCCGCAGTATACAGCGCAGAGCCGCGCAGTATACAGCGCAGAGCCGCGCATTATACAGCACGGAGCCACGCAGCATACAGCGCAGAGCCACGCAGCATACAGCGCAGAACTGCGCAGCATACAGCGCAGAGCCACGCAGCATACAGCGCAGAGCCCCGCAGCATACAGCGCAGAGCCCCGCAGCGTACAGCGCAGAGCCCCGCAGTGTACAGCGCAGAGCCCCGCAGCATACAGCGCAGAGCCGCGCAGCTTACAGCGCAGAGCCCCGCAGCATACAGCTCAGAGCCCCGCAGTATACAGCGCAGAGCCGTGCAGTATACAGCGCGGAGCCGCGCATTATACAGCATGGAGCCGCGCATCATACAGCGCGGAGCCGCGCAGCATACAGCGCAGAGCCCCGCAGCATACAGCGCAGAGCCCCGCAGCATACAGCGCAGAGCCCCGCAGCATACAGCGCAGAGCCGCGCAGTATACAGCGCAGAGCCCCGCAGCATACAGCGCAGAGCCCTGCAGTATACTGTGCAGAGCCGCGCAGTATACAGCGCAGAGCCGCGCATTATACAGTGCAGTGCCCGCAGCATACAGCGCGTTGCCGCGCAGCATACAGCGCAGAGCCGTGCAGCATACAGCGCAGAGCCCCGCAGCATACAGCGCAGAGCCCCGCAGCATACAGCGCAGAGCCGCGCATTATACAGCGCAGAGCCGCGCAGCATACAGCGCAGAGCCGCTCAGCTTACAGCGCAGAGCCGCGCAGCATACAGCGCAGAGCCCCGCAGCATACAGCGCAGAGTATGTGAAAAGTAAGTGCCCCCCCGACCCCGTGTGTGAAAAGTAAGTGCCCCCCCGGCCCCGTGTGTGAAAAGTAAGTGCCCCCCCGGCCCCGTGTGTAAAAAGTAGGTGCCCCCCAGCCCCGTGTGTGAAAAGTAAGTGCCCCCCGGCCCCGTGTGTGAAAAGTAAGTGCCCTCCGGCCCCGTGTGTGAAAAGTAAGTGCCCCCCGGCCCCGTGTGCAAAAGTAAGTGCGCCCCCGGCCCCGTGTGCAAAAGTAAGTGCGCCCCCGGCCCCGTGTGCAAAAGTAAGTGCGCCCCGTGTGCAAAAGTAAGTGCGCCCCGTGTGCAAAAGTAAGTGCGCCCCCGGCCCCGTGTGCAAAAGTAAGTGCGCCCCCGGCCCCGTGTGCAAAAGTAAGTGCCCCCTGCCCACCAAATCGGACCCAGAGTTACCAGGGCCACCAAATCGGACCCAGAGTGACCCGGCCCACCAAATCGGACCCAGAGTGACCCGGGCCACCAAATCGGACCCAGAGTGACCCGGGCCACCAAATCGGACCCAGAGTGACCCGGGCCACCAAATCGGACCCAGAGTGACCCGGGCCACCAAATCGGACCTAGAGTGACCCGGGCCACCAAATCGGACCCAGAGTGACCCGGGCCACCAAATCGGACCCAGAGTGACCCGGCCCACCAAATCGGACCCAGAGTGACCCGGCCCACCAAATCGGACCCAGAGTGACCCGGCCCACCAAATCGGACCAGAGTGACCCGGCCCACCAAGTCGGACCCAGAGTGACCTGGCCCACCAAGTCGGACCCAGAGTGACCCGGCCCACCAAGTCGGACCCAGAGTGACCCCAGCCACCAAGTCGGACCCAGAGTGACCCGGCCCACCAAGTCGGACCCAGAGTGACCCGGCCCACCAAATCAAACCCAGAGTGACCCGGGCCACCAAATCGGACCCAGAGTGACCCGGCCCACCAAAACGGACCCAGAGTGACCCGGCCCACCAAATCGGACCCAGAGTGACCCGGGCCACCAAATCGGACCCAGAGTGACCCGGGCCACCAAATCGGACCCAGAGTGACCTGGGCCACCAAATCGGACCCAGAGTGACCCAGGCCACCAAGTCGGACCCAGAGTGACCCGGGCCACCAAATCGGACCCAGAGTGACCCGGGCCACCAAATCGGACCCAGAGTGACCCGGGCCACCAAATCGGACCCAGAGTGACCCGGGCCACCAAATCGGACCCAGAGTGACCCGGCCCACTAAGTCGGACCCAGAGTGACCCGGCCCACCAAGTCGGACCCAGAGTGACCCGGGCCACCAAGTCGGACCCAGAGTGACCCGGGCCACCAAGTCGGACCCAGAGTGATCCGGCCCACCAAGTCGGACCCAGAGTGACCCGGCCCACCAAATCGGACCCAGAGTGACCCGGGCCACCAAATCGGACCCAGAGTGACCCGGGCCACCAAATCGGACCCAGAGTGACCCGGGCCACCAAATCGGACCCAGAGTGACCCGGGCCACCAAATCGGACCCAGAGTGACCCGGGCCACCAAATCGGACCCAGAGTGACCCGGCCCACCAAATCGGACCCAGAGTGACCCGGGCCACCAAATCGGACCCAGAGTGACCCGGGCCACCAAATCGGACCCAGAGTGACACGGGCCACCAAGTCGGACCCAGAGTGACCCGGGCCACCAAGTCGGACCCAGAGTGATCCGCCGCCCACCAAGTCGGACCCAGAGTGGCGCCGCCCGCCAAATCGGACCCAGAGTGGCGCCGCCTGCCAAATCGGACCCAGAGTGGCGCCGCCCGCCAAATCGGACCCAGAGTGGCGCCGCTCGCAAATCGGACCCAGAGTGGCGCCGCCCGCCAAATCGGACCCAGAGTGGCGCCGCCCGCCAAATCGGACCCAAAGTGACCCGGGCCACCAAATCGGACCCAGAGTGACCCGGGCCACCAAATCGGACCCAGAGTGACCCGGGCCACCAAATCGGACCCAGAGTGACCCGGGCCACCAAATCGGACCCAGAGTGACCCGGGCCACCAAATCGGACCCAGAGTGACCCGGGCCACCAAATCGGACCCAGAGTGACCCGGGCCACCAAATCAGACCCAGAGTGACCCGGGCCACCAAATCGGACCCAGAGTGACCCGTGTTATGACCCCAATGGCGAGGGTCTCAGAGAAACAAGTAAGTCTGCGACGTACAAAAATCCAGCTCATAGGGCAGTGGTAACTGGGTTGACCATATATCTACTCCTAACGCCAACACTAGCAGTAGCCGGGGAACATGCCTACGTTGGTCGCTAGATGTCTCGCGCCAGCCGGAGGACTAACTACCCCTAGAAGAGGAAAACAAAGACCTCTCTTGCCTCCAGAGAATAGACCCCAAAAGTAGGATAGTAGCCCCCCACAAATAATAACGGTGAGGTAAGAGGAAATGACAAACACAGAGATGAACTAGATTTTAGCAAAGAAAGGCCCACTTACTAATAGCAGAATATAGTAAGATAACTTATATGGTCAACAAAAACCCTATCAAAATCCACGCTGGAGATTCAAGAACCCCCGAACCGTCTAACGGCCCGGGGGGAGAACACCAGCCACCCTAGAGCTTCCAGCAAGGTCAGGAAACAGATAATACACAAGCTGGACAAAAATGCAAACAAAAACAAATAGCAAAAAGCAAGAAAGCGGACTTAGCTTAATCAAACAGGAACCAGGATCAGTAGACAAGAGCACTACAGATTAGCTCTGATATCAACGTTGCCAGGCATTGAACTGAAGGTCCAGGGAGCTTATATAGCAACACCCCTGACCTAACGACCCAGGTGAGCATACAAGGGATGAATGACATACCCAGAGTCAAATCACTAGAAGCCACTAGAGGGAGCCAAAAGGTAAATTCACAACAGACCCGGGCCACCAAATCGGACCCAGAGTGACCCGGCCCACCAAATCGGACCCAGAGTGGCGCCGCCCGCCAAATCGGACCCAGAGTGGCGCCGCCCGCCAAATCGGACCCAGAGTGGCGCCGCCCGCCAAATCGGACCCAGAGTGACCCGGGTTGACCAAATCGGGCCCAGAGTGACCCGGGCCACCAAATGGGACCAGAGTGACCCGGGCCACCAAATGGGACCCAGAGTGACCCGGCCCACCAAATGGGACCCAGAGTGACCCGGCCCACCAAATGGGACCCAGAGTGACCCGGCCCACCAAATGGGACCCAGAGTGACCCGGCCCACCAAATGGGACCCAGAGTGACCCGGCCCACCAAATGGGACCCAGAGTGACCCGGCCCACCAAATGGGACCCAGAGTGACCCGGCCCACCAAATGGGACCCAGAGTGACCCGGCCCACCAAATGGGACCCAGAGTGACCCGGCCCACCAAATGGGACCCAGAGTGACCCGGCCCACCAAATGGGACCCAGAGTGACCCGGCCCACCAAATCGGACCCAGAGTGACCCGGGCCACCAAATCGGACCCAGAGTGACCCGGGCCACCAAATCGGACCCAGAGTGACCCGGGCCACCAAATCGGACCCAGAGTGACCCGGGCCACCAAATCGGGCCCAGAGTGACCCGGGCCACTAAATCGGGCCCAGAGTGACCCGAGTTGACCAAATCGGGCCCAGAGTGACCCGGGCCACCAAATCGGGCCCAGAGTGACCCGGGCCACCAAATGGGACCCAGAGTGACCCGGCCCACCAAATGGGACCCAGAGTGACCCGGCCCACCAAATGGGACCCAGAGTGACCCGGCCCACCAAATGGGACCCAGAGTGACCCGGCCCACCAAATGGGACGCAGAGTGACCCGGCCCACCAAATGGGACCCAGAGTGACCCGGCCCACCAAATGGGACCCAGAGTGACCCGGCCCACCAAATGGGACCCAGAGTGACCCGGCCCACCAAATGGGACCCAGAGTGACCCGGCCCACCAAATGGGACCCAGAGTGACCCGGCCCACCAAATGGGACCCAGAGTGACCCGGCCCACCAAATGGGACCCAGAGTGACCCGGCCCACCAAATGGGACCCAGAGTGACCCGGCCCACCAAATCGGACCCAGAGTGACCCGGCCCACCAAGCCTCAACCCTGAGGGCTACAACTACCAAACCAGCGCCTGAGGGGCACCCAAGTGTGAAAGTCTTGCAGGGGCAGCCCGGGCACCATTCCAAAGCACTATCTGTAGTTCCTTCAGGAAATACCCATCTAGTTATTATTATTATTATTATTAGGCTTTTTTCGCAGTTAATGCGGCCTGAACCGCTGAACGCACAGACTCCAGTGAGGTGTCATTTCGAAGCCAGCGTCCACGAGAGGTGTGCTAAGTATTTTTCATGTCGATCGGATTTGTAGTTTTGGCGCAATTTGCATTTGAAAATTGTTTCCCCCTCATTGGAAAGCATTGTTTCAATGCATTTCAATAGGGAAATTTTCCTATACGTTTATAATGGGCTGGTTTCTGAGGCAATTTCTAAAAATAACTGCAAACTGCCACCTGGCTGATTAGCTCATTGATATGCGCAGTCAGACACAGTTACTATGCCAACGCCTACCAACTCCACCAGGTCACAGTTTTGTCAGATAATATCAGCTCTTAAAGTGACAGCACAGCACAATTCCAAAGCACTATCTGTAGTCATATTATAATTATTGCCCCGCTCACCAATTCGGACCCCGAGTGGCGCCGCCTGCCAAATCGGACCCAGAGTGGCGCCGCCCGCCAAATCGGACCCAGAGTGGCGCCGCCCACCAAATCGGACCCAGAGTGTCGCCGCCCACCAAATCGGACCCAGAGTGGCGCCGCCCGCCAAATCGGACCCACAGTGGCACCGCCCGCCAAATCGGACCCAGAGTGGCGCCGCCCGCCAAATCGGACCCAGAGTGACCCGGCCCACCAAATCGGACCCAGAGTGACCTGGGCCACCAAATCGGTCCCAGAGTGACCCGGGCCACCAAATCGGACCCAGAGTGACCCGGGCCACCAAATCGGACCCAGAGTGACCCGGCCCACCAAATCGGACCCAGAGTGACCCGGCCCACCAAATCGGACCCAGAGTGACCCGGCCCACCAAATCGGACCCAGAGTGACCCGGGCCACCAAATCGGACCCAGAGTGACCCGGCCCACCAAATCGGACCCAGAGTGACCCGGGCCACCAAATCGGACCCAGAGTGACCCGGGCCACCAAATCGGACCCAGAGTGACCCGGGCCACCAAATCGGACCCAGAGTGACCCGGGCCACCAAATCGGACCCAGAGTGACCCGGGCCACCAAATCGGACCCAGAGTGACCCGGCCCACCAAATCGGACCCACAGTGACCCGGCCCACCAAATCGGACCCACAGTGACCCGGCCCACCAAATCGGACCCAGAGTGACCCGGCCCACCAAATCGGACCCTGAGTGGCCTCAACCCTGAGGGGCTACAACAACCAAACCAGCGCCTGAGGGGCACCCAAGTGTGAAAGTCTTACAGGGGCAGCCCGGGCACCATTCCAAAGCACTATCTGTAGTTCCTTCATGAAATACCCATCTAGTATTTTATTGCTCTTTCAATCCATTTGCAGACCCTCGCTTGGCAAAACAATAAACCCACAATATACATACCTTCTGCTGACCCGTCACGTCCCACGAGGTAATCCATCTGAAGGGGTTAAAATAATTTACAAGCAGGAGCCCTGCAAATGCAGCTGTGCTCGTGCTTGTAATTCCCCGGCGAATGAAGGAAATGTAGGTCATTGACCTACATTTCCTTCAGTCGCGGTGATGCGCCCCCTGGTGGATGTCCTCATATGACCTGGAGCGTGGGAAAAAGTTCCCAGGCTGCAGTTCATGAGAACATCCAGCAGGGGCGCATCACCGCGACTGAAGGAAATGTAGGTCAATGACCTACATTTCCTTCATTCGCCGGGGAATTACAAGCACAGCTGCGGACTTCGCTGCGGAACCGCAGCATTTCCGCAGCCGTTTCCCATAAGTTTACAGTACAATGTAAACCTATGGGAAACAAAATCCGCAGTGCACATGCTGCGGAAAAAAACGCGCGGAAACGCAGCGGTTTATATTCTGCAGCATGTCAATTCTTTGTGCGGATTCCGCTGCGGGTTTACACCTGCTCCAATAGAAAACTGCAGGTGTAAACCCGCAGCGGAAACCACAATAGAAACCGCGATAAATCCGCAGTAAAAACCGCAGCGGTTTTGCACTGCGGATTTATCAATTCCGCTGCGGAAAATTCCCTTAAGGATTTTCCCCATTGAGGAAATCCCAATAAATATGCACAATCACATAGAACAATTAAACCCTTAAGGCTACTTTCACACTTCCGTCGGTACGGGGCCATCGTAAACCGTCTGCCCGACGTACCGACGGACGTTGTGCTAAATTTAGCACAATGTGGGCAGCGGATGCAGTTTTACAACGCATCCGCTGCCCATTGTGATGAACGGGGAGGAGGGGGCGGAGTTTCGGCCACGCATACGCGGTCGAAAATGGCGGACACGTCGCACAAAAAAAGTTACATTGAACTTTTTTGTGACGACGGTCCGCCAATTACCGACGCATCCAGTGCACGACGTATGGAACGTGTGTCCATACGTCATGATGCGTCGGTAATACAAGTCTATGTGAAAAAACCCATCATGCGGGCAACTTTGCAGGATGCGTTTTTTGCACAGAACGACGCATTGCAACGTCTTTGTAAAGACGGAAGTGTGAAAGTAGCCTTACCCCCAAGGGTGGTTTGCATGTTAATGACCGGGCCAATTTTTACAATTCTGACCACTGTCCCTTTATGCGGTTATAACTCTGGAACGCTTCAACGGATCCTGGTGATTCTGACATTGTCTTCTCGTCACATATTGTACTTCATGATAGTGGTAACATTTATTTGATATGACTTGTGTTTATTTGTGAAAAAAATGGAAATTTGGAGAAAATTTTGAACATTTAGCAATTTTTAAACTTTGAATTTTCATGCCCTTAAATCACAGAAATATGGCACAAAAAATACTTAATAAGTAACATTTCCCACATGTTTACTTTACATCAGCAAAACTTTGTTACCAAATTTTTTTTTGTTAGGAATTTAAAAATGTTAAAAATGACCAGCGATTTCTCATTTTTACAACACCATTTTTTTAGGGACCACATCTCATTTGAAGTCACTTTGAGGGGTCTATATGACAAAAATACCCACAAGTGACACCATTCTTAAAACAGCACCCCTCAAGGTGCTCAAAACCACATTTAAGAAGTTTATGAACCCTTCAGGTGTTTCACAGGAATTTTTGGAATGTTTTACAAAATTTTTCACAAAAAATTTACTTCAGATCCGATTTGTTTTATTTTACCAAGGGTAATAGGAGAAGTTGGACCCCTAAAGTTGCTGTCATATGTGGGGGTAAACGACTGTTTGGGCACATGGCAGAGATTGGAAGGGAAGGAGCGCTGTTTTGGAATGCAGACTTTGATGGAATGGTCTGCGGGTGTCACATTGCGTTTGCAGAGCCCCTGATGTACCTAAACAGTAGAAACCCCCTACAAGTAACCCCATATTGGAAACTAGACCCCCCAAGGAACTTATGTAGATGTGTTGTGAGAACTTTGAACCCCCAAGTGTTTCATTAAAGTTTGTAACGCAGAGCCGTGAAAATAAAAAATCATTTTTTTCCCCACAAAAATTATTTTTTAGCCCCTACATTTTTATTTTCACAAGGGTAACAGGAGAAATTGGACTGCAAAAGTTGTTGTCCAATTAGTCCTGACATACGCTGATACCCCATATGTGGGGGTAAACCACTGCTTGGGTGCACGGCAGAGCTCAGAAGGGAAGGAGCATGGTTTTACTTTTTCAATGCAGAATTGGCAGGAATTGAGATCAGATGCCATGTCACGATTGGAGAGCCCCTAACCATAACCCCAACCACACCCCTAACCCTGATGCATTCCTTACCCTAATCCCAACTTTAACCCTAACCCCAACTCTAGCCCAAACCCTAACCCTAACTTTAGCCCCAACCCTAACCCTAACTTTAGCCGTAACCCTAACCGTAACCCTAACC